>NC_090266.1:421883259-422249093 GCF_040414725.1 Anabrus simplex
AATTGTTCGTTAATTCAGGCCCAGCTGATTAGACTGTTTCCTGCGTTTCTCTCATCTTTCTATGCGTGTTTTTTTTAATGGTATACGCTAGTGTTACATGTAACGTTTGTGCAATCCGTTCTTATACTTTAGAAATGATAATTTTAATACAACTCAATTTATGTCAATTTATTTACTTCTTCTGTGCCTCATCTCTTCACTTCTTCACAAAAATAAACGGACTTTTTTCTGTAAGTTGCTTTACGTCGCAAGATATGTCTTACGGCGACGATGGGACAGGAAAGGGCTAGGAATGGGAAGGAAGCGGCCGTGTCCTTAAGTAAGGTACAGCCCCAGCATCTGCCTGGCGTGAAAATGGGAAACCACGAAAAACCATCTTCGAAGCTGCCGACAGTGGGGCTCGAACCCACTATATCCCGAATACTGGATACTGGCCGCACTTAAGCGACTGCAGCTATCGAGCTCGGTAATAAATGGACTAAAACCGGGCGAGTTGGCTGTGCGGTTAGGAGCGCGCGGCTGTGAGCTTGCAACCGGGAGATAGTGGGTTCGAACCCCGCTGTCGGCAGCCCTGAAAATGGGTTTTCCGTGGTTTCCCATGTTCACACCAGACAAATGCTGGGGCTGTACCTTAATTAAGGCCACAGCCGCTTCGTTCCCACTCCTAGGTCCCTCCTATCCCATCGTCGCCATCAGACCTGTCTGTGTCGGTGCGACGTAAAACAAATAGCAAAGAGAAAATGGACTAAAATGCTCCAAGTACGACAATAAATCCTCTGACGACAATAATTTTTAACAGGTAATCACTCAGGGCTGCAGTGATTTATGCATTAAAATTAAATTCAGGACATTACTAGTGCATAGACAGGGTTATTCAGCTAAGTCGTTCACCTCAAATAACTCGTGAGCCATTCAAGATATTGATGTGCTGTTTTCACTTTCAGTAATGGTACCAGGAGGCTCACAATGGACTTAGAGTACTCTTTCATTGCGTCAGTATCTTTATACATAATGGTACAAACCACCAGCAATGTACCTATTAAGAACCTTGACCTGCCTAGAAGTCCGCTGCACTCCGGATTGTCTCCAGATGTTAGAATGTTACGTGCTCAGCGTAACGACTTTGTCAGATATTTCCTCGGCTTTCTTAATTGAATTCACTACCTGTCGTATATAAACATCTCCTCACTGTGTCTCACGGGGCAGTGCCAACATCGTTCCATCGTTCAGACCAGGATAAAATCCTTGGACGAGCCGGGAATCGAACCATGAACCTCCGTATTTACCTTACATCCAGCGGAACGAAAATTAAAGCGAAAATATCCCAATGGTGTCCTTCACATGGCAGAGCAGTCAGACACGGAAAGCTGCATTGTTCTCAGATTCGAAGCTCAAATGTGGACTTCCCAGGATTTTCGCGTGGGCCTCCTAATATCGTATGGGAGGAGAACAACATCTTTCTAACAGCTGACCAACCGCATTTAAGTTTGAAGCAGTGAATACAGATCCACTGTTGGTACTTAATGAGACAATAAATATTATCGACTCAGGTAGCAAGATTGATGGGAGAAGGTGTGTGGCAGTGGAATCAAGCACATCCACACAAGGGAGTTGTAATTAATTGCTCTCGAATAATCTCCGGTAAATATAGCTATTCTTCCCACGCATTGATTCGTGTTACAAAGTTGAATTCTACGTTTTAAGAACTGCAAGGATTACAATCTCGAGCGAGATGGACGTGCGGTTAGGGTCGCTTAGAGGTGAGTTTCCATTCGAGAGATGGTGTGTTAGAATCCAACCGTCGGCAGCCCTGAAAATGGTTTTACGTGGTTGCCCTTTCTCACGTCAGGAATCCGCTGGCGCTCTACATCAATTAACGCCATTGCCGCATCCTTTCGAGTCCTAAACCCTTCCTATCCTCGTGCCGCCGGAAAACCAACGATGTGTTAGGAAAAATAATTATTAAAATAGCGTCCCAAAGGGTCTTGTATGCATATAATAAAGTTTATAAAACAGTATTTCATATTTGTAGTTCACATTGGTGAGTTAACGGAGGTGGTCTAAACAATGAAGCCCCACTTTCTTAATTAGAATGACCGAGGTTCAAGCACAAGTTGCAGCACTTAATAATGATCCCCCTTTTTTTACAATCTGTTTTACGTGACACCGACATGGATAGGTCTTATCGCGACGATAAGATAGGAAAGGGCTAGGAGTAGGAAGGAAGCGGCCGTGGCCTTAAATAAGATACAGCCTCAGCATTTGGCTGGTGTGAAAATGGGAAACCACAGAAAACCATCTTCAGGGCTGCCGACATTGGGGTTCGAACCCACTATCTCCCGAATGAAAGCTCACAGCTGCGTGACCCTAATCGCACGGCCAACTCGCGCGGTACATGGAGTGCCAAAATTAAGATTAATACCACCATACATGACAACACTAGTATAAAATTGGGGGGTCCGGCCACCACCTCCACCTCCCCTGGGAGAGGCATCCGCCTCACGGAATGTGCTGACTAAGTGTACACGCTTAACCTTTCGTGACCTGACTTGAAAAGTAGGTCGGTTGGCTAACAGCGCGCTCTTAACCTCACATGGCCTTGCGCTAGCTATGTATCCAGGCTTAAACTCAGAGATCCCGGGTTCGACCCCAGACCTAAGGGCGTTAACCTTACGTACGGTACGTAAGTTCGATGCTGAGGCTAACTGCATAACAGTGCAGGCTTAACCTTACATGATGATAATGGCTAGGAGTGTACACTTAGCCTCACGCTGACCAGGCGTTAACCTAACCGGTTGCCCTTTCTTACACTAGCTCGGGCATAACTTTACACTCTAGCCAAGAGTGCCGGCTTAACCTCACGCTGATAGGCATTAACTTAACCTAACCTAACTCACACCCTGGCTAAAAGTGCAGGCATAGCCTTACGCTGGCCAGGCGTTAACCTAACCGGTTACCCTTCCTTACACCGTGGCTAAGTCCAGGCTTAACCTAACCAGACAAAATGACACATGGTCCGGGGTTTTTGGAGCTGAGCTTGGAACAATATGGCGTTACACATTGTACTGACAGGACTAGGAAGATAGCGTAAGGCTTAATACATGTGCTTTATTCAAGGAGGGGATAATGTTGAAAGCTGAACTCGGAAAAAGATGGCGGCTACGCATGGGACTAGGGATATGGTGTAAGGCTTAATACATGTACTGTATTCATAGGGGCCGTAACGTTGGAAGCTGAACTCGGAAAGAGATGGTGGCACGGTACTAGGGAGATAGTGTAAGCCTTAATACATATGCTTTATTCATAGGTTGAACAAAAGTAACATTAGTCAAAATATCTAACCTACACAGAAATCGAGTCTAGGACTCCCTTGAACAAAAGAAGAACGGGCATCGAATTTGGAACTCTCTTAGACTGAAGCTCAACGTCACCCGGATATCGAATACTACATTTTTCTTGGACCGAAGACTAGGGTAACCTAACAGCTCAATCCACTACAGGAAAAGGAATGCTGAAAATGTGTTATGAAGCGAACAATGTCACGTCTCAGCAGAATTGTTTCTCCAATCAACAAGGGTTACTAACCTAGAAAATATTTTTCGAATGTAGCTTTTTATTCATTTAGCCAGGTGTTCGTACTTGTCATCCCCCCGGTCTGCGTGAGAAAAAGTATGCATAAGTTTGAACTTTGGCCGATTGCCCTTGCCTACACAAATCCGACATAACATTACACTCTAGCTATCTGTGCAGGCTTAAGTGCACGCTGACCATGCGTTAACCTAACCGGTTGCCCTTCCCTACACGAGCTTAGTGGCTACGCGTTGTACAAACAGGACTAGGGAGATGGTGTAAAACTTTATACATATGTTTTATTCATAGAGGCGTAACGTTGGAAGGCACCCTCAGGGGCTTGGACCTGAACTTGGAATCTTGAACAAGATAGCGGCTACACGTTTAACTAACAGGACCAGGGAGATGGTGTAGGATTTAGTACACCTGCTTTATTCATAGGGTGTAACATTGGAAGGCAACTTCACGGGTTTCGAGCTGAACTTGGAGCAAGATGGTGACACGGGATTAGGGAGATGGTGTCCGGTTTCCTTTCCTTACACCCTGGCTAAAAGTGCTGTATAACTTTACGCTGACCAGGCCTTAACCTAACCGGTTGGCATTCCCTAAACCCTGGCTAAAAGTGCAAGCTTAATCTAACTAGACAAGATAAGACATGGTCTAGGGGTTTTTGGAGATGAGCTTGGATCAAGAAGGCAGCTACATACATTGTACTAATGGGACTAGGGAGATGGTGTAAGGCTTAATACATGTGCTGTATTCATAGGGGCATAACGTTGGTGCCGCAAGGGTGCGGGTTGCTCTGCTGTGTTTCCAGCTTCTTCTTGGCTGGCAGCTGCAGTGAACGCCAGCGCCCTGGTGTTTTCGCTGTCTTGTAGGACACGTTCGGCTGTCTGCGTCGCGGTGGGAGTGCTAGCAGGAGCTAATATCTGGATAGCAGCTTTTGAACGCCCGTCGGAGTGTGCCTCCACCTCCGTGCCGCCATCAGTTATCCGGGGCACCGTTCTGGATAGCCCTGGGTGGTTACAGACGTTTCTGGTAGGCGACCTCAGTCTGCGTTCACTTGGGGAAACAGAAACACAGAACTTGAGTCGCGCCTTCGTGACGCCAGGGCATCCCCGTCCACCACGGTGCTGGCGTCCGTGGTCTCTGTGTAGGTACTAACCAGCTTTTTCCTCATCCCTTTGTCCTTAGTGGAGGTCTGCGTGTCGGTGGTCATCTGCTTTTCTCCTGCATCTTTTGAGCGCAGCACCTGAAACACTGTAGAAAGATCTTCCCGAATTCCTTCGATGCGCCCTGCTTTCCTGTGCGTAACAATTAGGCCTCCTGATAGGAAATACTTCGATATAGGTACGTAGTCGGCGATGTCCTTTCCATGCCGGAAGTTTGGTGGCCTAGGTGGTCGATGACCAGGTCCCTTTTTTTTTCACTGTCGAGCTCCGGCCTGTAATAGACCAGGAAAGCGGGCAACTGGGGATCAACGTGGCCTTCTAATAACTTGAAGCCCTGCGGGGTTTCTCATCTTTCCCTGTAATAGTAGCAGTCGTCTACCTCTGTCGTTACCACGTCTCCAACTGAAATGTAGCCCTGGAAAGAAGGTAGTACTGAAAAGTCCTAGACGGACGATAAAATACAAGACAAATTGCTCCTGGCGAGGAGAAAGACTAAGCGAAAGGCAAGTACGTCCTTTCATTTGCATAGTCAGCTTGCTCTTCATTGACTGATTTGCGGGTTACTACTTTAAAATATTTTTATCCCGTACTCCGAAGGGGTACGGCGGAGCGCTTTGAAGATTACGCCTTCTCTCAGGTCAAGCAATACTGGAGCGATGAACGACATGTATGGAGAACGTGACAGGGTTGGCGGATGCGGCCTATACTAGAAACTGTCCCGGCAATCGCCGAAGTGCAGGAGAATGGAAAATATCGGAAGTCCATTTTCAGGACAGCCGACGGTGGGTACCAGTCAATCACCGTCTCCCGGATGCAGAGCTGTCGACCCATGGTCGAGCCGTGGCCACCGGTAAGCCGAAGTCTACTCGGCTCGTTTGGTTGGTCGGTCGGAATGTGAGCTGTCGAGCCACGATCCAGCCTTGGCCACCGATACGGCCGAAGCCGATTCTGCATCCGCCGACTTTGTGAGTTGACATTCACACTCTAGCACATTCTGTCACTACGAAGAGGCGGAGAAAACCTATCACACAACAATCGAGCAATCAAAAATTATCTCGGCACTCGTTACGTGCTGACGTAGGAAGAAGTGACGTGACAGCTGCTAGGAGTGGAAGGAAGGGGACGTGGTCTTAATTAAGTTACAGCATTTGCCTGGTATGAAAATGGGAAACCACGGAAAACCATCTTCAGGGCTGCCGACAGTGGGGTTCGAACCCACAACCTCCCGAATGCAAGCTCACAGCTGTGTGTCCCTAAACGCACGGCCAACTCGCTCGGTTCCAGCTTTCTCTGACAACTCAAGAGGTTCTAACCGCATTTACATTCAGACTAAGGAGGAAAGAAAACTTCATTATAATAATTACTGACTAGCCGCACTATTGCGACGCATCACCCAATTTCACAACTGCATTTTAGAGATAGTGATACCGAGCTAGATAGCTGCAGTCGCTTAAGTGCGGCCAGTATCCAGTATTCGGGAGATTGTAGGTTCGAATCCCACTGTCGGCAGCCCTGAAAATGGTTTTCCGTGGTTTCCCGTTTTCACACCAGGCAAATGCTGGGGCTGTACCTTAATTAAGGCCACGGCCGCTTTTTTCCCCACTCCTAACCCTTTCCTGTCCCATCGTCGCCATAAGACCTATCTGTGTCGGTGCAACGTAAAGCAATTAGCAAAAAAAAAAAAAGAGATAGTGATAAAGCTGTTACCAACAAATAAGTTCGCAACATGAGTGGTATTAGTGGTAAAATTTGCAGGAAAAAATGTCAACAACTCCACATGCAAAAGAAACTGTAATCCATTCTTCCATGGGTTCACTATGTGGTATTTTACAATATTTGAGTTCAATGAGTGACTAGAAAGTGGCTGACCCAGGCCCGTGAGGAGTTCTAACCCTTCAAGAAATACAATTGAAACTGGTTTATACGTCGTTCAACGGAAACGATTTTAACACTGTACAAGTTAACACGAAGTTACCTACAAATCACATTAATTATCTCCTTCATTGGGGTCTACGCGCATTGGAAATGTGAAGAAAGAGATGTATAAATTAATATGAAGTCCGTACTGCAACGCAAAAGCCATTCATGTTTCACCTAATAACTTCATACGAGGACAGGAAACAACTAGAAGTATTTCTCTGTTTTGGGTGCAGGGAGCACACCCGACTTAAAAGGGCGATCAGTGACAATTCTGTCGGAGCTTCTAAAATGAGCTACAGTATGTATAAGTAAAAAGTGAAATGGCGTATGGCTTTAAGTGGCGGGAGATCCCAGGACGGGTTCGGCTCGCCAGGTGCAGGTCTTTTGAGTTGAAGCCCGTCATGATGAGGATGAAATGATGATGAAGACAACACATAAACCCAGCCCCCGTGCCAGGGAAATGAACCAATAGTGGTTAAAATTCCCGACCCTGCCGGGAATCGAAACCGGAACCCCTGTGACCAAAAAGCCAGCACGCTAACCATTTAGCCATGGAGCCAGACGTATGTATAAGTTATTTACAAATACTTGAAGCAAGAATTAAACGCAATATAGAATATTACGTCTTCTAGTTTGCTAGTTGTTTTACGTCGCACCGACACAGATAGGTCTTGTGGCGACGATGGGACAGGGAAGGGCTAGGAGTGGGAAGTAAGCGGCCGTGGCCTTAATTAAGGTACAGCCCCAGCACTTGCCTGGTGTGAAAATGGGAAACCACGGAAAACCATTTTCAGGGCTGCCGATAGTGGGGTTCGAACCTACTATCTCCCGAATACTGGATACTGGCCGCACTTAAGCGACTGCAGCTATCGAGCTCGGTATATTACGTCTTCAATGGGATTTCAATATAAATAGTAACGTATTTCCGAATTCATCAAAATAAATTTTCTATAATTAACAGGAAGTAATACATAATATTATTAATTATCTTAAATGAATAACGATCTGAGCAAGCAAGTCAAGGGAAATAATTTAAAACATACGGAAAAACCGCATAAATTTAAAGCGTCCACCATTTAAGGGTGATTAAAAGAAAAAAGGTACACCTTAAGCCAGTAAAATTAATTTACCGGGCGAGTTGGCCGTGCGGTTACGAGCCAGCAGTTGTGAGCTTGCATTCGGGAAATAGTGGGTTCGAAGACAACTGTCGGCAGCCCTGAAGATGTTTTCCGTGGTTTCCCGTTTTCACACCTGGCAAATGCTGGGGCTGTCCCTTAATTAAGGCCGCTTCCTTCCCACTCCTAGCCCGTTCCTACTCCATTGTCGCCGTAAGACCTGTCTGTGTTGTTCCGACGTAAAGCAAATTGTAAAAAAAAAAAGAATCAACAATAAACACCATTAAAAGGTTCAGATCTACCATATCGTCGGTGAAGAAACAATAACCTCGTATGTCACAATGCTCTTCCTATCCATTATGTTCCTTAAGACTGGCCACACTTCCCAGCCATATATGAATACGCAATCCACCAGAAAAATGTTTGTTGTGTTCATTTTCCTATGCAGAAATATAGAGGAAAATGAATCTTATATACAGTTTACTGTAGGAGTGAGAAATTCGTTTAGCAAACACACATTCCTACAGTACGGTACGGTAAGGTTCATTTCCCATTACACATCAGCATAGGAAAACGAACACCAACAGGCAAACTTGTGGAAAATCTCGAAGAAGAAGAAGAAGAAGAAGAAGAAGAAGAAGAAGAAGAAGAAGAAGAAGAAATTAAACTTCGAGCACTAGACGCTGCACGACGAATTTCGTATTCAAAGGAAATTCAAAATATATTACGTTCATATTACAGAAATATAGCCAATACATCTCCTGAGTAGTCCACGGTTTTTGGAAGCACATTTAACAGTTGTGTTGACGGAGACAAAGTACGAAAGATATATTTAACGCCAAGTCTAGTAAGAATGTCTCTTGAGTGTGCGACAAGAGCAACAGGTGGCAGCTCTTGGACCGCCAGAATGAGATATTGTCGCTTGAGTGCGGAAAGAATTGTGAAGTGGCCTCGCTCTCAAATGCTCTTGAAAGGAATACGGTAACTTCCTTCCACGACCAAAGAAGTGTTACAGTGATAACAAAATATTCATTTCACAGTGTAGCATGGTTCAGCTTATTTACAGTCAGCAAAAACGAATGTAATTAAAGTATAACGTAAAAGTTCTTGGTACAGCTGTTATTTTGGCCAACGTTTATAGCACATTGAATCCTGTTGTTCGCACATATAGAAATATGCTTTTCTACACTTATATTGTTGACTTGTGAAAATTTTCTTTATGGTGTAATTTAGCGCTGGTAATTGTGAATAAACCGATATATTCACTTTCCTCACACTGGAGTGACTCATAGCGATTCCTCACCGATAGCTTTTCTGAAATGACCTCCTGCCCGAACCCCTTGTCACTCAGTTTCCTTCCCTTAGAAAATTAGCCCACATATCTGCCACAGTTTGTCCCCTTCCTTCCCTTCCTCTTGTATACTTACTGTAAAAATAATAATAATAATCGCATGGCCACAGCTACCGTGTGCAGACATTTCGATTTGACGCCATCTGGCTGTCTGCTCGTTAATTTCGACGTTCCGTTTTACTCTAGGTCCACTAGATGGCAGACAGAGTAAACCGGATCTCTCTTGGGCGTCTATGGCTGAGATTTAATGAATTTTGTCGGGTAAACACCAAATGTGTCACTGGAGTGACTCATAGCGATTCCTCACCGATAGCTTTTCTGAAATGACCTCCTGCCCGAACCCCTTGTCACTCAGTTTCCTTCCCTTAGAAAATTAGCCCACATATCTGCCACAGTTTGTCCCCTTCCTTCCCTTCCTCTTGTATACTTACTGTAAAAATAATAATAATAATCGCATGGCCACAGCTACCGTGTGCAGACATTTCGATTTGACGCCATCTGGCTGTCTGCTCGTTAATTTCGACGTTCCGTTTTACTCTAGGTCCACTAGATGGCAGACAGAGTAAACCGGATCTCTCTTGGGCGTCTATGGCTGAGATTTAATGAATTTTGTCGGGTAAACACCAAATGTGTCACCAGAGATCTTTTACATGCCGACATCGTACGACATGGAGTATCGAATGGACTTTTTTCCGCCCTTCAAAAATCCGACTACCTCTGCCGGGTTTGAACCCGCTATCTTGGGATCCGGAGGCCGACACTCTACCACTCTACGTTGTTTGAGCGAGAATTACCTTCATTCTCGTCCTTCCTTAGAAGCCTAATTACGTCTCTCAAATTTTCTAACTCTTCCCACACACTCTGAAATGTCCTCTCACACCCACAGTCCCTGCACAAGCATTATTCAGACATTCCTTAATCTTTTTCGCGGGAATATGAAATATTATAAAAAATCAAGAAAAATAATATACGGTAACGTACTCTGTGAATTAAATAATTGAAAGCAACCAGTACTATTTACTGCACAAGGATTACACGACAATAAAGAAAGCAAGGTACCAACTAATAAAATAACTACACTACACTGCTTAGGCTATCCTAATTATAAAATAAAGGAATAACTATATGAATGTAGTTAAAACTAACTGGACAGATTATTATTATTATTATTATTATTATTATTATTATTATTATTATTATTATTATTATTATTATTATTATTATTATGTCCGACTCGTTGGCTGAATGGTCAGCGTATTGGCCTTCGGTTCAGAGGGTCCCGGGTTCGATTCCCGGCCGGGTCGGGGATTTTAACCTCTATTGGTTAATTCAAATGGTCCGGGGGCTGGGTGTTTGTGCTGTCCCCAACATCCCTGCAACTCACATACCACACATAACACTATCCTCGACCACAATAACATGCAGTTACCTACACATGGCAGATGCCGCCCACCCTCATCGGAGGGTCTGCCTTACAAAGGCTGCACTCGGCTAGAAATAGCCACACGATATTATTATTATTATTATTATTATTATTATTATTATTATTATTATTATTATTATTATTATTATTATTATTATATTATATTATATTATATTACGCTCTAATAGAAATGTAAACTGCCATTGGATGCTGAAAAACTGAAAGGATTACACAAGGAATACACACTAATTAAGCAAGCAAGGTACGGTCTAATATATTTTTAACAATTTGCTTTACGTCGCACCGACACAGATAGGTCTTATGGCGACGATGGGATAGGAAAGGGCTAGGAGTGGGAAGAAATCGGCCGTGGCCTTAATTAAGGTACAGCTCCAACATTTGCCTGGCATTTGCCGACAGTGGGACTCGAACCCACTATCTCCCGGATGCAAGCTCAGAGCTGCGCGCCCCTAACCGCATGGCCAACTTGCCCGGTACTGTCTAATAAAGTAACTACACATTCTAATCTGCACTTAGATCATGATTAGAACAGGTTAACTGACACAGTAGAAATATAGTTTAAAAAACTAATTCCTTAGAGAGATCATTATTTTTCTCTGCGTGCTAGCTGAAAAAAGTCTCCCTTAATTGCCGAAATATCGAAAGTATATGGAAAGATATCTAAAACAGTGGCTGGACAAAGCGGAGGCGGGACAGGGTTTTCTCCGGGTACTGCGGTTTTCCCTGTCATATTTCATTCCAGCATCACTCTCCATTAATATTTCATTTCATCTATCAGTCATTTATTATTGCCCCAGAGGAGTGCGACAGGCTTCGGCAGCCGGCATATATCCTATCCTCGCCACTAGATGGGAGCTTCATTCATTCGATTCCTGACCCGGTCGAATGACTGGAAACAGGCTGTTGATTTTCATTTTCATCTAAAACAGTGGCTCGGTAACATGTATCTCGAAACTTTGCCGGAGACTTGAACTACAAATATC
The DNA here is from genome assembly GCF_040414725.1 of Anabrus simplex. NCBI lineage: Eukaryota > Metazoa > Arthropoda > Insecta > Orthoptera > Tettigoniidae > Anabrus > Anabrus simplex. The sequence goes on from NC_090266.1 coordinate 421,894,815, forward strand.
TAAATGCAGGAATCAGCTGTTTAATATTGTGTTTACTCGATGGTATGCCAACAACGGAATATTTGAATACGAAGAACAGCAATAATCACTGTTACGGTGTTTTATGGTGGACAGAGGTGAAAGAAGGTGCGGGCATGAATGGGTCTATCTACTACAACCAAAAGATTAATTAAAAGGTTTAAAATTAAAGTTATATTTCTTTTCTCCTCTTTTTTTTCAACTGAAAAAATATTAACAAACAAGTCGTTCAGCGACGGAACAAGATTTCAGGTCCAGTAGTTTAAATGCAAGGTAGGAGAAGTGAGAAAATCCAACAAAATAGGTCAATTAATCATCTGAGCTTGAAGCTCCAATTTTACAAGTGTTATTTGTGCACTATTGCTTCATAAACCCACAAGTTAACGAGACAGGTCTCCTCATTTCATTTACAGAGTATATCTACCATAATAGGAAGAGTATCTATGATCTATGAATTGTCAAGGAGATTGAGCTCCGAACTTAATACCATTACAACCCCAGCATCTTTGCTCACTGAAAATTTACAGTTTCCAGGCCTCTCGAGGCACAACCTACAGTACATTTAATAGTTCAAACCGATTTCAGATTTCACTGTCTTCAACACTCAACAGTTTAACCACTTAACGAAAATAACTAGGTTTTACAGGAGTATCGAATACTCATTCTACCGGGCCTTGGTGGGAACAAAAAAACACGTGTTAAAGTTACTGGCCCAAAAATCAAAATCATGCGGAGGCAGACATTTGCTCTCCTTGAAATGTGCACACAAGATTAAAACCGTATTCGGGCTTCTGGCCCGAAGTTACAGAGGCTAATCCCATTCTACTGAGGCGACTAGATGGAGAAAATTTAAGTTACAAGGCTACAGATAGGAAACGGTTACAAAAACGTAGTCACCTCAAATACAAGTTGATAGGGAAGTCGATACGGTGTCACACTCTCTATTCCAGAATTTCGGCTTTTTTAGCCTAGTTTGACATTTACATTTGAAAAAGATATTTACATTATTGAAGACTGGAAATTAAAGTTACATTCTTAAAGACTGAAAGCCTTCCCCTCGGGTTAGATTTCAGAGGCTATCTCCTAGTTAGTACATGGCTGCCATTACCTTATTGCTCTGGACTGCTCGATGAAGGGTGAAATGCCCCCGCCTCCACTATTAGCACATACTCAGTAAACTGGACGATCAAGAAGACAAGGTAGCTCGAAAATTGTCAGCTTTTATACCCGAGAGGAAGGTTCGAGAGAGATCTGGACTAATGCGCGACACCCCCCAACCCAATTTTTATTGGATAATTAAATATGTATTAGAAAACGCTGATTGGTTGGAAATTAAATACAGAAATTTTTCTATTGGCCACTTGTGAAGTTGGCGGCAGGAGGTCGAAGTGTTGACAAATTTAACATACCAAAAACAAAAGACAATCAACTCAGTGTAGTAAACCTAGGAATACAAAATTACTTTATCACTTTAGTAGCGACATCTGTTGACCAAAGTTGCTCTAGTTGTTTCAAGTTTTAAGTGTAAGATGTCATTTCACAAGACGCTTGATTCAAATAAACGGGGTGGGTGTACCCTCACGGTACAATCACCAACAATGAAAAGACCGTTAACTAACTTGTCAGTGAAATACCATATATTCACTTCAAGTTTTGTATTTTCTTTAACAACATTTGCGGCTATCGCATTGCTTATTACAATGAATTGTTTCCTTGATGATAGGCGCAACGGACCTTAAACACCGATCTTAATCCAAATTCCGTGTCTAGTACCTGTATGAATGTCAATGTAAAACTGAAGTGTTGGTGACAACTGAATATATGATTTTACTGATAAAAATCTCAACCCATGATCAACGGTAAGTCGAACCTCAGCCTTCCGAGTAAGAAGCTAGCAAGCTAAGCTACTGAGCTAAATACTCCTCTAATAATAATATAAGAGGTCGGTTCGATTCTCACCTCAGCCATCCTGGAAGTGGTTTTCCGTGGTTTCCCACTTCTCCTCCAGGCAAATACCGAGATGGTACCTAACTTAAGGCCACGGCCGCTTCCTTCCCTATTCCTTGTCTATCCCTTCCAATCTTCCCATTCCCCACCAAGGCCCCTGTAGCATAGCGGGCGAGGCCACCTGGGCGAGGTACTGGTCATCCTCCCCAGTTGTATCCCCCAATCCAGAGTCTGAAGCTTCAGGACACTGCCCTTGAGGCGGTAGAGGTGGGATCCCTCGCTGAGTCCGAGGGAAAAGCCAACCCAGGAGGGTAAACAGGTTAAGAAAGAAATAATATAGTGATGCTCCGCTTATCTCTTGTCTGTAAAGTTTGAGTTCGGTTTCCGGTTTGTTCAAGGGTTCAGTGTTTGAAAAACGCTCATTATAACCTATGAATCGTCCATCTAGTGACGAGGCTAGGAATTGTGCCGTCTGCCGAAGCCTGTTGCACTCCTCTAGAGCAAAGATTAATAACCGATAGATGAAATAACATCATATTCTAGAGTAGAATGAAAGATGACCGGGAAAACCGGAGAATCCGAAGAAAAACCTGTCCCGTCTCCGCTTTGTCTTGAACAAATCACACATAGAATTACCGGGAATTGAATCATAGAAGCCAGCAGTAATAGATCGGCGCGATGCTGCTTTAGCCGCGGAAACGCTGCCCGAGCTGATTTTGGTTTTAGCTAGGGGTTTAAGACCGGATGCTGTTCCTGACAGAATATGGGTTTTGTGATAAAATTCTCAACCCAGGATCAACGGTAAATCCAACCTCAGCCTTACGGACAGGGAAAAGATTATCCGGTCAAAAAGCCTGTCCCGTCTCCATTTTGTCATGCTCAAATCACACATAGAAACCGGGATTTGAACCATAGAAGCCAGTGATAAGAGATCGGCGCGCTCCTGCTTAAGTGCGGAGTGGCTACCCAAGCTGATTTTGATTTTATATGGAGATTTAAGAGTGGATGCCCATCCTGACAGAACATGATTTTAGTGATAACAATCTCAAGTAAGGATCAACGGTAAATTCCTAGTAAGAAGATACGCTATTGAGGTAATTACGCTCATAATAATAATAATAATAATAATAATAATAATAATAATAATAATAATATAGGGACGCTGTGCTTATCTCTTGTCTGTACTGCGAAGTTGAAGACCTGATGCTCTTCCTGAGAGTACATAATTTTAGTGATAATAAATAACCTTAACTCAGGATCAACGGTTAATCGAACTCAGCTTTCCAGACTGAAAAAAACGGAGTATTCAGAGAAAAAAAAAGTCACCTCTCCGCTTTGTCTTGCAATCTAGCATGGAGTAATCAAGATTTGAACTATAGAAGCCAGCCTGCTTAATCCGCAGAGACGCTACCCAAACTGATTTTGGATGTAGCTGGGAAGGAGGAGAGGAAGGTAAGACCAATAGCTCTTCCTGACAATACATGATTTTAGCGAAAAATTCTCAACCCAGCATCAACGGTAAATCGAACCTCAGCCTTCCGAGTAAGAAGCTAGCAGCTAAGCTACTGAGCTAATTATGTCCCTCAAAGTAATAATATAGGGATGTTGTTCTTATCTCTTTTCTATGGAGTTTGCGTTCGGTTTCCGGTTTGTTCAAGGGTTCAGTGTCTGTTAAAAATCCTCATGATAAACTATGAATCGTTTATCTAATAGCGAGAATAGGAATTGTGCCGGCTGCTGAAGCCTGTTGTACACCTCTACAGCAATGATTAATATCTGACAGATGAAATAAAATCATATTGTAGAGTAAAATTTAAAATGAGAGGAAAAACCGGAGTGCCCGCAGAAAAACCTGCCCCGCCTCCACTTTGTCTTGCACAAATCAGCTGGCCAGTTGGCGTCCTGCTTCTAAGGAAGCCAGAATGTTTAGGTTGGGTCGAAAGATGGCCCAGAAGAGAGAGCACCCTCCCTTCCTTTCCTATTTTTGTACGGGGTCGGTAGATGACCCCACGGGGGACAGGACCCTCTCCCTTCTCAAAGAAAATCTCGGTCGCTAACCGGACCGATACGGCTCCTCCATAAGGCACCTGTGTGAGGTTATTATGACGTCTTAGTCTAATCTACGGGTCAATAACCCCAGATCATTGACCCCTCCTCACAAAAATGTACTGACTCGGCAAAAATTATAATTTACCTCCAAAATCATGATAAACTAGGAATCCTTTATCTAGTGGCGAGGATAGGAATTGTGCCGGCTGCCGAAGCCTGTTCCACTCCTCTACAGCAAAGATTAATAACTGACAGATGAAATAAAATCATATTGTAGAGTAAAATGAAATGTGACAGGGAAAACCGGAGTACTCGGAGAAAAACCTGTCCCGCCCATTGTTCCAGAACATATTTGCTCATACTACTACATATATGCCACGACTTCAGAGGTTCTGTACTACGGTAGCTGAGGGCATACCATTATTACCATTATTGGTAGTCATATATACATACATACATGACGGTGCCTTTTCTGGCCGTAAAGGAGTAACTTATGTGACTTTTTTAACACATCTCGTTATCTTTATCTGTATTTATCTGTTACCGACCGCCGATAGAGTTATCTCCTACGACGGTAAATGAAAATGTAAACAGACTGTGGGGTGAGATTAAAGCAATTGATGAGAAATGTGAAAAAAGGTATGTGCCGTTAAAAGTACTTAAGATGGATCAGATATCTTGTTAGACCATAAATGACAGATGTCCTGAACTATGGATGCATAACTAATAATTAATTTAGTGTATTAAGGAATGACTTCAAAACGAATACTAATCTTGACCACATCTCCTTCAGATGTGTAGAAAGAGAATTACTAATGAATGTATGTTGTTCAAAAGTGTGTAATGTAAACAACGTCTAAAACAATATCAAATTAAAAGTTAATTATTATGACTTATGCCGCATGATCTGCTCATAGTTCTACTAAACGGTGCCCCATTTAATTCTGTTTACAATTTCACAAACTTAACTAATGAAGTTATATTTTTTTCATAGAGCATCAGTATCGGAAACTTAGATACACGATTCTTTCCAGGAAATACCGGTGACACGCGATTACTTTTTAAATAATTTTCACAATTTTGACACGAATTTCGTATAAATCGGAATATTTATGAGATAAATACAAACTGAGCGGTTATGCCTTCTTCACTTTAGGTCTAAGAAGCCGCACTAAGGATAGATTCAAGTTTCTAATGTCGGCATAGACAGTGATTATCTTAAGTGTAGTTTCCTCTCACGTTTTTACCTCTCGCTCAAGGAAAATTAGAGAGTGATTCCGTATTTCTTTTGCCGAAGCACCAAAATAATCCACCAAGCAATTCTTCAGTTTCTGTGATGTGATCATATGCCCTGGGGCCGAAAGATTCTACGCAGTATCCGAACAAGAGGGCGTGATTTTTCATTTTGCAAATCTCACATATGATTCTCTGGTGACACTGGCACACAATTACAATCACTACAATAACACAGGTTCTACTCACTGAATACATGAGACTGATGCGTGAATTTTCTCTATTTCCTAAGGTAAAAGTGTAAAAATAACAAGACGGTGTAGGCCAGGGACAAGACATTTATTTTGTGGCTGAACTCATGTTTGACCTTAAGGTCGAAGCCATCCGGGAGATAGTAGGTTCGAATCCCACTATCGGCAGCCCTGAAAATGGTTTTCCGTGATTTCCCATTTTCACACCAGGCAAATGCTGGGGCTGTACCTTAATTAAGGCCACGGTCGCTTCCTTCCAACTCCTAGGCCTTTCCTATCCCATCGTCGCCATAAGACCTATCTGTGTCGGTGCGACGTGAAGCCCGTAGCAAAAAAAAAAAAAAGGTCGAAGCCTGTCTTGCGGTCAGGAATGTGTATTCGTCCTTGAAATATGCTCAATAAATGCATTACAAAATATGATGCGCTGAATAATTAATGGAATAAAATCCTTGTTTAGGTCTTAGTATGATACACGTCCCGGCACTTTCTACAATGTTGCATATAAAAACTTTGTGCATAAAATACTGTAAGCCAGTGCCATTTAACCAAAATAGACACACATGGGAATTACAAAGTTTTCTCTTAGAACGATTCGTTATAGTTGTATAAATAGCATGTATTCATTCTAATGAAACCAGTTGATTTCAAGCGCATAATTTCAACTACCAAACAAAGTCCTACGCAGTATCCGAACAAGAGTGACGTGATTTTTCATTTTGTAAATCTCACATGTTTCTCTTGTGACAATGGCGCACCATTACAATCACTACAATAAGACACGTTCTACTCACTGAAATACATGAGGCTGATGCGTGAAATTGCTCTATTTCATAAGTATGTCACGAGTATTGATGATAAATTTATCGTCTATATTTTGTGAAGAAGAGCCTCCGTGGCTCAGACGGCAGCGCGTCGGCCTCTCACCGCCGGATACCGTGGTTCAAATCCCGGTCACTCCATGTGAGATTTGTGCTGGACAAAGCGGAGGCGGGACAGGTTTTTCTCCGGGTACTCCGGTTTTCCCTGTCATCTTTCGTTCCAGCAACACTCTCCATTCTCATTTCGTAGCATCTATCATTCATTAATGTATCACTTTGGGAGTGGCGACCCCATCGTACTAATAGCCTATACATGATTCATTCATTACATCCCTCACCCGGTCACTGACTGGAAAACAGGTTGTAGGTTTTCGTTTTCATTTTGTGAAGAATGGATTACAATACAAGATAGATAGATAGATAGATAGATAGATAGATAGATAGATAAATAGACAGATGTACGGCTCTTTAGCTGAAAGGTCAGCGTAGTGGCATACGGTTCAGAGGACACCGGGTTCAATTCCCGATCGGTTCGGAGATTTTAACTGCGTCTAGTTAATTCCTCTATTTCGGAGGTTGGATGTTAGTTTTCTCCTTAACATACATCTTAACTTACACGCAACACATCACACTACAAAAACATGCAATATTGAATTCATTACTTCACACAGGGTTGGCGTCTGGAAAGGCATCCGACCCTAAAACCGGGCTAAATCCATACGCATAACATATCAAACATACTATATAAAATCAATGGACATGTTGCTTCCTGAAATACAATAACAAAGTAGAATATATGTGTATAAATTCGTGTGGTTGTTTCTAACCCAGTGAATCCCTTTTAAGGCAGACCCTCAAATGAGGATGGACGACATCTGTCGTGTAGGGAACTGCATGTTTTGTAGTGGAGGATAGTGTTGTGTGTGGTTGCAGGGATATCGGGGGCAGCACAAACACCCAGTCTCCAAGCTAGGGGAAATAACCATTTAAGGTTAAAATCTCCGAACCTGCCCGGAATCTAACCCAGGGTCATCTGAACCGAAGGCGATTTTGCTGACCATTCAGCCAAGAATCAGGACAATAACGAAGTAATATCAATGTAGAAATTAATATAATTAATAATAAAATGAATATAAGCCTCCATGGCTCAGGCGGCAGCGCGTCGGCCCCTCACCGCTGGGTATCGTGGTTCAAATCCCGGTCAATCCATGTGATATTTGTGCTGGACACAGCGGAGACAGGACAGGTTTTACTCGGGGCACTTCGGTTTTCCCTGTCATATATCATTCCAGCAACACTCTCCATTATCATTTTATTTCATCTGTCAATCATTAATCATTGCCCCAGAAGAGTGCGACAGGCCTCGGCAGCCGGCACAATTCCTATCCTCGCCGCAAGATGGGAGCTTCATTCCTTCCATCCCCGACCCGCCCAATGGCTGGTAAACAGGTTGTAGATTTTCAATAATAAAATGCGTAATAGTAACCTAGTTAAACATACGATCATTTATCATTGTGTGTGATGCAAGTATTTGAACTTTTCGCTTTGAAGAAGGTGTCAGTACCAATGTTATAACTTCGGATGAAAAAAAAAATGAAATTAATTGAAATGGCGTATGGCTTTTAGTGCCGGGTGTGTCCGAGGACATGTTCGGCTCGCCAGTTGCGGGTCTTTTTCATTTGACTCCCGTAGGCGACCCGCGCGTCGTGATGAGGGTGAAATGATGATGAAGACGACACATACATCCAGTCCCCTGCCGGGGAAATTAACCAATACTGGATAAAATTCCCGACCCTGCCGGGAATCGAACCCGGAACCCCTGTGACCAAAGGCCAGCACGCTAGCCATTTAGCCATGGAGATGGACTGACATACAAAGAAATGCAGTGTTGCACTTATTTAATAACAGATATTTAAGTTTAAATGTTGAAAGGATTTGCACATGGAAAGAAATCAAAATTATTCAGGTGGAGCATGAACAAGTTACAGGTCACGTCTCGATACCTAGAATAATCTATGGCTGCATGAGACTTTGCCATTAAGAGTCTTACTAATGAGAGATGAGAAGCTGTACAGTACTATCAGTTTTAGGAATATCGTACCGAACACGGGACTAATAAATCTTCAGACATTCCCGAGATCCAAATCTGGTCTCTGGCATTGTGCCACTAATGAGAAACGCGCGTGAGGGGGCGAGTCACTGAGTGGACGAAGACAGAAAAACGTGCTACGAAAAGATATAGCACATTGAAAATTTTGGAGGCTTCTACTCGATTATAAGGCCAGTTTCAAAGTAACTTGTAGAGCGTAACTTGTGTTGAACCAGTTTTATTGTCAAGTGACATCACGCCTATCAACTGTTCATTTTCTGTACAGACGTCATTATTACTGTGATGCCTGTATAAAGAGACAGATTCATAACTTAGCTGGGGATGGTATTACGAGACGAGTACCACAACTTGAAGTACGGAATATTTCTGAAGTATATGAAAAAAATGGGCTGATGGCGATTAAGGAAAAGCTTCTCCGTCACCGGAAGATGATTTTTGGTTCCATGTCTCGAGAAAAATATAACACAGACAGCATTTTCAAACAGCTACGTGGCCGTGGTATTTACTCAGCACACGACAGTAATAACTACCATGGTGACCGACCATGGTAATGAGCACTTCACATTCTTCTTCTTCTACTTCTTTATCCGTTTACCTTCCAGGGTTGGTTCTTCCCTCGGACTCAGCGAGAGATCCCACCTTTACCGCCTCAAGGACAGTGTCCTGAAGCTTCGGATTTTGGGTCGGGATACAACTGGGGAGGGTGACCAGTACCTCGCCCAGGCGGCCTCATCGGCTATGCTGAACAGGGACCTTGCGGGGATGGGACGTTTGGAAGGAATAGACAAGGAAGAAGGGAAGGAAGCGGCCGTGGCATTGAGCTAGGTACCATCCCGGCATTTGCCTGGAGGAGAAGAGGGAAACCACGGAAAACCACTTCCAGGATGGCTGAGGTGGGAATCGAACCCACCTCTACTCAGTTGACCTCCCGAGGCTGAGTGGACCCCGTTCCAGCCCTCGTAGCCCTTTTCAAATTTCGTGCCATAGCCGGGAATCGAAACGGGCCTCCGAGGGTGGCAGCTAATCACACTAACCACTACACCACAGAGGCGGACTGAGGCGGACTCACATTATTCTAAGGACAATTGAAGCCTCTGCCTTCCATTAATCGATGAGTCTTCATAGACTGAACGATGATGGCTTAGAAGCGTGAATACATACTAGAGAAATCTACTCTCAGTATTGCTGCTGTCGTTGCCGAGTGTCGATCCACGTCTCCAAAGACTGAACTGATCCACAGGTTAAAATTCTACCGTATGCCTTTTCTTTTGTTTTACTTTTTTACAATTTGCTTTACGTCGCACCGACAGAGATAGGTCTTATGGCAATGATGCGATAGGAGAGGGCTAGGGGTGGAAAAGGAAGCGGCCGTGGCCTTAATTAAGGTACAGGCCCAGCATTTGCCTGGTGAGAAAATGGGAAACTACGGAAAATCATCTTCAAGGCTGCCGACAGTGAGGTTGAAACCCACTGTCTCCCGAATGTAAGCTCTCAGCTGCGTGACCCTAACCGCACGGCCACTTGCTTGGTATACGGTGTGATTCAGCAGCCCCTTCCAATATCGCTTGCTGCTGCCCAAGTAACTGCACGTAGTAATAGGGATGATATTCCCCTGCAGGCGTACTGTATGATACTAATGTCCAGCGAGCACATTTTGCACACGATTCTGAACCCTAGCCAAATGTTATATCATCCGTTCGCAAAACATGACGCTCCGGGAGATCGTGGGTTCGAGCCCCACTGTCGGCAGCCCTGAAGATGGTTTTCCGTGGTTTCCCATTTTCACACCAGGCAAATGCTGGGGCTGTACCTGAATTAAGGCCACGGCCGCTTCCTTCCAACTCCTAGGCCTTTCCCATCCCATCGTCGCCATAAAACCTATCTGTGTCGGTGCGACGTAAAGCAAATAGCAAAAAAAAAAAAAAAAAAAAAAAAGACGCCTTGAATTAATGTAGTAACGTCCTTTTACCATGTAACTACGTTAATGTTTCGTACCTCGTGACTGGGTGCAACGAAGAGAGGAATCAATGCATAAAACTAGGTAACAGTGGTGCAGTAATTAATGTCGTAAACATCGAAGCGGATAACGTGTGTACGCTGCTCGCGTCGTACTACCAGCAGGTTGTCAGCAGTGTACCGTAGCGATGTGGTTAGGCGTTCGCCTAACAATCGACGGAATGGTCGAGCGGGGCGAATCCTGCACAGTTCAGATGTTTTTGCATCGGTTGATACGTAAACACAGGCCCACGTTTGCCACATCCAAACAGTAGAACGACGCTGTTATTCATATTGTGCCCTGCGCATACTCCGCTGGTTAGGGCCTGAATGTACTGTATTGAACATCTCCCTCGGTAATTTATTCCAATCTCTAACTCCCTTTCCTATAAACGAATATTTGCTCCAATTTGCCCTCTTGAATTCCAACTTTATCTTCATATTGTGATCTTTCCTACTTTTAAAGACACCACTCAAATTTCTTCGTCTACTGATGTCATTCCACGCCATCTATCCACTGACAGCTCGGAACATACCGCTTAGTCGAGCAGCTCGTCCCCTTTCTCCCAAGTCTTCCCAGTCCAATCTTTGCAACATTTTTGTAATGCTACTCTTTTTGTCATAAATCACCCAGAACAAATCGAGCTGCTTTTCTTTGGATTTTTTTCCAGTTCTTGAATCAATTCATCCTGGTGAGGGTCCCATACACTGGAACCATACTCTAGTTGGGGTCTTACCAGAGACTTATATGCCCTCTCCTTTACATCCCTACTACAACCCCTAAATACCCTCATAACCATGTGCAGAGATCTGTACCCTTTATTTACAATCATATGTATGTGGTTACCCCAATGAAGATCTGAAGTACCTAGGTACTTACAGTGATCCCTAAAAGGAACTTTCTCACCATCAACGAAGTAATTAAAACTGAGAGGACTTTTCCTATTTGTGAAACTCACAACCTGACTTTAAACAACATTTTCGAGGTCATTTTGCAATTGCTCACAACCTTGTAACCTATTTATTACTCTGTACAGAATAACATCATCTGCAAAAAGCCTTATCTCTGATTCCACTTCTTTACATATATCATTGATATATATAAGTCCGGGCGAGTTTTCCGTGCGGTCAGGGGCACGCGGCTGTAGCTTGCATCCGGGAGATAGTGGGTTCGAATCCCACTGTCGGGAGCCCTGAATATAGCTTTCCGTGGTTTCCCATTTTATCACCAGGCAAATGCTGGGCCTGTACCTTACTTAAGGCCACGGCCGCTTCCTTTTCCACCCCTAGCCCTCTCCTATCGCATCATTGCCATAAGACCTATCTCTGTCGGTGCGACATAAAGCAACCAGCAAAAGAAATATATATATATAAGAAAAGTAAAGGTCCTTGAGGAATTCCCCTCTTAATTATTAGAGGGACAGATAAAGATTCGCCTACTCTAATTCTGTATGTTCTATTTTCTAGAAACATAGCCACCCATTCAGTCACTCTTTTGTCTAGTCCAATTGCACTCATTTTTGTCAGTAGTCTTCCATGACCTACCCTATGAAATGCCTTAGATAGGTCAATCGTGATACAGTCCAACTGACCTCCTGAATCCAGGATATCTGCTATATCTTGCTGAAATCCTACAAGCTGAGCTTCGGTGGAATAACATTTCCTAAACCCAAACTGCCTTCAATCAGACCAGTTATTAATTACGCAAACATAGGGGCCGATGACCTTCGATGTTAGGCCCCTTAAAACAACAAGCATCAATTATGCAAACATCTCTAATATAATCAGAAACAATACTTTCCCAAAGCTTACATGCAAGGCATGTCAAACTGACTGGCCTGTAATTTTCAGCTTTATGTCTATCACCCTTTCCTTTATACACAGGGGCTACTATAGTAACTCTCCATTCATTTGGTACAGCTCCTTCATGCAAACAATAATCAAATAAGTACTTCATATATGGTACTATATCCCAACCGATTGTCTTTGGTATATCCCCCGAAACCTTATCAATTCCAGCCGCTTTTCTAGCTGTCACCTTTTGTATCTTACTGTAAATAACATTGTTGTCGTAGGTAAATTTTAATATTCTTTAGTACTAGTCACCCCCTCTATCTGGACATTATCCTTGTAACCAACGACTTTACATTCTGCTGACTGAATACTTATGTAATCTCTGCTGTTATTTCCACAGGGCAATACTCATCATTTATGGGGAAGGAAGACTAAACGCGTGCGAGGCACTACGTCTGTGCGAGGAACGGTATCCCGACAGGCGACACTCGGCTTCTACGATATTCCGCCGAGTTGAAAGACGCCTAAGGACAACAGGCGTGATTTCCAACCAGCCACCAGTCCGCGATAGGCCCGTTACATCGGGTGAAACAGAAGAGACCGTTCTAGAGGCAGCTCGTAACAATCCACACATCAGTACAAGGGCGATTGCACGACACTTCAACACCATCCAGCCGTCCGCCTGGCAAATACTGCATGAACATAAATTTCACCCATACCAACTTGAGCTACACCAAGAGCTCCATGGGCGGGATTTCGAAACTCGAATGGAGTTCTGTAGGTGGCTATTAGGCAGGCTGGACAATGTCGCAGCATTCGTACCGCATATCTTGCTCTCGGACGATTCGCGCTTCCACAATAATGGGAACGTCAGTCTCCACAACATGCACTATTGGAGTCCGGACAATCCTCACTGGGTGCGACAGGCGGCCCATCAAGTACGGCAGGGAGTGAATGTTTGGTGTGGAATCTGGGGAGATCGCCTGATTGGACCTTATTTCTTTGAGGCCACTGGACGGGCCCACGCTACCTGCACTTTCTGCGTCAGGAACTCCCACTGCTGCTGGAGGATGTGCCCTTGCACGATCGTTTGGCGATGTGGTTGTAACAGGATGGAGCTCCACCACATTCAACTTTGCCCGTTCGTAACCATCTGATCAAGGAACTGCCAGGGAAATTAATAGGACGAGGAAATCCTGTTTCTTGGCCCGCCAGACCACCGGATTTAACGCCGTTAGACTTCTTCCTGTGGGGACATTTGAAGAACGTCGTTTACACGCCTTTTAGAAGGCCATCTGTGATGTAAAACCCGAACTGTGTATTGGAAGAAGTGTGCACTTTAATCTTCAGATGTCTCTGCTATCGACTTATGTGCCCCCTCTTGTGGGAGGATGGACAATTAATTTTCAAGGGAAATTTTTATCCTATATGTTCATTAACCTGAAGTGGTTGTAAATTCTTTTTTATGTGCTGAAATTGTCAGCAATACATGGACTTATTCTTCGCGAAAGTATTAGCCAAACAGAAATTTTGTACATGTATTTGATAACCAATCAAAATTGTGGGTGTGTACAGGCCATCGGCCTAGAGGGTTCTGTAACTTCCCCTCTGCTATAAAAGCCGGGAGCTTTTTCACCATGTTGTCTTTTTCTTCGCTCCAGTCTAGAGTGCATACGTTAGTGGGGGCGGGAGTAAGCCTTGCCCACTCTCGAAAGGCCCACCAGCTCAAGGTAATGGCAGACATCTTTTAAATACGTGATAGCTCCAGAAAGCTGACTTGAGGGGAAGGTTTCAAAATTATTTCCTAATGTGAATTTCTAAAGTTTAACATCACCGTAAAAATTAATTTTCATGCAAGTCTAGGGAGTCTATTCAAATCCCTCCTGGGAAAGATGTAACTTAGGGAGTAGAAGAGTGTTCACCCTCTTTTAATTCCCATTCAACTTGGTATTGGGGAGACTACGATTTCCTAAAACTTTAAATTTTTAACTCTATTTTTGGAACTTAATATTTGTCGCCATCTAGTTACCCTCTGCAGTATAGGCTTAGCCTCTGTAAATTCGGGCCACAAGCCCAATAGGGTTTTAATTGTTTTCAAGCGTATTTCAAAATTAGTGCAAGGGTTTCTCCTCTTAAGCATTTTGTTTATGGCCGATATCTTAAACCTTTTCTTTTGACCACTAAGGCCATTTAGAATGGGCACTTATTACCTCCGTTTAAAGTGTCATTAATTATAGACAATTGTGAATCGGACTGTCGAGCAGAAAAGAGAGTGAGAACTGTTTCCAAACCAATCTAATGTAAAATTTGGATTAGAAACTTATTCTTTGAGAGGCTGGAATGTTGTAAATTTTGGAGCTCAGTCTCTTTGAGTGTAGTTGAGTGGAGCAAATGTGCTATTTGAAATAGTGTAACTTTTGGGCTACAAAAATCATCTCTTTGAATTCATTGTATTAACAATTTTCTCTATGGTACCTGAGTGTTTAAGGACTTCAAATCAGTATTATTATAAGAGCTGACGAGCTCATCGTGACCCCATTTAACTGTTATTTGTGGTTTATCAAGTTTAAAGTCAGCAAAAAAAGAAAGGAATCAAAAAAAGTTTCAAATTTTAGTGTTTAAAATTATGCTCTCCTCTTTTCTCTGTCCACTCATTCAAGCCCGCACCTTTCTACACCTCTGAGTTCCACAGAAAATCCGTAATAATAGTAGTAATAATAATAATAATAATAATAATAATAATAATAATAATAATAATAATAATAATAATAATAATAATAATAATAATAATAAAATTACGTTAATGGTTCTTGAAACATTTCTTTCTTTTTAAAAATATAGAAATTGCTGTTTTATGGAATTCTTAACATTTTATTATTTTAAAACCTTTCTCGTTTTGAATGATCATAAGCCTCCGTGGCTCAGGCGGCAGCGCGCCGGCCTTTCACCGCTAGATACCCAGGTTCAAATTCCGGTCACTCCATGTGAGATTTGTGCTGGACAAAGCGGAGGCGGGACATGTTTTTCTCTGCGTACTCCGTTTTTCACTGTCGTCTTTCATTCTCAACAAATTAATCTAAAAAGCCACCTAATCGATACTTTTTAGATTAATTTGCTGATTAAACTCATCGATACGGCCATGAAGTGGACAGCTTGCAATACAGTCTTTCATTCTAGCAACAATCTCCAATATCATTTCATCTGTCAGTCATTAATCATTGCCGCAGAGGAGTGCGACAGGCTTTGGCAGCCGGCACATTTCCTACCCTCGCCGCTAGATGGGGGCTTCATTCATTCCATTCCTGACCAGGTCGAATGACTGGAAACAGGCTGTCGATCTTCATTCACTTTGAAGGATAAAATCAAATCCGTTTTTCCTTACCTTTCTTCACCGGTCCCGCGGTGTAAGGATAGTGAGCCCGCCTGACACCCGGAAGCCCTGGGTTCGATTTCCGGCCAGGTAGGGGATTTTTACCTGGATTTGAGGACTGGTTTGAGATCTACTAAGCCTACGTGGAAACAATTGAGGAGTTAGCAAGCGGTGACAACCGGTCAAGTAGCCAAAGGTAACGGCTGAGAAAATTCGTCGTGTCGACCACACATCACCTTCTGGGTCAACATCAGGACTCTTGCATTATGGGTTGTTTGTTTTATTTTATTTTGTTCTGTTTGATAGTTTTACTTTTATTCATTAACTAAAGCCACCTAACAAATGTATTAGAAAGTCTTGGTTTCATGTGTCAATGAAATATCTGATAGTCTGTTTTAAATATTGCTGGTTTAATCATTCGAGCGCACTTGATCAGTTTCCCATCCACATTCTCTGGTACTAGACATCAACGCAGCACTCTTCGTAATATCACATTTATAATGCGCTATATTGATGTTATTTAACTGAGTCTTGGGTCAACAAATGATAAACTACATCCCTTTCTTGGCAACTGCCTAGCCCAACCAAAGGAAGCAGTCTTGATCACTGGACCGATAATACTTCATGGTAATCAATTTTTTCATATATATATATATATACACATAGAGAGAGAGAGAGAGAGAATTTGGCAAATGACACGTTAAGCTCACATGGAAAGAGTAATTACGAAGATCTTTCAAGCCCAGGAATATTATTCTGTTGATGTAATAGTTCCCGAAAAAGATCTAATACTTACATACCTTCCTGCTCACAGCTGAAATGTAAGTGCTCTAGAACTAGCTTGGCCAAAAATAAAGAATAAAGAGAATGTCAGAGGGCACATCACCACGTTGGTTATATTAGCTGTAAGTTTATGAAAGCACACCATCGAGTCACTTTATTAGGCAACTCTCATGAACTGGATGGCTTCTTGGGTGAATGGTAAGCGTACTGTCCTCTGGTCAAAGGGCCCCGGGTTCAATTTCTGGTCGAGTCTGGGATTTTAACATCGAATTGTTCATTCCTCTGGCTCAAGGACTAGGTATTTGTGATCGTATTATCACACTTCTCTCTATATATGTACAACACATCACACTACTAAACACGCCAGGAACACGCAATAGTGAAGACATCTCTCCACGTAAAGAATGACATGTGGCCGTGAAACTGGACCAAACCCACATCAACTACCGAGCCCTAGAAAACGAGAAAAATGGCAAAGAATAAGGGAAAGAAATAGATGGTTTTCGCAAATATGTTCGAAGAACTCCATTTGGAGCAGGAAGCTGTATAGGAAATTATCATGTAGTTCACATGTGCAGATTGATGTTTTCACGTCCCATAATAAAAGACATAATATTCTTTTGGATTTATGCCGTGAGAAAGAGACAAACTGCAGGGATACTTTTACATTTCACGAAAACTTTGCTCCGCTTCCTCAGAAGTCAGTCCTAATTACAAACGCATAGACACTCCAGTGAAGATACTACAGGCACACAGACTTCAAACTGACAAGAGTACACGAAACTGTTGACCATGGTGTTCCAAGACCGTAAACTGAATAGCATCGCCTCAGTTATGCACGAGGTTTATTCATGCGAAATTTCATTGCGTATTTATTGAACTGCTCTCTGCAATTGCTGTACGTCATTGCCGAGAATTATTAATCGTATTCTTATATTCCACATCTGTTCACTGTAAAAATGCAGTATCTTGGAGAATATATGAGAGAAGAGACATCACATTGCCAGGATTTGTCGGGAAGGGACATCAACTGGATTGATTACCGCATCAGTGTCAGTGTACTGTAAACTCAACAACAATCAGACCACGATGCGTGGTGTAGGGGTAGTGTCTGGATGTGGTAAGGTCCTACCCGTTTCCTCACTCTAATACTTCCTCAGACGCAAGTGTAACGGTCACCTTGGCAATTATAGATTTTGCCACTGAAGATGGAACATACAGTTATGTCTTTCTTCAATATTGACTCAGCCTTGCATGCCGATGTTAAGGTCTTACTGAATGATATTATTCATGAACTCAGTCACAATATCCGTTTAAACTAAAATGGCAATCTGTTCGCCGTGGAAAGAGTGGTATTGGGGTTACATGTGCATCCGCGTGTGTGCCTCGAATCTCCGTAACTGTCTTACGAATAGTTCGCCTATGGACTCTGTCTGGTATTCTGCCTGGTTCACTCACGCGAATGTTTTTTTGAAAGAAAAAACATATTCGTAACGTTGAATTGCATTCACTGCATAATAACTACCCTGCTCCAAACCCAATGATGTGAACCCCCTCAAACTACGGCACTTTGAAGTTGATCATCGCCTTGTCTGGTGAACATGCATTAATTCACTCACCAAAATCAGCCAAGCCTCTCAATGCTGTTATACTAAAGATACGCTATCAGTTATAGACCACGAAAGACTTACCTTGCACACAATTCTACTGCGCTGCATCTTGAACCGCTAATCTTCATAGTGTTGCAATTTAAATGTTGGGCAGTTTATAGCATGTTGCAAAACATTATTGCAAAATTCGTCATACTACATAGCTCTTCCAGCGTATCCCAAGCAGAGAATGCAAGGAGAGTGTCTGCAATTTTGAACAACCTCATGACCGACTAGGAGCATCAAGTTGTGCTATGGGAAATGAGATTGTGCTAATGTCCACTTTGTTCATTCCCACCCTCTCCCACACAGAGATGATCCTGTGGCAGCTTTATAGAGCTCAATAAAATATCAGGGGCACGATCAATAAGTCACACCCCTTCACTACGTCCCGTTATTTAATGCGCCATCATTCCACATTGAACGCTGCTGTTGGGCAATGACCAAGCAGTGATTACAGGTGTTGAATTTATAATAGATTGTGTCCATGCTGTAGCCCACCTGAAAGCTTCTGAGCAAACTTAACATTGCAGGAATCATATTGGTAACATTCACAAGCGTCGTTCTTGTGTGATCTGTGAGCAGCGCGGAACGTAAAAGGTCCGCAAAGATAATACCAAACCACATTATTATTATTATTATTATTATTATTATTATTATTATTATTATTATTATTATTATTATTATTAGTCAATCCTTGTAGCGTATTCAATTAGTCGCTGAATGATTTCTTGAGCACGTGACTCCCAACTCGTAAACTTCGTAATCAGGACTGCAATAAAATAAATTAATACTACCTACCTACCCCATGGCACAACAGCCCTTGAAGGGCCTTCAATCAATCAATCAATACTGATCTGCATTTAGGGCAGTCGCCCAGGTGGCAGATTCCCTATTTGTTGTTTTCCTAGCCTTTTCCGAAATGATTTCAAAGAAATTGGAAATTTATTGAACATCTCCCTTGGTAAGTTATTCCAGTCCCTAACTCCCCTTCCTATAAATGAATATTTGCCCCAGTTTGTCCTCTTGAATTCCAACTTTATCTTCATATTGTGATCTTTCCTACTTTTATAGACGCCATTCAAACCTATTCGTCTACTAATGTCATTCCACGCCATCTCTCCACTGACAGCTCGGAACATACCACTTAGTCGAGCAGCTCTTCTTCTTTCTCTCAATTCTTCCCAACCCAAACATTGCAACATTTTTGTAACGCTACTCTTTTGTCGGAAATCACCCAGAACAAATCGAGCTGCTTTTCTTTGGATTTTTTCCAGTTCTTGAATCAGGTAATCCTGGTGAGGGTCCCATACACTGGAACCATACTCTAGTTGGGGTCTTACCAGAGACTTATATGCACTCTCCTTTACATCCTTACTACAACCCCTAAACACCCTCATAACCATGTGCAGAGATCGGTACCCTTTATTTACAATCCCATTTATGTGATTACCCCAGTGAAGATCTTTCCTTATATTAACACCTAGATACTTACAATGATCCCCAAAAGGAACTTTCACCCCATCAACGCAGTAATTAAAACTGAGAGGACTTTTCCTATTTGTAAAACTCACAACCTGACTTTTAGCCCCGTTTATCAACATACCATTGCCTGCTGTCCATCTCACAATATTTTCGAGGTCACGTTGCAGTTGCTCACAATCTTGTAACTTATTTATCACTCTATAGAGAATTACATCATCCGCAAAAAGCCTTACCTCCGATTCCACTCCTTTACTCATATCATTTATATATATAAGAAAACATAAAGGTCCGATAACACTGCCCTGAGGAACTCCCCTCTCAACTATTACAGGGTCAGACAAAGCTTCACCTACTCTAACTCTCTGAGATCTATTTTCTAGAAATATAGCAACCCATTCAGTCACTCTTTTGTCTAGTCCAATTGCACTCATTTTTGCCAGTAGTCTCCCATGATCCACCCTATCAAATGCTTTAGACATGTCAATCGCGATACAGTCCATTTGACCTCCAGAATCCAAGATATCTGCTATATCTTGCTGGAATCCTACAAGTTGAGCTTCAGTGGAATAACCTTTCCTAAAACCGAATTGCCTTCTATCGAACCAGTTATTAATTTCACAAACATGTCTAATATAATCAGAAAGAATGCCTTCCCAAAGCTTACATACAATGCATGTCAAACTTACTGGCCTGTAATTTTCAGCTTTATGTCTATCACCCTTTCCTTTATACACAGGGGCTACTATAGCAACTCTCCATTCATCTGGTATAGCTCCTTCGGCCAAACAATAATCAAATAAGTACTTCAGATATGGTACTATATCCCAACCCATTGTCTTTAGTATATCCCCAGAAATCTGATCAATTCCAGCCGCTTTTCTACTTTTCAACTTTTGTATCTTATTGGCATACCAAGCGACCGCTGCTCATCCCGAAGGCCTCCAGATTACGAGGTGTCGTGTGGTCAGCACGACGAATCCTCTTGGCCATTATTCTTGGCTTTCTAGACCGGGGCCGCTATCTCACCGTCAGATAACTCCTCAATTCTAATCATGTAGGCTGAGTAGACCTCGAACCAGCCCTCAGGTCCAGGTAAAAATCCCTGACCTGGCCGGGAATCGAACCCGGCGCCTCCGGGTAAGAGGTAGGCACGCTACCCCTACACCACGGAAAATAAATTAATACAATTATTAAACTAAAATGAATTAATAAAAATAATTAATCAAAATGTCCGTAGTATGGGTGCCAGAGTTCACCAGAGTGTATCCCTCAAATTTTAATAAAGCATGATAATTCTCTCTTTCCCAGGGCGTGTACATAAAACTTAGTACTGTTACATCTGCTTCAGGCCTTACCTAACCTCCTGAAAACGACTAAATAGGTAGAAACTGCACCTAGGTCCATCAATAAATCCACTGATTCTAAAATAACTAACTCAATTCTGAATAATATCCGTGCATGACCACTTCATCAACACACCGAAATATACATAAGATACACTCACAAAATACTGCTGGAAGACTCCATATTTACACAATTATCCAACAACAACAACTAAAACAATGGGAAACCAAAAGCGAGGACCAAGCTATCATTCGCAGTCAGTCCGTTGAACATTAATTACAAAGCTCATATATGTAGATGAATACCATTCACTGTCTCTATGTATCAACACAACTTTCATATTCTCATAATTGGCACTTGTTATATCACACAGATACTTACTTACCTTTATAATTCTGTGTTTACTGATTCTAACACTTGATTTAAACATACATTCACTCGAGCAAAAAACGCTTGTTGTTCCAGAACATAAATTATGGAAAGTCTGAAATACAGCATGTCATAGCTCTCACCAACGTATAAGACAACAAGCCGCCACAAGTGGTAAAATACCAAGTGCGTAAGCACTCCACAGTTTGTAGATCAGTACCACACATCACATTCCAAAAAATTTCGCGCCAAGCACGTTCTACAAAGGTTTTAAGGCAAGTCAGCTTCACCAAAGTCACATCTCCTCTACATTCCACCAAAGATTTTAAGACAAGTATGTTTCACAAAAGTTACATCTCCTCTCACATTCCACCAAAGATTCAAGACAAACATGTCTCACAAAAGTTACATATCATCTACGTACACCAAAGCTTTAAAATCAACTCATCCGTTGTCTTCATACAAGTTCACTCCGTCGTTTTCTCACATACCTAAAGAGACCTCAGCTTCCCCCTCCTCTCACATGATAAGTCTAGATTGATCCTGGCCATCCAATCATGAGTGGAATTTCCTCTTGCCATACCAAGACCACGCCCCGGACCGCCTCCGGGTCCCAAGAAAATAACAACAAGGTCACCTCTCGGACTCTGGGCTATCCGCATAAATGACGCAAGTTTCCGAGTTGTTAATAGCACTGTTTTCCCATCGGCTTGTACGAAAGGAATTGCTCATATCACATATGGAGACCATCCAGCTTAAAATATTAAGCATAAATGTACAAATTAAATCATAATAATAATAATAATACCGGGCGAGTTGGCCGTGCGGTTAGGGGTGCGCAGCTGTGAGCTTGCATCCGGGAGATAGTGGGTTCGACCCCACTGTCGGCAGCCCTGAAGATGGTTGTCCATGGTTTCCCATTTTCACACCAGGCAAATACTGGGGCTGTACCTTCATTAAGGCCACGGCCGCTTCCTTTCCACTCCTAGCCCTTTCCTATCCCATCGTTGCAATAAGACCTGTCTGTGTCGGTGCGACGTAAAAGCAAAGAGCAAGAAAACAATAATGACAATAATATCTCTTTCTTCTGAATACAGTGCGAGGGTGTGATGTAGTATCACAGAACTGACAACTTCAAGTAAGTAACCAGTTGCAGCAGCAGCAGCAGCAGCAGATAGCATAGAATATTGTCCGAGCTCAACAGTAACCTACGTTTGTGGAGAAGTGTACTTACATTTGCAGACTTCAGTGCTGCTTCAGGTCAGTTGCTCTTCTTCCACCGATTCCAAGATTGTGAATTCGATACCGGTTGAGATCGGTGGTTTTTGAGAACGTGTAAATGCGACAACTACAATATGTCCCGTTAATTCCGGCCGGGTTAGAAACCCCTGCGGGATAACATTTTGACTTCCTGATGTTTCTTAAAACCTACGGCAATTGAGGGACAGAATGCAAATAATAATAATAATAATAATAATAATAAGAATAAAAATAATTTGAATAATAATAACGATAATAATAGCTGTGAGCTTGCATCCGGGAGATAGTGGGTTCGAGCCCCACTGTCGGCAGCCCTGAAGATGGTTTTCCGTGGCTTCCAATTTTCACACCAGGCAAATGCCGGGGCTGTACCTTAATGAAGGCCACGACCGATTCCTTCCCACTCCTAGGCCTTTCCTATCCCATCGCCGCTATAAGACCTAACTGTGTCGGTGCGACGTAAAGCAAATATAAAAAATGAATAAGAATAATTAAATTTATTTATTTATTTATTTATTTATTTATTTATTTATTTATTTATTTATTTATTTATTTATTCAGGATCAGCAATAGCATAACTCCGAATTACAAAGATCCGAGCTATGTACAATAGGTATTAATCTAAAATGAAAGCATACATACATGCACACACACATATATATACATACATGATCATTATAGATCGCCTTTCAGCGTTGAGTCTGCAAGCCTCTGTAAATTTACTAAACGTCTCCACAATCCTCTATTTGCAAATAGTGCTGTGGCCTCATTTAGTTTTATACCTCTTATCTTTAAATCGTTAGAAACTGAATGGTATAAAGTGGCAGGGAGGGATTCAGTTGGGTGCAATTTTAGTGAGCAGTCTGGCCTTAATTGCAGATTGTGCCGAAAGCTTGCAGTCTAATAACTTAGAACTTGAAAATAGGTGCAATGAGTATGGTATGAACAATAGATTATCGAATATTAAGTTGATCTAGGGGTAATAACCCTCTAGGACGATGCCTCCATTCCTGATTAAACATCCGACTAACTCAGGTTTGGGCAGAGAATTGGGTTCATTGTCGAAGGGCAAGTCTAAAAGTCGAAGTATATCACTTAATTACAAGTATATGACAGGAAATGGAGGTTTAACTCGAATAAGAAACAATAATATGAGGTAGGATGGGTTTATTCATAAAATATCCCCGAATCATACTATCACAAATGAAATTCAAATAATGAAAAGAATATAACATTTTAAAAGAAATAAAATAGAAAAGAAAATGGACAACAAGAACATAATTTCGCAAACAGTAAATGCAAAAATGAAAGTTCAAACACAGCATTAAATACTTGTGAACTTCAGTTTAACTTCACATGATTGTCCAATGTTCATGTTCATATTTGTATACGTATGCGTATACGTATTCGATTCTTATGGAGTAACACGATGTTAACTATCACCACAATACGGATTGAAATTCAGGAGAGTTGCCGCAAAAATTAACATAAAAGAAAATTAAGACGCAATGGGACATGCTATGAACTATGAAAAATACTAGTGGCATTTACCTACACTATATTTACAATGATCACAAAATAATTAAAATATCTCAAATATCTACATTGGATTAGGAAAGGGAAAACTTATGTACTACACTGACTCGACGTGGAACACGATTCACCAAAAGGTCTAGTAGGAACTAGATTGACCACAAACATTCACTCAGCACTCGGGCTGTTCACAATTAAACAACATTGCGTTCCTCTGCTGCATTTGCGCACCAGAAAGTGCGTTTCTCTGTCACATATTTCCTGCTTTGCTGTGGGCTGAAAAGAAATGTTAAAACTCAATACTGCACTGAGGGCTTGGTCACTGTTCGACAAGATTGTATTACGGAAACGACATCTCATTTCACACTGTCTATGTAAACACGGCTGATAAGTAAACCTGTAAGGCGAGTTTGTATTTCCTCAACTGCTCGGAAATTCACATACAATCGTACTTTTTGCTAGCATGCTATTATAATTCAACACACACATCAGATTCACTGGCCTGACATTAATTACCGTCAATTCTGATTCACAGTAATCTCTCAGAATACAATTGCAGGACTATTCTTACTGCACACAATTGGGAACATGCATCAATTTCAAAAATATTTTTTTTGAAAAGTACACCAATGAAATAGTACGTAAACGTATTACATTGTGGTATGTTGCCTTGTTTTATACCATTAAAAAAATATTTAATAGTGCCTTTCCGCTAGGCGAGTGAAACGGCCTCTGACGTAAGCGGCGCGCTGTGACGTCACGATCCAGTACCGCATGGAGCTCTACCAGCCGTTGTGCATCAGCCGTTGCTAAAAGCCGATTGTTTATTATTCATGATCGCGAATAACTTCGAAATGTCAGAAGAAAGGTTCAAAACAGCACAGTCAGACAATCTACCATGTGTAGATGTCATCATTCTTGAAAAATGTGACTTTTGTGGCCGCAGAAATTAGCGGATAACAAGCAAGTTTGTAAGTGGCGTCTTTTATATACGTGCAATGTACTGTAACCCATAGTATTAGGATAACAACGAACCTGGATAGATATCACATCACTTTCAACATTTCCTTCTAGACTGATTCCCCTATTAAAGAATAGCATTACATTTTCGGGCTTTCAGCATTAGTAAAGTAAGAAATCGGATTTCAGCACTAAAATAAACATATAGGTAGCATTATAGTACTAATCCGCTTCTGTGGTGTAGTGGTTAATATGTGCCACTCCCGGAGGCCCGGTTTCGATTCCCGGCTCTGCCATGAAAGTTGAAAACAAATAGTACGAGGGCTGGAACGGGGTCTACTCAGCCTCGGGAGGTCAACTGAGTAGAAGGGTTTCGAATCTCACCTCAGCCATCCTCGAAGTGGTTTTTCGTATTTTCCTACTTCTCTTCCAGGCACCTAAGGCCACGGCCGTTTCCTTCCCTCTTCCTTGTCTATCCCTTCCGATCCTCCCATCCTCCAACATGGCCCCTGTTGAGCATAACAGGTGAGGCCGCCTGGGCGAGGTAATGGCCCTCCTCACCAGTTTCATCCCCATACTCAAAGTCTCACGTTCCAGGACACTGCCCTTGAAGTGGTAGAGGTGAAATCCCTCGCTGAGTCCGAGAGAAAACCAACCCTGAAGGATAAACTGATTAAGAAAGAAAGAAAGAAAGAAAGAAAGAAAGAAAGAAAGAAAGAAGGAAAGAAAGATCATAGTACTATAGGGCTATAATCTATCATTCCCAAAAATATATATATTTATGGTTGGGGCAACTGGCCTACCCACTTCCGGGGCCCATGAAAGAGAATTAAATATCTTTGTGGAGGGAAAAAGTTAAACATGATAAAGATAAATATGACTTCATCTAGTTTTCACAAGTTGGGCTGAATGGTTCAGACGGTTGAGGTGCTGGCCTTCTGACCCCAACTTGGCAGGTTCTATCCTGGTTCAGTCCGGTGGTAGTTGAAGGTGCTCAAATACGTCAGCCTCGTGTCGGTAGATTTACTGGCACGTAAAAGAACTCCTGCCGGACTAAATTCCTGCACATCGGCGTCTCCGAAAATCGTAGAAGTAGTTAGCGGGGCGTGAAGCCATTAACATTAATTGCATTTGGCTTTTAACAAGCTGAGCATATCAGGAAAGAAAAGTGTCCTGGTGACATTTTAGTCGCTCAATACAGGAATGTCTTTGGGTGCTGTGACTTTTACTTTTTGTTTTTGCTGTTTGCTTTACGTCACACCGTCACATATAGGTCTTATGGCGACGATGGGACAGGAAAGGCCTAGGAATGGGAACAAAGCGGCCGTGGCCTTAGGTACAGCCTCAGCATTTGTCTGGTGTGAAAATGGGAAACCACGGAAAACCATCTTCAGGGCTGCCAGAAGTGGGGTTCAAAACCTTCTATCTCCCTGATGCGAGCTCACAGCTGCGCGCTCCTAACCGCACGGCCAACTCGCGCGGTATTTTTACCCTTCGGTTTATTGACTTGGCTTGTATAACCTAAAACTTAGGCTAAGTTGGATAATATTTTAAACACCTACATCACTATTTTCACCTGTGTGCAATTATGGTATTTATTTCATTAATATTATGATAATTATTATAATTGAGCATTGTTAACTTATAAGACCCCAACAAACAAGCATTGGTTTTGTGTAGAGTTATACATTTGTTAAATTCACGTTGTTTCCTTTCATGATGTACACGCCTATTCTTTGTTGCTTTATAGATATAGCCTAAATTTCTTTACCAATTAAGCTCATTAAAGACATACATAACTGTCCCATGCCAAGATATATTGGTAGAATTAGAGCTGTCAAAATGGTTCATAACCCCTTTGATTTATTATCTTGACATGGATCACCCAAAACATAGGTTCGGTTTGGAGAATACTTTAATAATCAGCATTATTTAATGCACTGTTTATTACTTTCATATTCCAAGATGTAATTGAAGCATTTAAATAAAGCATCATACATTAAAATTTAAAGTTTTACCACTAGAACAGCGGACATGGAAAAGTGATTTGAAAATTCAAACAAATTCATCTTACGTTAAAATCTTTAAAAAAATAAACTGTAGACTTTCCCGATATATCACCAGCATTTCTCCGGCTCGCCAAAATCCATTTCTCCCTAGTTTTAGCGTCTTTGGAACATGTATAAACAATTTGTTTGGTATGGTATGCGATGTGCTATTGCACATCGGAACTCTACACCATTTATAAGTTTTCTGCCTCACTGTCTGCGCAGGATTCATTTTAAGTCTAAAATATACCACGCAGATTATTATCCGATGTATAGACCTCGAATTTAATAATACTAGACACTAACGTAAAGTAGAAATACGCGAAGTGTATCCTGCTTCTCACAGCGCACTACGTGTTATTTCGTCTGCTAATTCAGTCAACCTGTACGATGACGTCAGACCAATGAGATCGCGTACTTGCGTGACGTGACATTTTCGTAGATTTTTATCATGTTTGGAGTTATTATTTGTACATTCTGATCACATTTTTGAATTCTGCATGAAATTTTGAATCAGATTAGCATATTTTTAATTAAAACCCCGGATCATGCATGTTCCCTATTCTTATCACTTCACCAGGCATGCAATCGGCGTGCATAATCAACTCCATAAATCAGCATGCATTAAATTATCTTTTATTTCTTACAATCTCATCAGCCTCTCTCATTATAAATCCGGGTTCGATTCCCACTCAAATCATTGTACGAAACAGTTTCCAACCCACATTGGAAGAATCCTTTTCTAGTCAACGTTGCGATGCTGATCCACACGTCTCACAACTCCTGAAATAACATGCGTCATGCAACCTAACTGTTACTAATCTTTCTAAATGGAAAAATTTAATTTTTCTCTCAACGCAGCAAGTGTTTAACTCGGAAAGTGGATGATCTTGTCAATCTAATCCTCAGATTTCTAACATACGAGAATATCGGAATAATCCTAAGCTAAGTAACATGCATACTGACACAAAAACAAAATAAATCCTAACGTCTCCCTCAATATCCCATCTAACTAATCGTAAAGTAAAAGAAAAATAGAGAAATCATGCAATTCCCGCCTATCCATATTTTCAGCATCACAAAAGTAAAATAAACACATGCCGTCCGTCAAAAATAACATTAAAGAAAATCCCTACATTAATCTTCACTAATATTATTCATAATTCATATAACATGCTACTTAATGTAAAAACATGCGTCTTATCTTTGACAACTCCCTGGACATCGGCAGCGGCTTACATCCCCGCACTGGAATTAGGTTACTCCATTTTCACCACGGATTTAACACATGGAACTATCTTCTTTCTTCTATGAGCGGTGCCATCTACTTGATGAAAGTTCCTGTACACTGCAACAGAAAAGACTTCAAGTAAATACCTCTTCACCGCTCTATGCGCATGTTCCGAATAAACCCTTGTCAGATGTGAATTAAGCCAAAATTAATCTGACAGAACAAACACACGTAAAATTAAGAACACAAATATTTAGGGTTTGACACAGTTAGTTAGAGCGGCTCGCGGTTCGGTACGAAAGTCCTTCGCGATACGCGACCGACCCGAAAATACAATGCAGCTGAGCGTCTCTCCTTCACTCACCAGTCTGCGGCTGATATTACCGTCTATTACTTTGGAGTAAAACTTTGCGTCATAATGTGATCGGTAATTTATCACTGCACCAGTTAATTTAGCAAACTTCACAATTAAATGCACTATTTTTCGGTCGGAAAGACCATACACTGTTATATGTCTACCCACGTGGCAACATTCGCGCACGAATATAAGAGCAGCATAGAACGACGTTCACTCCCGGCGACTCACACAATCAGAATGACGCTTCCAATGATTTGGACGCTTACAAAGCTTAGCTAACGCCGTTGTCGCTAGGGGATTCCCGTATATTCAATGACTCAAACAATCAGCGTGCTTGTAATTCACAATGACTGTTATATTAATTGAAATTTATATTAAACACACTCCTGATGCCTTAAAAATGACTCAGATAATTGCTATAGAGTATCCCTTATTATTTCTCTCTTTCAGACCTGTGGAAATCCATCAACTAACAGAACTGATTCCTCTATATCGGCGTCTTCTTCACGCAGATATCCATGTTGATCAACCTGGGATTTTAATTCGGCGCGGTCCAGAATCCATATTGGCCACACCGTCGCTTCCTTATTGGCTGAATTCTTATCTTGGCTAACGTCTTCTACACGTGCCGAGATGTGCTAACTTCTGGTAACGCTGAACCTTTCCCACGGTCACAGGCCAGCATCGCGCAATATACAGCGACTTATGTCTCCAAGGAATTCCGGTCTCAACTGTCCTGCAATCTACTATTTACAATGCCCGACTGAAATGTATCTCAATATAATTTTTTTAATATGGCAAATATATATCTGATTGTCCCTCATGGGCCATCAGGATACGGCTCACACACATATATATACATACATTATCATTATAGACCGTTATGCCTTTCAGCGTTGAGTCTGCAAGCCTCTGTGAATTTACTAAACGTCGCCACAATCCTCTATTTGCAAATAGTGCTGTGGCCTCATTTAGTTCTATACCTCTTATCTTTAAATCGTTAGAAACTGAGTTTAACCATCGTCGTCTTGGTTTCCCTCTACCCCTCTTTCCCTCCATAAGAATCCATTATTCTCTAGGTAACCTATCCTCCTCCATTCATCTCACATGACCCCACCACCGAAGCCGGTTTATGCGTACAGCTTCATCCAACGAGTTCATTCCTAACTTTGCCTTTATCTCCTCGTTCCGAGTACCCTCCTGTCATTATTCCCACACGTTTGTACCAGCAATCATTCTCGCTATTTTCATGTCTGTTACTTCTAACTAATGAATAAGATATCCTGAGTCCACCCAGTTTTCGCTCCCGTAAAGTAAAGTTGGTCTGAAAACAGACCGACGTAAAGATAGTTTCGTCCGGGAACTGACTTCCTTCTTACAGAATACTGTTGATCGCAACTGCGAGCTCACTACATTAGATTTACTGCACCATGATTCAATCTCACTTACAATAATACCATCCTGGGAGAACACCCATCCTAAATACATAACCAATCTGACAATCAGTTCTGTCGAATTTCTTGCCTACTGACATCAATTTAATATTCGATAGTCTATAGTTCATACCATAATCATTGCACCTATTTTTAAGTTCTAAGTTCTTAGACTGCAGGCTTTCGGCACAATATGCAATTAAGGCCAGACTGCTCACTACAATTCAATGCAACTGAATCCCTCCCTGCCACTTGATACCATTCAGCAGATGATCCATGTAAACTACGAACAACAAAACCAAAATATGGCTTCCGATTGAGATAGCTAGAAATAAAATCCAGGAAACTCAAGCGTCAAAAAGTTACCAGTGTTTCGCCCGGAGTGCGGCATGGGCTCATCAGGTATCTCAATCGGAAGCCATATTTTGGTCATGCTAGCCCGGAAGGGCAATATGGCATGTGGAGATGCAATTCTCCACTAGTACGTCGGCACTGCATTGTGCTTATCACATGTATGGCTTGCAGTGGTGTCGCTACCGGCGTGCTAGCCGGGCAGTGTCTTGGAAAAGGTGCGGTATCCAACTGATGAGCCCATGCCGCACTCTGGGCGAAATACTGGTAACTTTTTGACGATTGAGTTTCCTGAATTTTATTTCTACGAACAACAAAGGTGCAAGATTACAGCCTTGCTAGCCCCTGTAAGTGTCCTGAACCAAGAACTCATTCTACCATCAATTCTCACTGAAGCCCAATTATCAAATCAAATGCCTTTGATTGATTTTAATAATCTACGCTTAATTCCATAGTCCCCCAATATGGTGAACATGTTTTCCCTCGGTACCCTCTCATATGCTTTCTTTAGATCTACGAAACATAAACACAACTCTCTATTCCTCTTGTAGCATTTCCTGTTACCTGGCGCATACTGAAAATTTGATCCTGACAGCCTCTCTATGGTCTAAAACCACACTGGTTTTCATCCAACTTCATCTCAACGACTGATCGCACCCTCCCTTCCAAGATGCCAGTGAATAATTTGCCTGGTACACTAATCAATGAGATACCTCGATAGTTGTTGCAATCCTTCCTGTTCCCTTGTTTATAGATAGTGCAGTTACTGCTTTTGGCCAATCTGAAGGTACTTTACCAACACACCATGCTATTCTTACTATTCTATGAAGCCGTTTCATCCCTGCCTTCCCGCTCTACTACACCATTTCAGGTCTAATTTCATCTATTCTTGCTGCTTTATGACAATGGAGTTTATTTACCATCCTTTCCACTTTCTCAAGCGTAATTTCACCAGCATCATTTTATTCCTCCCCATAAGCACGGTTGTTCGCGGCACCACAAGGATGATTTCCTTTAACGTCGACAAGGTTTTCAAAATATTCCCTCCACCTGTCCAGTGATTCCCTGGGATCTATTACGAGTTCACCTGAGTTACCCAAAACACTGTTAATTTCCTTTTTCCTCATTTCCTAAGATTCTTTATTACTGTCCAGAAAGGTTTCCCTGCTGCTTGACCTATCTTTTCCAGGTTATTACCAAAATCTTCCCACGAATTATTTTTTGTATTCAACAGCTATTTATTTCGCTCTGTTTCTTTCATCCACTTACAATTCCCTATCTGAATCGGCCCTTGCTTGGATCCATTTCTTATAAGCTTTCTTTCTAAGTTTGCAAGCTGCTCTCACTTCATCATTCCATCAAGATGTTCGCTTTTTCCCCCATCTTTACAGAAAGTTGTTCCTAGGCATTACCTTGCTGTTTCTAATACAGTATCCCTGCATGCAACCCATTCTCTTTCTATATCCTGAACTTGCTTACTGTCCGCTGTTCGAAACTTCTCACTAATCATATCCATGTACTTCTGTCTAATTTCCTCGTCCTGGAGATTTTCTACCCTTATTCGTCTGCAGACAGATTTCACTTTCTCTATCCCGAGCCTAGAAATACTTAGTTCACTACAGATCAGATTGTGGTCTGTAACATGGCAAAATCTCCGAAAACCCCGTACATTCCTAACAGACTTCCTGAATTCGAAGTCGGTTAAAATATAGTCTATTATGGATCTGGTACCCCTAGCCTCGCATGTGTAATGGTAAATAGCCTTATGCTTGAAGAATGTATTCGTAACTACTAAACCAATCTTATCACAGAATTCCAGCAAACGCTTCCCATTCCCATTAGCTTCCATGTCTCCCCAACATTTACAATTACCCTCACCCTTTCGTATCCTTCAGTTCTATTTCCAACTCTCGCATTCCTATCCTTGCTGTTGTCCCTGATTATGATGTCACTCAATTCTTCATAAAACTTGTCAACTTCATCCTCATCTGCACCCTCACATGGTGAATACACTGAGACAATTCTCGTCCTAATTCCTCCAACTGTCAAATGTACCCGCATAATTCGCTCATTTACGTGCCTAACTGAAACTATGTTGCGTGCAATAGTATTCCTGATAAATATGCCTACTCCTTCCATTTTAATACCCGTCAAGTACACTTTATGATCTCCTATCTCTTCCTCGTTATCTCCCCTTACCCGAATATCACTTAATCCTAGTACATCCAGATGTATCCTCTTTGCTGATTCAGCCAGTTCTACATTCTTTCTTCCATAATCCCCGTTAATATTGATAGCTCCCTATTGAATTCGATTTCGTTCGCCAAGCTGTTTCCAAGGAGTCCAATGAAAGATATATAAGTATTTACAAAGTACACAAATATACAAAAGAAAAACTGTACAATCCTATATAATACAAATTTACATAAACAACGACATTAACAAAGGAGAATGCATTTACAGTAAATACAGGATCAGTAACAGGAAAGAACAAGAAGGAAATTTAATTTAAATGAGAAGTATGATGGCAGAAAGAAGGAAGGAAATGATACAAATATGTCTAGGTTCTTGTTGATAGATAAGGTATTAAACATGGCTGGAATACGTACAGAAAAGGACCTTTGGACGAGACAAAGCCGGGAGTAAGGAATATGGAATAGGTCTTCATTCTGGTACTACAGGATTGGACGTGGTGGGGGAATAATGAAACCAAATCTGGACACCTAAATAGACCATTAGCTGCTTTGTATAGCAGCTTTATGTCGGCTACTTTCCTCCGAGCAGAAAGAGTTTTGAGTTTTAGTTTCCAAAGCACTTGGATAGTGCTTAAACTGCGGCACATAAAAAAAGATTGTACGGCCAAGGTAATAATAATAATAATAATAATAATAATAATAATAATAATAATAATAATAATAATAATAATAATAATAATAATAATAATAGCAATATTACAAGGACAACTTCGTATGTTTGGAATTTAAAAGAAGAAAACAAACAAACAAAGACCGTCGATCAAAAACTCATTGGGGTCTTTGCCTGCCAAGGTAATTTCTGTCCAGCCAGATGGCCAACAGATAGAGATGTGTCAGGTGGTCAGTGTAGCGAAATCCTCAGCCGTATTCCTTGGCGTTCTTATCATGGTCCATTGCTTTTGCATCAGAAGAGCCTCAATTAGTCTCATCAGGCTGCACGAATCTCGTTCCAGCGTATAGTCCAGAAATGGAATCCCTGGACTGGTCTGGAATCGAACGTAGCACCTTCGGATAAGATGCAGGCATGCTACCCCTATACCATGAAGCTGGGAAGAGAAACACTAAGATAAAGTTATCACGGACTTATGAGACAAAGTTAATGTAGCGAAAGAAAGCACATGGCTCTACTGTAACACAATAACATAATACGTGAAGTGTCACGATCAAAAATAAATAAATAAATAAATAAATAAATAAATAAATAAATAAATAAATAAATAAATAAATAAGTAAATAAATAAATAAATAAATAAATGAAATTTACAAGGCATTGTTCACAATTTAGAAGAGAACATGGAAATGAAGTGTTCGGTGTTGACGTTATATCTTATATTCAACCGCACTGCAATGGAAAAAGAAACCTCAAATCGTATGTTTTGGGAACAGCTTTATCAACAACAGAAAAATCATTAAGTAGGGGTGTTGCATATTGATTTACACTTTATTTTATTTTCACTCAATTGGAACTGTTCCACATCATTATACATAACCACTTTCTGAGTGTAGTCTTCCGTTAGCTGCATACATTTTCTCCGTGGAAACTTCTCTACGCACTCCTGGAATCACGTCTTCGATGTATGTCGTAATCAGTTCGTGACGGCAGTTTGCAGTTTGTGGTGGTCAGTGAAATAATTTCCACGCCGATATACCTTCAAAACCCCGAATGGATTGTAATCGGAAGGGGCCAAATCAGCAGAATAGCCGCGTGACATCACTTAGAAATCCAAAATCGGCGACTGCGGTAGTTTGCGTTTGCCTGTTGAGGACACTGTGCGAAATTTCTTCGGCGAGGAGCTCCCTTTTGTTTCCATTCCATTGACTGGGCTTTGGTCTTCGATTCATAGTAATGGAGCCACGTTAATCGCCGGTCACAAATTTGGACATGAAGACTATCCGCTGTCCCGTCATCGCTGTAGTTCGCAGATATTACGCCCTGCTCCATGGCTAAATGGTTAGCGTGCCTGCCTTTGGTCGAGAGGGTCCCGGGTTCGATTCCCGGCCAGATCGGGGATTTTAACCTCGATTGGTTAATTCCAATGGCTCGGGGGGCTGGGTGTATGTGCCGTATTCAGCATTAGAAATCATCCTAGGTAGGGCCCTCATCTTCACAGACATGCAGGTCGCCTAATAAGCCGTCTGCGAGAAAAAGGAGCGCACCAGGCCTCTCCGGAGGCCATACACCATTATTATTGTTGTTATTATTATATTACAGATATTACATTCCTCCGTCGTATGCTGACACCTGTGGGTAGGCCTATATACGTAGTACAGTCATTAAATTCTGAGACTGACCGTATGATGGCGCTGTGGTGCAATATAGCGCATAGGTGGCGCCGTGGTATGGTACCATGTCAGTTAGTCTCTCGTCCATGCAATAGGCAGTTGAGTGTATGCACTGGAAGCAGACATACGGTCGTTGTTGTGACGGTGATTTCAATGCGCCCGTCGACCTTGACATGTCACAGTTTGAGAAACGGGCAAACATTTAGTTCTGCCAGAAATTAGGTAAAACCGCTGCCAAAACGTTTGAAAAGATGCAGCAGGTTTACGGTGAGGATGCATTGAGTCGCAGGGTTATGTTTAAGTGGCACCGACGTTTTGTGCATGGACGGGACAGTTCTGAAGATGATGTGCGTACTGGTCGGCCACAAAGAGTTCGAACGGAACGCAAGATCCAAGAAGTTGCAACGTAGGTGCGTGCTAACCGCTCCCGATCGGTAGACGATCTCACAGCAGCAATAGCTGTCAGCCGTGGTACTTGCCAAAAAATTCTGAAGGATGACCTCAACATGTCTCGTGTCACCCAGCACAGTGTGCTACGAATCCTGTCGCAAGACCAACGTGATGATCGCATGACGATTTGTGGTGACCTCATCAGTAGTGCTGACGATGATCCGACGTTTCTCAACCGGATTATAACTGGAGATGAAACATGGTGATTACTTTCAGCGGTGCTTCCAGCAGCGATACCAACGTTGGCAAACGTGCAAAACGGCCAATGGCGACTATTTCGAGAGTGGATGTGATTCTGTGTAGGTGTACGCCGTGTAATGCGGCATCGTGTGCAACATACAGAGTCGTGTGGGTGTCTATCCTCCTGGTGCTAAGGCTCAGAATTTAATGAATGTACTACGTACTAACCTCTCAGCGACTATTATTCTTCCTTTCTTAGTACGTTTACACTCCATGGTTGGTTTTCCTCTCGGACTCAGCGAGGGATCCAACCTCTACTACCTCAAGGACATTGTCCTGGTGATTGAGACTTTGAGTCGGGGGTACAACTGTAATGGAGGACCAGTACCTCACCCAGACAGCCTCACTTGCTATACTGAACAGGTGCCTTGTGGGGGTGGGAGGTTGGCAAGAACAGAAGTGATAGACAAGGATGAGGGAAGGAAGCGGCCGTAGCCTTAAGTTAGGTACCATCCCGGCATTTGCCTGGAGGAGAAGTGGGAAACCACGGAAAACAACTTCGAGGATGGCTGAAGAGGGAATCGAACACCCCTCTACTCAGTTGACTTCCCGAGTCTGAGTGGACCCCATTCCAGGCCTCGTACCACTTTCCAAATTTCGTGGCAGAGCCAGGAATCGAACCCGTCCTCCGTGGGTTGAAGCTAATCACACTAACCACTACACCAGAGAGGCGGAGAAGGACTGTTATACCATGCCTAACGGCGAACTGCGGGTTGCGGGTGTTTCGAATGTGTAAATAAGTATGTAATGCTCCTCGTATATTGCCCAAAATAATTACGACCCGTGTATTGTACCGTTCCAAGGCATCAGTACATGAACCAGTTACCATTGTTCACAAATATGACGTTAGAATGGAGCACCATCGGTGAGCCTCGAACTCAGCCCGGTTTGTCGAAGCCTCACCCTCCCCTACTAGAATAATTCGCTAGCCGAGTCGATATCGCATTTTCAGGTCTGTGGAATGTCCGATGGGGCGGTAAGTTCTTTAGTAATAGTCTCTATAGTAGGGGGAAAAGTTAATTATGAGAGGAATACCATTTCATTACTAATGAGGAGAGAGACAATATCTTGTACAACAAATTTTTACTTATACAAGTGAAACACATTATTTACATGGGTATGCCATACAAACACCTTACATACAGTAATTTGGGTGATCTTGACGTTTAAATGTTCGGTAGTCTTTTTCTACACTTCATTATACGTTTAAATATTCAAACTTAATAAGGCGTTCACTCTTGGGTTATTTACACTATCTCAGATTTAGAGGGGCGCTTCCTCTCGAATTATTTCACTCTACACTTACATTAAATCACACACATATTTAATCAGTATGGGCACACCCCGCTGTAAACCTGTTTACCTGCCAAGAATTAATATATTCACTTTGCATCAAATTATGATATAAGTTTGCTAGAATCAGATGAACTGAAATAGGCAATTTACACTCCCAATCCTTTGAAAGTCGCGTTACAACACTTCCTTAAGTTAAACGTTGCCAAATATGCAGTATAATAAACCCGCTCATTTCATTAGGAGTTTTATCAATACCTATATCAGGACATTATTTACACAACGTTGCTACCTATGGACAAGCACTTAGCGACTTCAATACCAGACATCATAAACAAATAAATGGACAAGAATATATACATTTCACACACACACAATGAGTCAGAGATGGTACAAGCCACCCGCTGTTGGTAACAGTGAACATAAACTTTCACTGTCTCCTAGAACGAACTCAAGATCTTCTGAGACGGGGTATATTTAATCTGGAATTCCCTGTACGCTATAAGTAATTAAGAAAGGAAATTGGAGGGATCCTTCCTTTAATGCTCATTTGGGATCTCTGCGACGTTGGCTCTATTTAAATTAACACACGTAATCTCTGTGCCGAAAGGAAAGAAACTCGCCACTTGTATCTGTTCTATTTCACTGAAGAAAACGCCTTCACTCCCCCATTTAAAGGGGCTCATAAAACTCCAGCTGTTAGTTGCCCGTGACACACTTTCAAGGGGCGGCCTGCCAAGCACTTCCCAGACAGTTATTTCACGGCAAATAATCTATTCACTTCTTTCAATACTGCCCACAATGGCATCACAACAAATCTCGGCCCTATATCCGGCCGTACTCAACATATTCACATCGCGATATGCACCTCGCGTATCTTAATGACAGATTCCAAGGGAACTTAACATTTTCATTTCACACTATATATTATGGCTACAGCCTGTTGAGCCATTTCATTTCCTCTCGGTACATTGACCACGATGCAGATTTAATGATGATCTCCTGCCACCAGGGTCCAAATTAACTTGCGCATTCGCGAACTAATTAATTAACGATGTAAGATACTCACTGTCTCGATGCCTTGTTCCAGGTGCCTTAGTTACTAATTAGGAGGGATCTCTATCAGGTGAAGCGCACAAAAAACGAATTACTGAAAAATCTTGATGACTCGTATATGCTATGGAAAGATGATAACTGGAGTCACTTTTACAGAATATTTAAGCCCTCTCTACTTGACAACGCTTCACACTTAATTAAACCAAGGTCCTTATAATTACGTCATGCATTATCGAACCCTTATACTAGGACGGAAGTAAAATATGGTCGTCCCAAAACCATGATGAAAGTATTCTATAAAAGACCCAAATAAAAATGAAATTATTATTATCATCCCCCTGAAATGGCGTGCTTGCAGTCTACGTTACATCTAAGTGGAAAATCTACATATTTACAATGGGACACGACCTTCAAAGATATAAATACTT
The DNA here is from genome assembly GCF_040414725.1 of Anabrus simplex. Lineage (NCBI taxonomy): Eukaryota > Metazoa > Arthropoda > Insecta > Orthoptera > Tettigoniidae > Anabrus > Anabrus simplex. Next base: position 421,933,209 of record NC_090266.1, read on the forward strand.
GGAAATGTACTCAGCCTTCTGGATACCACGTTCACAGCTTTACAGGGAGGTAACCATGGTTTACTCGACTTCCATCACGTCATCAGCGATGCGAAGACCCATGATGACTTCCTGGCAGGTCACACACATGACAGCGACGTTCCAGACGTTCTCGGCTACCAAGCGAAATTCCGGCACGCAGCTAGATGTCTCGTTCTCTCCGGTACACAGGCAAAACTCTGGCATTCAGCTGGATGTCGACGTTCTCACAGACATGTAAATTTGGGGAAGTTATCTCATGTGAATGCGTTAGTTTATTACACATCACAATTTGAATATATGGTTGGATATACTCATTAGCACGAGCATTCCAACACGATGTCGGTAATGTCCCAGAAACCCGACATTAATCCCTTCTCATTTATCTAATCTTCTTGTAGGCAGTTATTATAGGCCCAGAAATTTCACTAGTTTCCCTAGAAACGACAGTGGTTAGGCCACTAATGTATTAGCATTCTCGTATTTCATGATACTAGTTCAGGCCTGTTCTATTGCACTTAGCCGTAAGTCGAGCTCTCAACTGCACTAGGGATTACTTTAACGTGGCACTGTCCTCAATTGGGTCGACAATGAGCCGTTCACTGACTTTCTTGGTAATTCACATTTATATCAAGCCCGCTCGCTCCACACACTTCGCTAAGTACGTCCCTATATATGTTAACTGAGCCGTATTAGCTTAGATACATAGGAGGCTCGATGTACGACCTCTTCTACACACGGACATCGGTTATTGCGGTTTCGCACCGTTCCTATTTTATTAATTAGCGGCACACTGTACACGCTAACATCTCATTCAGAGGGTGATTATTTCCACATATATTCACAAACTTTAATAAATCACTGCATTACACTGCTCAAATTACAGGATTATTTCTTCCCAAACGACTCACACACAAACCACGACGAAATACTATCGTACTGGCGTTGCACTGAAATGCACTGGATAGTGTCTCCCTCTCAGCTCTTGAATATATAGGCGAGCTACGCTAGAGACCCGAATGCTGAGGGTGGGGGAGAAATGCAACCCTTTCTCACACGTTGGTCCGTTAATACGCAACGTATAGTGACGAACAGGATATCAAATTGTAGCTCTTGCATTCTCATTTCCAGTGAGTGAATGTTTTTGAAATATCTTCGTAGATTCTCAAGCAATCTCAAAAGCGTCCTTTTGTCTCTGGCGGTGAATGATGACGAGCACAGGGGATTCCTTGTGTTCGCTGTCACGGTTAGGGTCCAACATCTGTTAGTCATTAAGACGCGCCCATGTTTACAGCGTAGTTACCGCTCTGTCAGTTAAGTAGAGCATTTCTCGGTCTCATAATTATGCGTAAAATTCCCTGATTCAAATGAATGTTTGCGCTTAATTATCCATTGGGTATTTTGCGATTTATAAAAATTAACAGAAATAAAACAGCTGAATGCGATAAGTTGGCAGTGGTGAATGAGCGAGGAAAACAGGGTATAATGTTAGTTTTCACGTTTGGTATACTCTCTGGGCTCAGCTAGTGACGTAGATTCTTTGTCACGTGATAACGCGTCTCTTTTCATCTCGCTCGCGGTTGGAGTGTGAAAACTTCGAGTACAAGCGCTCTTGCGCCGCCTTGCTGCTAATTACCAGCAACTAGAGCTGGGTCGCGCGACTCTGGATACTGCTAATCGAGTTCTGGTGCGGGTGGAAAAATTCTAACTTGGTCAGTTTTTATCGTAAAATGACGCGGAAAACGGCATATTCCATCTCCTGGATATTATGACATACCATAGGTGACGTTGTGAGCGGTCACATCCCTTCCCTGCTTAAAATAAGAAAAATCACGGGTAGGGATTTTTCTTACCAATCACATGGTTCTCGTATTATTAAATATGAGTGTATCGTAGGATAGCATTTTCTTGTCTTAGAGAGTATCTGGACATGAGGATACGCAAATATTCTTGGGTCATGATATCTCGTCTTTCCGTGCATTCTAGACAATATTCATCTCCCGACTCGTCAATGTTATCATCCATCCCATGGTGATCTTCTAGTTCCATGTAGTTTACTTCATCCATTTCTTCTTCAGGATCCTCTTCATCCGCGACGTCCACTCCGTCGTCGTCCTCGTCTTCTTCTGGAGGTTGTCCTTCATCTTCTAGGTCATCTGGATCGTTGTATTCTCCTCCGGTAATTGTCCTGGCACATGGTATATTTTTAGATTTGAGGCGTTATGGATAGCCTCAGTTGTCCCATCCATGGATTGTACCTTGTACGCGTTATTTTCTGAATTTTGAATTATTCGATAAGGCCCAATATACAGCTCTGCAAATTTGTGGTTAAATTTCCGTGGTGGATCCGAAGTTGCGGGACGTTTGACCAATACAAGTTCTCCCACACGTAGAGGTCTGTGGAATCGTTTGCGTCGCAATCGTCGTAACCGCTTCTCTGCCTGTTTCTTCAGAGATTCCAACGTATCTCTCACCCTCAACTCTACTGATGGTCTTGGATCTCCTGGACATGGCACGACATCTTTCCATGGTCTCTCGGGATGTTCGTTGAAGTGCACGACGCTAGGAATCTGCCCTGTCATTTCTTGTACGGTTGAGTTTATGCATTCCATTATGGTTGGAGCAACATCTACCCACCGCCAATGCTGTCTCGGGCAATAGCTTCTGCAAAATTTTCCGATCTCCCTCATAATCCTTTCAGACGGGTTCGATTCTGGATGGCGGATCGAACTCATGAGATGTTGAATTCCCATCTGTTCCATGTCCCTACGGAACGCGGTTGACGTGAACTGCGATCCGTGATCGGTTAAGAGTTTATCGGGCTTGCCCTTCTTGGGAATGATCTTATTCCTTATCTGGTTGACAACGGTACGCGTATTCGCTTTCTGTACTGGACACAGCATAACATATTTGCTGAAGACGTCCATGCACACCAAAATGAATTGGAGGCCCCTGGTCGCCTTTGGAAGCGGACCATAGAAGTCCATGGAAAACAGTTCACCGGGCTTCTCAGGAATCAACGGCTTTGGTGGTTGTTTGAGTAAGTACGCGTTGGGCTTAATACGTTGACAGATGTCACAAGTCATTAAAACTGTACGAGTCATCCTCCTCATTCGCGGCCATGTAAAGGTCTCTCTAAGCGTAGCCATGACTTTGTCTACAGCAGCGTGTCCTATGGAGTGGTGCGTCAGCCATATTAAGTCAACCTGGAGAGCGGGTGGAACGACCACTCTAAGACGAGTATGCGCATCATCCACATATTTGTACAAGATCCCAATTATGTAGTTATAGTTTTGCGCATGACTCTCTGCGTCTTGATATTCTGGCGTTCCTGGTTGCAACTGTTTTCGCAGAAACTGAATCATTCGACGGGTCTCCGGCCAACTTCTTTGTTCTTCAGGAATTTGTCTGAGTCGATCCAAGGTCTCTCGATCTTCCTCAACTAGCTGTAGATGATGTATGGCTTCGCCCTCGGGATCGGGATTTCTGCTAAGGGCGTCCGCAATGATATTTTCTTTGCCCGCGCAATGTTCTATCTCCAGATCAAATTGTTGAACGAACAAGGTCCAACGATTTACCCTTTCAGAAGCCATGGTGGATTTGAGCACAAATGTTAAAGCTCGATGATCCGTTCGTAATAAAATGGGAAAACCATAGATGTATTTGCGCCAGTGATTTAATGCATTTACGATCGAAAGCATCTCCAATTCGGTAACGGTGTAATTTTGCTCATGTCCGCGTAGCTTGCGGCTCATGAAAGCCAAGTAATTTATTCGTGGCTCAGTGTCCTTCTCCTGATATAACACTGCCCCGACACCAATCATGGACGCATCCGTCTGTATTATAAACTTCTGGCTATAATCAGGATACGCCAATTTAACGCTGTTACTCATCAGATCCTTAGTCTTACGGAAAGCTTCCTCACAGGCTGTATCCCACTTCCATCGGTTGTTTTTCTTTAATAGCTCTTGCAACGGAGCAACCGTGGTGGTATATGACGGACAGTGATCCGCAAAGAATCCGCATAAGCCTAAGAACTGCCGAACGTGCTTCACTCTGGTTGGCTTCGGGAAGTCCTGAATTGCCTTGATTTTCACAGGATTTGGAGAGATACCCTCGGCATCAATGACATGCCCTAGAAAGAGGATACTACGCTGACAAAAACGGGATTTCTCCAGATTAATTTAGAAATTGTTTCGGCCTAAATCTTCCAAAACGAGGCGCAAATGTTCCATGTGTTCTTCCGAAGTTTGCGCAGCTATCAAGATGTCGTCTACATATTGGACTGTGATTTTCTTCACCTTATCACTTAAGTTGCGATCAAGTGCTCGAATGAGGGCTGACCCAGCGTTTTTGAGTCCGAACGGGAGACGTTTGTAAACGAATGTCTGCTGGTCAAACAGAAAACCAGTCAAGACCTTTGACACGGCTGACAACTCTACATGATGGTAGGATGCTCGCAAGTCTACACTGGAAAAGACCTGCATATGCTGAAATTTCTTTAGGAGCCCTTTGATATTCGGCGCACGATCGTATTCCGGCACGAGACTCTCGTTAATAGCTCGGGCGTCTAAACAAACACTCAGAGATCCGTTTGGCTTAGCCACAATGACCAATGGATTTAGAAACGGTGTTGGAGCCTTTGAAATGATGTCATTGTCTTCCATCTCCTTGACGATCTCACGCACCTTAGGATAGTGCTTCTCTGGTACAGGGTAGGGGTTTTTCTTAAATGGTCCCCAACTAGTTACAACCATGTTATATTTGAAATTTAGAATCTTCCCTGGTTGAGATCCAAAAACATCCCGATAAGTTTCCAAAATATCCTTCAATTTACACTTGTTCTCGTCATCAATCTTCGCCTCGCTCAATTTGACCTGTACAATATCCTAAAACTTCGGTTCTGCTTCTTCCACTTTCTCCAGATTAGCAACCATCTCGTCGAATTGTTTTCTAATTTCTTCAACTTTCTGTTCGTCCCAATTCAAGAATTCATGGTAGTCTTCCTCTGTATCTTGTGACAACTGGGTTGTCCATATCCGTTCTCCGTCCATAGTCTCTGGTTTATCATTCAGTTTCACGTTCTCTTGAATCATATTTATGTACAACTTAACATGGTTTTGATCCATGTCGATGACTGCCTTGTATTCACGTAAAAAGTCAGATCCCAGGATAACGTTTTATTCCATTCGGTCCATGACCAGAAATGGATGTGCGAGTGTGGCGTTGCCTATTTGTAAATCCAAATACACTTGCGTGTCACATACTGCCGTGCGATTCGGAATGATGCCTCGCACCTTCACCTTGGAAACGGGTAAATTCGGAATTTTGAATTTTGACTGTATTTCACGTACAAACGTTCTTGAAACTACACTGACACTAGCTCCTGTGTCTATTAGACAGCGTACACGTAACTCTTGGACACGAATATAAATTACTGGAAGTTCTCGGATAATCTTTTTACAACATGGACTTGGATCCTCTAACAAATCTTCGGGTTGTATTTCCCATGATTCAAACGTGACAATGACTAAGTCTGAATCGTCTCGATGGTTGCTAATGTGTGGAGAAACTATCTCCTCGCTACCTAGTTCTGCTTTTTTTTAACAGCTCCGCCCCCTGCGAAGTATTCTGGCGCACGAGGGTTCAGCCGGTTACCTCGGTCTTGTTCCCGTTGAGCTTGAAATTCGATACTCTCAGCTCCCGTAACTTCTTCAGATGATGCCATCTCTTGGATAAGCCTTTGCCATTTGTAAATACTTGCGGGTTGGTTTCGGAGCTGCTCGACGTACCTCTTCGATTCCGCTTGTCGATCCCGTATCTGGTTGTCCATATTCCTCGGTCTATCCCATGACCCTCTACTCTCTCCTCTCCATCTACCGTATGGCCTTCTACAATGGTCGACCTGACTATACCTAAACCTATTTCTCCGTTCAGGTCGTCTTTGGTAGTCATAACTCCTGGAATTCCACTCTTCACGGCGTCTATCTCTCGGCTCACTCCATCTCGGAAGATTTCCATCACCATCCCTCGACGTTGAGTAAGTTTCCCTTCTCTCTTCGGTACTCGTGCCCTGATTTCGACGTTTTGGTGACCCTCCTTCTGATTTCATGTCCATCGTGTGCACCGTCTCATGGTGTCTCTGTCTCACATGTCCTCCACTTGTTGTCTGGTCCAGCTGGCGCAAAATGAGCTCAGCTTCTACTGCGGTCTTAACATAGGCAGAAATGAGAATCTTTTGGACTTCCGGCGGAAGATGTTTCCCGATCGCAGAGATCAGCTCTAACTCGGAAGGTGGGCTGTCTAACTCTTTCATGCGAAGAAGCTGATGGACGAAGTACTCGCAAAACCTCGTTTGTCCAGTTGCCGAGTATCGCCGTGAGTACAGCTCGAGGCGTAACCCTTGCTGTGTCTCGATGCCCCAGTATTTCTCTAAAAACCTACGCCGGAATTCTTCGTATCCGTCAAAGCAGTATTTAAATGCCTTGAACCATATCAACGGCTGGTCCGCGAGGTATCTTTGAACTATCCGTAGGCGCCTCTCTGCGGGGACATTGTGATCGGAAAAATATTGGTCCATCTCATTTAAGAACCCTTTCGGTGTCATATGGGCATTGGACCCGAATTTCTTAGGTTCATCATGATTGAAACGCAAAAGGTTGTAAAATGGGATCAAACCAAGATCCTGAGGTGTTGAACTACGTCCTGACATAAAGCGAGTTTGATTGTTCTCAAGGGTTGGAACTGATTTTCCCGTCAAGTCAAATTCGTTGTGCGTTCCTGAAGGTTCCTGGTCCTTCTTGTCAGACTAGTTCAAAATAGACTTCAACACGTCGTCTCCTCGAGACTCTTGCGTCTTAAGGTTTTCTACTTCTTCTTGGAGTTCCAAGATTAGCTTCTCGTGGACGTCTATTTTAATGGTAGCTTTATGAGCGTTCAGTTCAAATTTATCAATTTCATCTTTCAACTCCTGGACCTTTCCCTGCTTTTCCCGTTGTTTTCCCTCGGCGGTAACGCTCAATTCATTCTTCGCTCGATCTATGTGCTGATCAATATATTCCTTGCATTTAGTCCCTGTGCCGTCCCGAACCTGCGTTATCTGTCCTTCCATTTCTTCAGTCCTTAAAGACAGGTCCTCAAATCTAGTTCGTAATTCTATCATGGCTTCCGTGCTGGCGTTAATCTTCTATTCCATTCCTTCCATTCTGTTTCCTGAGCTGTCATTTTTATTTCTATTTCGGCTGTACGCTCATCCAGACGGCTACTGGTTTGCTCTTGCTTCAACGTGAGGGAATCTATGCGTGTCGTCACGTCATCAGTGCGGGAGGTAACGTGTTCTTTAAGCTCCGCGGCTTGGGCTTTACACGACGCCTCGTATCCGTCTAACCGTGCAGTGAGCTGACCTACTCGACTATTGCGCTGGTCTAAACCTTCTTCAATTTGCATGGTTGCCTGTCCTAGTTTATTTAATAGTTCTACCTGCCTCTCACTATCGGCCTTTAACTGCTCCTTTAAAAGTCCTGCCTGTCTTTCACTATTGTCCGCATTAGCCTGTTCCAATTTCGCAAGACGCTCATCAAACTTCGCACTCTGTTCCCTGAAAAGCTCTGCCTGCTTCTCACTTTGTTCGGCCAGTAAGGCGGCCATCAACTGTTTAATACCTTCCACATCCATAACACTTCACTTCTTGAGAAATTTGTGCCCCCCTGAATTAAGCTGCTCGTGGTATTTCAGTTCATACGATTCAGTCTCCTAAACTTAGAAAGGTGTGCAATTTTTGAAAATGACCAAGTTTTTTAACGCCAAAATTAGCTTCAAAACAGCTGCGCCACACCTCCTAACAATTACTTGTGTTTCCCTAGTATTTTCCTACGTAATTCATAAGCATTATCCCGATATATTGTGTTTAATACTTAAATTCATGTAGCCCTTTATCAAAATAAATATTACCTAAATCCGCGACCTAAATGGGCTCGGTACTTTACGTGTGCCGGAAATGTGCTGCACTTAATGAACATTGGATGTTTCCAGCCTCGAGATTTGGAAGGTGCTTTAGCAGACAATTCCACGTCTCGAACTGACAACATAGCACTGTTCATTTTGAGAAAAAAAATTAAGAGTGATGTGGCTTCCACTCTTGTCCGCGATATCTACTCTGTTTACATGGGATGAATCCCCTAAGCTACGAAGGCCTGCTTGAAATGCATTGCCTTCGGCATGAACCTGTGACCAGAAGAATTTGAAGAACTCTGTCCAGTCATTTTATCCTCAACAATGGGAAGGTCATTTTATTGCTCCCCCTAAGTTACACAACTCCATAACCTTTTTCCAGGTATGCCATACTTCTGAGTGACCATCGTGTATATTTCCACTTAACCTGGTACACGCTCTATTCAATCTTCTCCCTACATCCGTTAAATGTAATGTATTCCAGTCACTCATTCAAATCTCATTGCGCGTGACGTAACTGTCTATGGCAGCGGCTTACGCACTCCATCCGACACATTATCCATATTAACTATCACGTTCACACGCTCTGATTGTATTTTGTATTCCTCTCTCCTCACAAAATTAATATACGGGTAAAATTTGGTATTTCCATTCGTTCAGTTCTAACCGAATCAATTTGATAATCCTACTACCTTAGGTACTCCTTTCATAGTAGTGGTATTCGAACTTGTGCCCTAATATTGGCTATATCAATATTTATGGTGCCGTAGGGCTTTACAATCTTGCCCCAACAACGGGACGCTAAATAATGCGTCGCGAGAACAATATGTAGCTCGCCCCAAACAAAATTAAGGCCCCACGTTGGGCGCCAAATATGTACCTTTCCAAGGCATCAGTACATGAACCAGTTACCATTGTTCACAAAAAATGACGTTAGAATGGAGCACCATTGGTGAGCCTCGAACTCAGCCCGGTTTGTCGAAGCCTCACCCTCCCCTACTAGAATAATTCGCTAGCCGAGTCGATATCGCGTTTTCGGGTCTGTGGAATGTCCGATGGTGCGGTAAGTTCTTTAGTAATAGTCTCTGTAGTAGGGGGAAAAGTTAATTATGAGAGGAATGCCATTTCATGACTAATGAGAAGATAGACAATATATTGTATAACAAATTTTTACTTATACTACTGAAACACATTATTTACATGGGTATGCCATACAAACACCTTACATACAGTAATTTGGGTGATCTTGACGTTTAAATGATCGGCAGTCTTTTTCTACACTTCATTATACGTTTAAATATTCAAAATTAAGAAGGCGTTCCCTCTTGGGTTATTTACACTATCTCAGATTTAGAGGGGCGCTTCCTCTCGAATTATTTCACTCTACACTTACATTAAATCACACACATATTTAATCAGTACGGGCACACCCCGCTGTAAACCTGTTTACCTGCCAAGAATTAATATATTCAATTTGCATCAAATTATGATATAAGTTTGCTAGAATCAGATGAACTGAAATAGGCAATTTACACTCCCAATCCTTTGAAAGTCGTGTTACAACACTTCCTTAAGTTAAACGTTGCCAAATATGCAGTATAATAAACACGCTCATTTCATTAGGATTTTTATCAATACCTATATCAGGACATTATTTACACAACGTTGCTACCTACGGACAAGCACTTAGCGACTTCAATACCAGACATCATCAACAAATAAATGGACAAGAATATATACATTTCACACACACACAATGAGTCACAGATGGTACAAGCCACCCGCTGTTGGTAACAGTGAACATAAACTTTCACTGTCTCCTGGAACGAACTCGAGATCTTCTGAGACGGGGTATATTTAATCTGGAATTCCCTGTACGCTATAAGTAATTAAGAAAGGAAATTGGAGGGATCCTTCCTTTAATGCTCATTTGGGATCTCTGCGACGTTGGCTCTATTTAAATTAACACACGTAATCTCTGTGCCGAAAGGAAAGAAACTCGCCACTTGTATCTGTTCTATTTCACTGAAGAAAACGCCTTCACTCCCCCGTTTAAAGGGGCTCATAAAACTCCAGCTGTTAGTTGCCCGTGACACACTTTCAAGGGGCGGCCTGCCAAGCACTTCCCAGACAGTTATTTCACGGCAAATAATCTATTCACTTCTTTCAATACTGCCCACAATGGCATCACAACAAATCTCGGCCCTATATCCGGCCGTACTCAACATAGTCACATCGCGATATGCACCTCGCGTATCTTAATGACAGATTCCAAGGGAACTTCACATTTCCATTTCACACTATATATTATGGCTACAGCCTGTTCAGCCATTTCATTTCCTCTCGGTACATTGACCACGATGCAGATTTAATGATGATCTCCTGCCACCAGGGTCCAAATTAACTTGCGCATTCGCGAACTAATTAATTAACGATGTAAGATACCCACTGTCTCGATGCCTTGTTCCAGGTGCCATTGTTACTAATTAGGAGGGATCTCTACCAGGTGAAGCGCACAAAAAAATGAATTACTGTAATATCTTGATGACTCGTATATGCTATGGAAAGATGATAACTGGAGTCACTTTTACAGAATATTTAAGCCCTCTCTACTTGACAACGCTTCACACTTAATTAAACCAAGGTCCTTATAATTACGTCATGCATTATCGAACCCTTATACTAGGACGGAAGTAAAATATGGTCGTCCCAAAACCATGATGAAAGTATTCTATAAAAGACCCAAATAAAAATGAAATTATTATTATCATCCCCCTGAAATGGCGTGCTTGCAGTCTACGTTACATCTAAGTGGAAAATCTACATATTTACAATGGGACACGACCTTCAAAGATATAAATACTTGGAAATGTACTCAGCCTTCTGGGTACCACGTTCACAGCTTTACAGGGAGGCAACCATGGTTTACTCGACTTCCATCACGTCATCAGCGATGCGAAGACCCATGATGACTTCCTGGCAGGTCACACACATGACAGCGACGTTCCAGACGTTCTCGGCTACCAGGCGAAATTCCGGCACGCAGCTAGATGTCTCGTTCTCTCCGGTACACAGGCAAAACTCTGGCATTCAGCTGGATGTCGACGTTCTCACAGACATATAAATGAGGGGAAGTTATCTCATGTGCATGCGTTAGTTTATTACACATCACAATTTGAATATGTGGTTGGATATACTCATTAGCATGAGCATTCCAACACGATGTCGGTAATGTCCCAGAAACCCGACATTAATCCCTTCTCATTTATCTAATCTTCTTGTAGGCAGCTATTATAGGCCCAGAAATTTCACTAGTTTCCCTAGAAACGACAGTAGTTAGGCCACTAATGTATTAGCATTCTCGTATTTCATGATACTAGTTCAGGCCTGTTCTATTGCACTTAGCCGTAAGTCGAGCTCTCAACTGCACTAGGGATTACTTTAACGTGGCACTGTCCTCAATTGGGTCGACAATGGGCCGTTCACTGACTTTCTTGGTAATTCACATTTATATCAAGCCCGCTCGCTCCACACACTTCGCTAAGTACGTCCCTATATATGTTAACTGAGCCGTATTAGCTTAGATACATAGGAGGCTCGATGTACGACTTCTTCTACACACGGACATCGGTTATTGCGGTTTCGCACCGTTCCTATTTTATTAATTAGCGGCACACTGTACACGCTAACATCTCACTCAGAGGGTGATTATTTCCACATATATTCACAGACTTTAATAAATCACTGCATTACACTGCTCAAATTACAAGATTATTTCTTCACAAACGACTCACACACAAACCACGACGAAATACTACCGTACTGGCGTTGCACTGAAATGCACTGGATAGTGTCTCCCTCTCAGCTCTTGAATATATAGGCGAGCTACGCTAGAGACCCGAATGCTGAGGGTGGGGGAAAAATGCAACACTTTCTCACACGTTGGTCCGTTAATACGCAACGTATAGTGACGAACAGGATATCAAATTGTAGCTCTTGCATTCTCATTTCCAGTGAGTGAATGTTTTTGAAATATCTTCGTAGATTCTCAAGCAATCTCAAAAGCGTCCTTTTGTCTCTGGCGGTGAATGATGACGAGCACAGGGGATTCCTTGTGTTCGCTGTCACGGTTAGGGTCCAACATCTGTTAGTCATTAAGACGCGCCCTTGTTTACAGCGTAGTTACCGCTCTGTCAGTTAAGTAGAGCACTTCTCGGTCTCATAATTATGCGTAAAATTCCCTGATTCAAATGAATGTTTGCGCTTAATTATCCATTGGGTATTTTGCGATTTATAAAAATTAACAGAAATAAAACAGCTGAATGCGATAAGTTGGCAGTGGTGAATGAGCGAGGAAAAAGAGGGTATAATGTTAGTTTTCACGTTGGATATACTCTCTGGGCTCAGCTAGTGACGTAGATTCTTTGTCACGTGATAACGCGTCTCTTTTCATCTCGCTCGCGGTTGGAGTGAGAAAACTTCGAGTACAAGCACTCTTGCACCGCCTTGCTGCTAATTACCAGCAACTAGAGCTGGGTCGCGCGATTCTGGATACTGCAAATCGAGTCCTGGTGCGGGTGGAAAAATTCTAACTTGGGCAGTTTTTATCGTAAAATAACGCGGAAAACGGCATATTACATCTCCTGGATATCATGACATACCATAGGTGACGTTGTGAACGGTCACAGTATATGTTAATTTCTGTTCACAGGAACTGTGAACAAAGTAAAATAAATAAGCCTGGATTATAAGGATAGGATTTTAAGTAGCAAAGCCGAGGAATCTGCAGTGTTGTGAATCGCTAGGGTGATGTCCTCACCCAAATGACCTGGGAATATCAAAATAAATTATTAGAGTTTAAATTCTTAGAGCACTTCAACATCATTCATATCAACCTGAATGAGTTCAATAAAGTATCATTGTAGATTTCACAGAAAATTGTAATTCATAAGTTAGAAAGCAAATACTGTTCATTGATATTAAGTAGACGCTGGGATTTCACAATGCTAAAACGTCCTTCACCATATCCCAGTTGTTACTGGTTTCACTGGAGCCATCCAGGCAAAATCTGTGGTTTGGTCGGGGTATGAGGCCCGATGCCCTTCCTGACACCACATGAATTTAAGACGAAAATATCAAGCCAGAATCCATCGAGGTTCCGTATGCATGGAGAGAGCGGCTAAAACTCTGCATTAACCATGCCCCCGTAATTTTATAATAAATCGTTATAAATGTTTACGTAAATTAACTACAAATCGTATAATATAATATGAAAAATGCAAAATCAATAGCGACTAAATTACTGTTAGAACACTTAGTGATCCGTGCTCTAATATAACTAAGACCATGAACTTAATACATTAGAAACGAAAAAGATCAACAAATCGAATCTTAAAGATATCCTGAGTACTGATTACAAAAAGTAGCAAAACAGGTTATTGCAATGCAATAATAATGTTACAGAATATTTTTATTGCATCACAGAGATACACAAATTGGAAATGTAAAACGTTACAAACTCAAATGTTTTCTTCCAATGCAAATAAATAATAGCAATGAAAAGGTTAAAATCTCGGTTTTATTTAGTGGTGATGATAATGATGCTTGTTGTTTAAGAGGACCTAACATCTGAGGTCATCGGCCCCTTTATTTAGTGGAGGCTTTCCGCTCTTCACTCTGCCCTAGTAACATGTGTGGCCTCCGCGGGCATTGTTCGGGTCTCTGGCACGCTGTGGCATGCTTGCGATCAGTACATTGACATCATTTTGAGGAAGAAGTTCCCTTTCAATCTGGGCAAATTTAATGAGGACTGGGAGTGTCTGTGGATGTTGTAGACGATCAACCTGCCCCGTACATGCTCAATGCAGTTCATGTCCGGTGAATTATCTGGACAATTCGTATGATTGATACTTGCCTCTCTCACGAAGTTCCTCAGGGATGCACCTTAATAACGGTGAGCATTGTCGTCGACGAAAATGAATTCAGTACTGTACCATTGAAAATTGGTAATTAGACTGTATGCGAAGAATATTTTATTATCGGGGTGGAACAATGCATTAATTTATCATTCAGGAAGGAGATTTCAACTCTGCACTGTCTCCGCTCGCCAGCGGCAGAACAGGTTTTTCCCGACGAGCCGGCAGCAGTCTTGGGTTTAGTGTCTTGTTCTAGACCCCAGCTGTGTGACACGTGACTACAGGTTTACCAGGCCATGTGCGATCAATATTTTGAGAATTGATACGTCATGATATTTCATCAATTGGATTGGAAGGTTAGCTCGATCGCAAGATTTCAACAAATGGGATTCAACTAACAGACACACCTACGTCTTGAAGAAATAAATACCCGTATATCTGGGGAAATTTGCTCTCTTTATTCCTTACTTTTCTTCGCTTCGCTGACTTTAGCTGTTTTACTTGGCTAATTGATTCTTGCAAGAACTTGTCTTCGTAAAATAAAATTGCCTGTACTACTGGGAGACGACCTACACGACGTTGGAAATTATAGGCATCCATTTGACGAAAGATCACAATATTTCTGCTTCTGAGGAAATTTTAAATGGTAATATTTGTTTGAAACGTCGCAGTTCAGATTTCATTAATAATCTGAGGAACATTAAAGTACGTAGAACTGTGCCATCATAAAGAATCGAGTGTGTGTTTGGAATTATTACTAAAACAAATTTATTAGTTTCAGCCTTTTACCAGAAGACGGAAGATCGCAAGCAGTCCTGTATTATATCGAAGGATGGAACCTCAACGTTACGAAGGAATCTATAACTGTTCCAAGTCTTCATCTGCTGCAGCCATGAATAACTAAAATATGAGGCATCATTCAGCCAAGGGGAGAGTATTACTCGAGATGAAACCCGATCCATTTTAACTGATCATCAACCAAGTCCAGAAGCCATGTCCATTACAGATAAGATTTCAAACTATTTTTTCTGTTCATCTGTTGTAATAATATTGTAGACGTAGTCCTTGTTTAGATATTGGCGATCATTTCTACTAGTCTTTGTAGTTAGAAATTTCATTCTTCTTTCATTGGTGTCGGTAGAATTTGATGTGTGAGAGAGTGTATTTGGGACCTGTATTTTGTCTTACTTGAGTGCGTGCTTCGTGACATGTTCTTACTGTCCCAGAATTAACATAGGAGAGTGATAAAATTACTTGACCCACGCGTTAATAATTATTAATTTATTAAATAATTTTCAAATAATTTTGGAATTATTTGGGACAGAATATCGACGTGTTCTGTAAATTTAGGATTTTCCCTTGATGACATTTGTGGTTTATCATAGATTCGAGATAGGATAGAGTCATCTATGATTTCATTAAGCTATAGCCTACGATGACGCGACCGCGCGCGCATAATAATAATAATAATAATAATAATAATAATAATAATAATAATAATAATAATAATAATAATAATAATATTGACGTTGTTACGGTCTAAAAGAATATGTAAGGGTCATGAGTATAATTATTACTGTGCTTACGAGTGATTAATATGTGCTCTATTTGAAGCAGATGTAGGCCTGGAATATGGTCGTGACTTGAAGGTTCACATTTTTACATTTGCTGATATTTTGGATTTTGAGACTTGTAAATGGATTTTATGATAGGATATTATTTGTGTGTCCGTTACATGAGTCGATTAAGGAAGAGAGTATGTCTTTGAACATAACTTCTTCTTGGGAAGCACATATTAGTCGATGTTTTGAGAGAAAAGGAGAATAATAATATTGAAGTCGTGACTCATAGACCGCATACGCGAATGCTTATTTATCTGAGACTGTAGGCAAATTTAAAGAATTCTTAGTGATGGTTTCTATTGTAGAATTCTCCTGGAACATCGTTGTGAATTCTATTTCATTGAAAAGTGATAATCCTGATACCATCACAAGTCAAATGATCGTAATGGTAGTCCTTATATGACCCGTCATCGGGAAATTTTCTCAAATTTCAAATAATTACAAAAATAAAAATCAAGGGCTAGGTTTAGTTAAATTTATTTGATAATATTGCCGTGGACCTAAGCTTGAATGTGAGATGGATGAATGGATGATATTTTGTAAATATGATTTTTCATGGTGATTTTTCGTCATGATATGTGTACGCAATACGCGTAAATTTCTTCGATTTTTTGATGTTTTGCGGTGAGCCTGTTTGACTCAGTTATAAATCCTTAAGCGATTTTATGGTGAAATAAGATAGATTAGGATCTTGTGCTTCGAGGCAAATGTTTAAGCAAGAATCATGTCAATGAACTAAGCTCACAAAGTGTAAAAGAGTAACCTAATACATCGTATATTTTAAGCATTTTATTGTGAGTTGTGCACAACATTGAGTCGATTTATACAGGATTAAAAATATAATATGTTGGATGAAGGATTTCAAACTAATCTAATTAAGTAATTTAAAGTATAAATAACTTATCAGAATAATATTTAATCAAAAGAAATGATTATTTGATTTTTGCTGTGAGGTGAAATTTTCATTGATTTATGGGTAAATAGCAAAATATTGTCAATTCAATTAATGATTTAAAAATCAGGTTTTTGATATACTGAGACAGAATTTTCTCAAATAAGGAGATAATTAATTTTCTAATGCGATTTAGTAAAATTCAGTTTCATATCTTTGTAGACTGTAATTTGGTAAAGAATTTCGGATGAATTCCAGCAGGGAAGAATTCATTATTTTATTCCAAGATTTTAAAATAATAGATGGTTTTTGAAAAGTGCTACTAATTTTTTAATAAATGTTAAAACCCATTTTTTGTGTTTTTCATTTGTCGTCATTCCTTAGATTTTCCCTGTCCTCAAAAACTTTTGCGTTGCCGTTTAGCGAACGTTCCGCTCCCTGGGACTCTCGCTCAGCGGCTGAGCTACCCGATAAAACGGGGCAGTACATTCAATCATAAAGGAATGTACGAATGGTCGAAAAATTTCATCGGTATACTGCTGGGCAGTTAACGTCCCTCCAATTGTTGTATCAAGGATTTACGACGGCCATACATAATCCCAGCCCAAAACATAGCTTAGAAACTTAGATCTCAAAAACTTACGGTTACACACATGAAATTTTGTATTTGGAATATCCTTTAAAAATAAAGAAACGCGCATTTTAAGGTAGGGGGTATCAACTTACCGGGCTGGGGTGAAAAAGGTGTTGAATTATTTTATGAGGATGCTTATATCCCAAAACCTGAAGATGTTAGAGTCATGAACAAATGTATTTGGATTCTTCCTTCAAAGTAAAGAAACACGTGTTCTTTTGTCTTCGGAAAATCCACTTAAGGAGGGTGAATGAATTGAAAAATTAGTTGAATTCTTTGTATGAGGATACTTATATCTCAAAAGCTAAAGATGTTAAAGACGTGAAAATTATTATTTGTACTCTCCTTTGAATACAAAGAAACACGTATTTTTGTTTTTGGATAATCCGATGAATAGGATGTGAACAGGAGTGACAAACGGGGCAAATTAAAAAAAGACTATATCTGGAAATTATCTCAGATACGTAACATATTATAGATTTGAAAACTGGTATTTGAAATTTCCTGTAAAAGTAAAGAAACATAAGCTTTTTTCGGAAAAACCACTTTAGGGGAATTGAAAAAAGGGGGCGAATTTTTAAAATTAGCACATCTACAGTATATCTCAAAAATTTAAAATGTTTCGGGCGTGAACATTGGTATTTGGAATCTCCTTCAAAAATAAGGAAACACGTATTCTTTACTTTTGGGAAAAACCCTTAGACGGCGGGGGAGGGAGGGTGTGGAAGAATTGAAAATTTAGTTGTATTATTTCTATGAGAATGTATATATACCGAACCCTTTTGGTCCACTATGAAGGATACCTACCTTCCTTACCTATCAGCAAAATTTCACGAGATCTGTTTCTTGGGTCGTATCGGGTTCTTCGTCACTTGCTGAGGTAAAGGTAGGGTTCAGTAATTCTAATCTATCTACTCAAATGAAAGGTCTGTTTAAAAATATTCCTATTCATTCAAGTAATGTCTGAAGAGTTAATCATTTATCATCGGTATCATTGGGATCCAATCGTGTCCACTGGACACCACAATCATCTTACACAGAAGGTCAGAACACTGGTGTAAGCCTTTGACATAACTGCCTGATGGGCATCCTTATTAGAAACCATTTTCTCAATTACTAATTAAAGAAAAGAAAGTCTGGAAATCCTTAGATTCGGCTTCCATGTGAGACTACATGTACCATCATGGTGATTCTTTATGGTCCAGTCCTCGTAACACGAACTCTGGACTTTGGGTATAATTAAGGCAGTCCAATCGGTGTGTGCCACACAGTGGTTATACGGCATGGACCCTTAATTGAATCGATGTGACCTGTGACTATGTCATGGACCGACATCTAAATTTCTAAGTTACTTTAAAGTCATTGTGGATGATGACCGCAAGAAAAATGATGCTACTTTGGCATATGGCCCTACTCTAAGTCACTGAGGTTGATGACCCCATGACCATCCATGTTTCTAAGCTGAAGGCTAAACACAATTAAGTTACATAGGTTGATGACCAAAGTTTCCACTTTACTAACCCCAGCACATTTACTGCTCCATCAATCAAAGTCAAATAATGTAACAACAACAATGCTCACAATACTTTGTGGCGGTAAAATCCATTACCTTCGGATATGTCCCCTTAATCGTTACGTTAACATTTACATATTCCCCAGAAAAATAAACTAAGATTTCCAGAATGCATCTTCAAGTCATTCGCTTAATTTAAAGTTATTTCAAAATACGTTTCCACTGAATTTAATAATTAAATAAATTTAAATGATTTAATGAAATCTTAATGAACAACAAATGAACAAAATCTCCGCGGACGAATGGTTTCTTTCACAAACCCCTACACAAGTCTTGGCGTAATTCATTTTTTAATCATGTTGGATGTATATCGTCGGTAGCTGGAAAAAATTTGCATCACTTATTTCCAGTATTTATCCTGTTTCGTGACATCACAGTAACCATTATTACTACTTGGATAACCCTGATAATTAAGTGCAAAGCCATAAATAACTCGCCGTACAATGTAAACCGATTACGATGTCATATCTTGTCATAATATTTCCGTGAAACTTTGTGCGCCCCTCACAAACAAAACAATCATCATTACCATCGCTCTATTTTGGACAACCCTGAAATTGGAGCATCTAATAACACACACGTTATTCCCGGATAAAAATTTCAACTAGATTCCGTAATTACTGATATCCACTGCCAAGAAATGCGATCTCGTTTCAATGCGTAACACACTCTGCACGTTCCGTTATTCGAGCTGCGAACTCCTATCAGCTGACGGCATTGAGACACGAGCCCCGCTCTGCTGTGATATGAAACATCTGTTCGTCTTGATTGACTGGCCTCTCAGAATGAAACCTTTAACTTCCCCGACATAATTAAACAAATACGATATTTCTGACCAACAAAATGCACATAGATTATACTTCAAAATGCCCTACAATAATTGTACACGTCGCAAATTAATACCGCCATGGATTCTCTAGTTCTACTTTCCATCCCAAACATTACACAAAATCTTCCTCGGGCTTATACATATCCCGGCACATATACAGGCTGCCAATCACCTGATTCACAAATCCTATCTCAACTCGTACGGCAATCTGAACTCTGCCTCAACTCAACGGTTCTCACTAACAAGGAAATGGAATAAAATATTTAGAATCCACGACGCATGATATGCACGAATACATTAATAATGAACACTTCGCATTATGCTCTCGTATTTTCCAAAACTGGATTTCACAAAATGACTGTCAAAATTCTACTATTCTTTTATTGTCAGTCAGACACAGTTTAAATGGATATAGAATAACGTTTCACTTCGTGACAAAATTCACCACTCTATATTCTCAAACCGACAGCGCTCTTCCACTCGATTGAAAATGGGTAACCATGGACTTCTTACATTAATTCCATCAAACTTCGAACATAAAATTTTTACGTCAGATAAAATATCTGAATTTGACATCACACAAGTATAGGCAATAAATTCACGGAAATGACGATCTACTCTGGACGTGATATCACTTCGAAGTTCTCACTAATAACTTTTACATGTCACACGGCACTCGCAATATTTTAAATTTATCCAAGCAGAAAATAAAACAAATGACCTTTCGTCATATTTTGACATTCGCCATAAAACATAGGGGTGACCAACTGCGTCATAAAAACCCATTTCAAATGCACATAAGTTTGACATCACAAAACAAGATATAGTAGGTGGTAAGATGACAAGGCACCTACCTTAGATTGACGTCGGATTCCATCCTTCGGCTCACCCGTGACCTTCCGTCGCTTATCTAGCCATTTTACATTTCTGGCTGTACATCATAATATTTATTTATTTTCCTGGAATAAAACATAAAAAAGAGAAATACCCTTCACTTGTTGATTTTGTTGATCGCACTCGACTGATAGTATTTATTTCCCGCACACGAATTACTTCCCTTACCACACACAAATATATATATAAACTTCTTCGGTTTCTTGCCGTCCTTTTTATACAGTTACTTCTGCTCAAAGAAAAACTACCTCCACATGGAGTCAAGACCCCAGCCACATCGGCTAAAATCTGTCGGTTGGACTTAGTCTACTTTTGTCGATCGATTTACAGAGCAGTTCAACCCTTTGTCTTCAGCCTCGCGATACAAAATGCAGGGGTTTCAACATGGCGTCCCTTCTATATTTATAGGCAGTACCCCCTCTCTCCAGGCATTTTCCCTTTGCCGCCAAGAAAATTTGCGTAACTTTTCTGACTTAAATGAACCGTATTTAAAAGAGTTTTGGATGTAACCACATACTTGCTACATGGCTATCGGTAGTGTAGGACATTTAAAATTTATGCACATTAAATTAACTGGTTAGATGACCTCATTTGATAGGTACTACTTTTCTGTCGAATTCGCGTGGGGACGCTAGACACACGCGCCCTTCTGAAATAATCCCCAGAAATGGCTTAGCTGTCTCAAATCCGTCTTACTAAAGACCACTCCTCTTAAAGATAAATATAGGACCATCATTATATTGCATTCACCACTAATTCTTTCATTTAATTATATTTATTCGACATAAACTTCCTTCTGTATCCTTCCACTGCCGACACGTGCGGATGACGTCACGTATCCCAGCGTGGGAATGAAGTTAGCCACCCTCTTGCCACGTGCTGCTTCCATGATATCAATACTATGTTCAAGCTCCTCATCACCATTGACATGGGGCCTCATGAAGTAACTTTCATACTTAAAATATTTAGGGCACAAAGGGCATGGGTTCAATATATATATTACCAGGAACTGTTCCAGCCCTGTACATTGTTTTATAATTGCCGGAATATATGGAAAAGGTACGGCGATAATATGTGTTGGCATGCCCGACATCTTGTACGAGCGCGATACGAAGCTCCTCGTGGCGAGCTGGATACGTCACGAGCAATGAATCTGCGGGTGACGTCACGGCCACATGTTGTACGCCTCTCTCTGGAATGTACTGGAAGGAAAATTTCTAACTTTTTAACCGATAAAGATACGGAAATGAGACATACATCATCGTGCAGCTCATGTTCTGAACGTAAACATATGTCAATTTCAATAAAATCCATCACAGCATTCAAGAGATATAAGTGAGAAAGGAATCACACTTCCCCAGTGACGTGGCAAGCAACCTTGGGTCGTACGGAATATAAGCAGCGGACCAGACTGTAGAAATCCCCGGCTCTGGGTACACAGCTCTTGAACTCTTCGTACGTCTCAGAACACTCCTTACTCCTTAATTTTTTTTTTGTCGGCCGGGTAGCTCAGCATCTCTACTCCAGCTACTTCGCCGACTTCAACAAAGCAAATTGGCTGACGCCTTGTTGGAAGTTAGCCACCCCTATACCTACTCTTTTCTCCTCACCATGCTGACCACTACTACTCCCACCACAACAACAACAACCACCACGACCTGCGCACTTAACATTCTCTACTTTCCTGTCACTACGGTTACGTACTCCCATTCTTCCCCTATTCTGACTACGAACCTCCCTCTGCCGCCATACCCTGATCCGCCCAGTTACCTGTACATCCCTCCCCGCTACTTCAACCGTTCGACCATCGCTGAAGAAACCTCTGCTACGACACCAGTCACACAGCCTTCACCTCCAGCAGATACCGTGTGCCATTCAACATCACCACCGCCAGATCGCACCACTATGCATAGTTGTGTTTTACGCGGCGTGGATCCTGACATCTCAGATCGAGAGGTTATCCAAGAACTTAATCTCGAAGGCATTCCTGTCCGTCGTGCCTTCCGAATTTGGAACAACTCCGGACCAACCTATCTCGTCCGTCTCCACCTGCCTACGGAAGAAGCAGTCCAACGTCTTCTTACCAGCGGCGCACGTATCTACGGTCGTCACCATCAAGTGGAACCTTCACGCTCCCCTCCTCGAACTTCCAACAGCCCACGTCTTCGACCCCGGCCAGCCCCCTCATATCGAACTCCCCACACGTTCGTCCACCAACACAATTCTCCTTCTCACCATCCTTAACAGCCGACCTTCTCAGACTTCTCACCACCTCCTTGTACAATATCTCCGCAACCTTACACCTACTTCCCTTTCATGGCAGCCCTAGTACTCTTCTCTGAATTTTCACCCGTTACACACATCCCTGGTATTTAAATAACATCCATGCACACCTCCTCAAGCATTAATTCCACTTACCCTCCTCCTTACAATATTGGTCCTTCCCCAACTCTTTCAACATCTCCGGCCCGGGAGACGGCGACACTGTCTAGGGGCCCGCCTCGCCCGAAGGGCGGGGAATGAATCACGTTGCAGCAGCAGCTGTAGAAATTCAGTTCGCATTCTTCACAGCTGGCTCGCATGTCATGCTGCATGCGACGAGTCGAACTTCGTATTCATGCTGCCGGACATCGTAATACTTATATAATTTCGACGGCAAGTTGACACTTAGTTTCTGTAAATACCAGTGATTAACTTATAAATTGTTGGACTTGCAATTCGTCAGACATTCAAACTTTGGAAATTAACGTGTGTACAACATCGGAGTCATAATACTTATAATATTTTACCAATATTTGAACTTGACAAAGATCTCACTTTTCGTGTGGATAACTATAACAAACTTGAAGTTACCACGGCTACTTTAAATTGTAATGATCTTGAACTATATCTACTTAGAATATCGTGAGTGTAGGTCGCAACACATTGACTATTTTGAGTATTATTAGGGCCTAGAACACTTTAATTTGTGCCGAAAGACTGTTCGCGTATCGTCATAACAGACTGTACCATTTAAACAACCCGTGTGGATAGACTGTATAATGAACTTCGTAATTCAGTGATATTGTGAAGTACAGGACTCATACATGAATACTTTTAGAACTGTGATAGTGAGAAGGAACATTACGAGATATTACGAGATAGAGCCATTTATTTATTTCTTTGCTGTGAAAGTGAGCCATGATAAACTCTGCTTCGAATGAAAGTTTTTTAAATACGAACAGTGTGCAGTAAGTGTCAAGAAGAACTGTGCAGGGAAGTGTATTTTCTCATTATCGTGATTTACAATAATAGACAGCACTCCGACGTATTTCTCATCCAGTGAATGGTGATTATTTATGAGACAGTGATAATCAGTTCTAACAGTGCAAAATCAAATGGTGCACATTTCAACCTAGTCAGTTGGACTTTCTCGTGTTAAAGCCACTCTTTTAGTAACATGAGAAATCCTGACTCAAGACGACGGAGATCGACGGAGATCGACGGAGATTTGATGCAGATCAACGTGGACTTGGTACTACGACGGACAGTTCCAGGGACGTGGTACTATTCAACATTGTGGTGTTTGCTGATGGCTGAGTTCCAGATTGCTGCTTGCAGAGCAGTATTCAACTGTTCGAGTTCAACAAGAAGGCGTATGTCAGGTGATATCAGTGCTTTTTCCATTCCAAAACGTAATTCTAACTTTGAACAGAACTTTTATAAACAGTCTCATTACGGAAAAAGAACATTAAAGGCTCACTTACTTAATATTTTACTTGGAAAATTAACGTTTTACAACTCTTAAGTAAAGACAGACTTTCAAATAACAGTGTACTCTCGTCGTATATTCTCATTTATTGGAACTTTAAAATATCGATTGAGTGCTTCATTCATAGTGGAAGTGTATTATGAACACTCAATTTACTATATTTACGTAAAGTGTACAATAAGCTACAAAAAATAGGACAATACTCAGAACTTTATGCTGGAAGATCAGATTTAATTTCAAGTGTTTCATATTTGAGTTTGACGTATTTACAAGAAGGAATTACCAAATTTACTTTATTTAATTTGTGTAGAAAGCATAATCTGAAATCGCAAGTGCCAATAGAAAAGACTTTAGGATTTCGTATTCACTTACAACATGCTTAACAAAGCATTAATTTATGCCATGAAAGTTATGATGGACTTAACTGACTGAAAAGGACATTATTCAGTTGCATTTTACTTGATCAACTTAATTTTTCGGTATTCTGTTGTTTAAATTGGGATTTATTTTTTGGTAAATATCTATGATTCTGCGATAAAATAGGGTGACTTTCCAGAGATTGAATAAAGGAAAGAAAGATACAATATCTATGATTTCGCCTTGCGATCCTCCCTCTTTGTACCATCTCCTAAGGACTAGGCACCCCTCGACAGACCTCATGCTCTTGAAAATCAACTTTTCCTGGTACAATATATACCAAAAATATATAAAAATGTTACAAACGTGAAAACTGGTATTTGGAATCTCCTTTAAACATAAAGAAACACGCATTTGGAGGGGGGGTGAAGGTCAACTTGGTCGGAGAGGGGGTGAAAACGGAGATGAATTCCTTTTACGAGGATACATATATATCTTGAAAACTGAAGAATTTACAGTCGTGATAATTGGTATTTGGAAGCTATTTTAAAGAAACCGGTACTGTTTGTTTTTAGAAAATTCATTTGATTGACGAGTGTGAAAGGAAGTGAAAAATATTGATCTTTTTCTGGAGAAAGTTATATCTCAGAACTGAAGGTTACAGACGTGGAAGTTGTTATTTGGAATCTCCTTTAAAAGTAAAGAAACACTCATTTTCTGGGTGGGGGAAACCAACTTAACAGGCGGGGGTGGAGTGTAAAAGGAGTTGAATTCTCTTCATGAGGATACTTATATATCAAAAACTTAAGATGTTACAGACGCGGAAATTAGTACTTGGAACCTCCATTGAAAATAAAGAAACACGCCTTTTGGGGGGGAAATCAACTTGGAGTGGGGACGATGAAAAAGGAGATTAATTCCTTTTTATGAGGATACATATATCTCAAAAGATGTTACAGTCGTGATAATTGGCATTTAGAAGTTCCTTTATAAATAAAGAAACAAATATTTCTAGTTTTCGGAAAATCCACTTAAGGGAGGGTGAATGAATTGAAAAATTTGTTGAATTCCTTGTATGAAGATACTTATATCTCCAAAACTAAATATTTTAAAGACGTGAAAATTGGTATTTGGAATCTCCTTTAAAAATAAACACGCACTTTTAGGGAGGGCGAAATCAACTTAACGGTTACGAAGCGGGGGGGGGGGTGTAAAAGCAGTTGAATTACTTTTATGGGGATACTTATATCTCAAAACTCAAGATGTTAAAGACGTGAAAATTAGTATTTGGAATATCCTTAAAAATGAAGAAACACGCATTTGTTTTTTCGGAAAATCGACGTAAGGGGCGTGTAGTTGAAAATAAGTAAATAAAGAGTTGAAATATATTTACGAGGATACTTTATCTTAAAAACTGAAGCTGTTACAGACGTGAAAGTTGGTTTTTTGAATTGCCTTTCAAAATAAGCACTTTTTTGTTTCGGAAAGTCCACTTAAGGCGGGAGAGGGAGAAGTGAAGAAGAAGAAGTTGAATTATTTTTATGAGTATACACTTATCTCAAAAACTTAAGGTGTTACAGGCGTACAGACATGAAAACTGGTATTTGGAATCTCCTTAAAATAATGAAACACGTAATTCTTTTGTTTTTGGAAAATCCAGTTAAGTGGCTGAAAAGAACGTGAAAAGCTGGTAAATTTTTAAAATGAGTACAGGTATATCTACATTATATGTCAAAAACTTAACATGTTAGAGAAAAGAAACTTGGTATTTGGAAAGTCCTTTATACATATAGGAACATGTACCATTTTTCAGAGAAATCACTTAACGGGGGGAGAAAGTAAGTGAATAATAGTTGAATTATTTTTTATGCGGATACTTATATCTTAAAAACTGAAGATGTTACAGACGTGAAAATTAGTATTTGGAATCTCCTTTAAAAATAGAGAAACATATATTTTTGTTTTCGAAAATACACCTAAGTGGGGATGGGGGTGGGGGAAGGACTGATCAAGGGGTTGAATTATTTTTATGGAGATACTTATGTATATCCCAAAAACTGATGATGTTACATATGTGGGAATAAGTATTAGGAATCTCCTTTAAACATAAAAAAAACGTGTACTTATTTTTTCGACTTGAGAGAAGACTGTTTCTCGCATGTACAGTTCTATGTCGCATGGTCGTCTTAGCCCCAAAATGTAATACCACAAACATGGTTTACAAAGAATTTCTGGGGTAAAAGAAGCTCAATTTTTGGGTGAGTTTTTATACTTTAGGAATTATCAGATAATGTCTTAGTACAATGCCGAGGAACGATTACTTTGATCAAATTACGAAATCCACGCGAGCGAAACCGCGGGTAATTGATAGTTGAACATAAACATGTTATTTTAAATGTCTAAATTTGGTCTTGGAACTTTTGAAGATAAACATACAGTCGCTGAAAACATTTATGGCAGAGAGCATGCCGTTCAAGTAAGGCGAAATATACCGAGCAATTGGCTACGCGGTTTGGTCACGTAGCCATTAGCTTGCATTTGCGAGATAGTGGGTTGTTACTCCACTGTCGGCAGCCATGAAGATGGTTTTCCGTGGTTTCTCATTTTCACACCAGACAAATGCTAAAGCTGTACCTTAATTAAGACCACGGCTGCTACTTTCCCAAACCTAGTCCTTTCCCATCCTTGCGTCACCGAAATCATTCAATGTGTTAGTGGGACGTTGAACCAGTAGCCAAAAAAAAAATCAGCAGAGCTTGTAATTCCTGAACCACGGGGTCTCACAGCTTCTTTCCTATCACATTTCGCAGATAAATATAAGGCTAGTCCACCACTTAGCGTTCTTTCGAAATGTTCAACATATGGCATCTTAGGTACGAACTTCCCGCTCGGTGTCGTCATGTTTTTATACAATCTACGAAAATGTTATATCTCATGCCAATAAATTATATTTTGCATCCATGAGATAGTGGGTTCGAACCCCACTGTTGGCAACCCTGAAAATGGTTTTTTCCTGGTTTCCATTTTCACACCGGACAATTGCTGGATCTGTACATTAATTAAGGCCAAGGCAACTTCCTTCCCACTCCTAGGCCTTTCTCATCCCATCGTCACCATAAGACCTATCGGTGTCGATGCGACGTAAAGTAAATAGTAAAATATATTTTAAAATATTCTTGAATTTCTGACGTAATTTTATTGAATTCCTATTAAAAGCGCTCTTTCGAAGGAAAAACAGTGTCTATATTCACAAACACAAGAACATCAAGACTGCTGCCATTGGCTGCAGTCCAAGCAAAGAAAACAGAATTTGGATTTATTTAGACAGTCCGATGGAAAGTAAAATTTTTCTCTCTCCCCCTCTCTCCTTCAATCCATAGAGAGTGCTTGCTTGCTGCCCAGAAACAACGGGTGCATTATGTATTAGTGTTTAGCCTATACATTTGATTGTTCGACACCGAGCTCGATAGCTGCAGTCGCTTAAGTGCGGCCAGTATCCAGTAATCGGGAGATAGTGGGTTCGAGCCCCACTGTCGGCAGCCCTGAAGATGGTTTTCCGTGGTTTCCCATTTTCACACCAGGCAAATGCCAGGGCTGTACCTTAATTAAGGCCACGGTCGCTTCCTTCCCATTCCTAGGCCTTTCCTATCCCATCGTCGCCATAAGACATATCTGTGTCGGTGCGACATAAAGCAAATAGCAAAAAAAAAAAAAATGTTGATTGTTCGACAGACTGCGGAAATTAAAGGTTATTTCAAAACCAGAAAATGAAACATACATACATGCATACATTATCATTATAGACTGTTATGCCTTTCAGCGTTCAGTCTGCAAGCCTCTGTGAATTTACTAAACGTCGCCACAATCCTCGATTTGCAACTGGTGTTGTGGTCTCATTTAGTTCTATACCTCCTATATTTAAATCGTTAGAAACCGAGTCTAACCATCGTTGTCTTGGTCTCCCTCTACTTCTCTTACCCTCCATAGCAGAGTCCATTATTCTCTTAGGTAACCTATCCTCCTCCATTCGCCTCACATGACCCCACCACCGAAGCCGGTTTATGCGTACAGCTTCATCCATCGAGTTCATTCCTAAATTAGCCTTTATCTCCTCATTCCGAGCACCCTCCTGCCATTGTTCCCACCGGTTTGTACCAGCAATCATTCTTGCTACTTTCATGTCTGTTACTTCTAACTTATGAATAAGATATCCTGAGTCCACCCAGCTTTCACTCCCGTAAAGCAAAGATGGTCTGAAAACAGACCGATGTAAAGATAGTTTCATCTGGGAGCTGACTTCCTTCTTACAGAATACTGTTGATCGCAACTGCGAGCTCACTGCATTAGCTTTACGACACCTTGATTCAATCTCACTTACTATATTACCATCCTGCGAGAACACACAACCTAAATACTTGAAATTGTCGACATGTACTAGCTTTGTATCACCAATCTGACATTCAATTCTGTTGAATGTCTTACCTACTGACATCAATTTAGTCTTCGAGAGGCTAATTTTCATACTATACTCATTGCACCTATTTTCAAGTTCCAAGATATTAGACTGCAGGCTTTCAGCACAGTCTGCATTTAAGACCAAGTCGTCAGCTTAGGCCAAACTACTTACTACATTTCCACCTAACTGAATCCCTCCCTGCCATTTTATACCTTTCAGCAGATGATCCATGTAAACTACGAACAGCAAAGGTGAAAGATTACAGCCTTGTCTAACCCCTGTAAGTACCCTGAACCAAGAACTCATTCTACCATCAATTCTTACTGAAGTCCAATTGTCAACATAAATACATTTATTGATTTTAATAATCTACCTTTAATTCCATAGTCCCCCAGTATGGCGAACATCTTTTCCCTCGGTACCCTGTCATATGCTTTCTCTAGATCTACA
This sequence comes from Anabrus simplex, assembly GCF_040414725.1. Classification (NCBI taxonomy): domain Eukaryota; kingdom Metazoa; phylum Arthropoda; class Insecta; order Orthoptera; family Tettigoniidae; genus Anabrus; species Anabrus simplex. The sequence continues at coordinate 421,962,550 of NC_090266.1, forward strand.
AAACATAAACACAACTGCCTATTCCTCTCGTAGCATTTTTCAATTACCTGGCGCATACTGAAACTCTGATCTTTACAGCCTCTCTGTGGTCTGAAACCACACTGGGTTTCATTCAACTTCCTCTCAACGACTGATCGCACCCTCCCTTCCAAGATGACCGTGAATACATTGCCTGGTACACTAATCAATGAGATACCTCGAAAGTTGTTGCAATCCTTCCTGTCCCCTTGCTTATTGATAGGTGCAATTACTGCTTTTGTCCAATCTGAAGGTACCTTACCAACACTCCACGCTAATTTGACTACTCTATGAAGCCATTTCATCCCTGCCTTCCCACTATACTTCACCATTTCAGGTCTAATTTCATCTATTCCTGCTGCCTTATGACAATGGAGTTTATTTACCATCCTTTCCACTTCCTCAAGCATAATTTCACCAACATCATTTTCCTCCTCCCCATGAGCTTGGCTGTTTGCAAAACCACCAGGATGATTTCCTTTTACATTGAGAAGATGTTCATAATATTCCCTCCACCTCTCCAGTGATTACCTGGGATCTATTATCAGTTCACCTGAATTACTCAAAACACTGTCCATTTCTTTTTTCCCTCCCTTCCTAAGATTCTTTATTACTGTCCAGAAAGGTTTCCCTGCTGCTTGACCTAGCCTTTCCAGGTTATTACCAAAATCTTGTCATGACTTCTTTTTGGATTCAACAACTATTTCTTTCGCTCTGTTTCTTTCATCTACGTACAAATCCCTGTCTGCCTCGGCCCTTGTTTGGATCCATTTCTGATAAGCCTTCTTTTTACGTTTACAGGCTGCTCTCACTTCATCATTCCACCAAGATGTTCGCCTCTTCCCATCTTTGCACACAGTTGTTCCTAGGCATTCCCTTGCTGTTTCTACTACAGCATCCCTGTATGCCACCCATTCACCTTCTATATCCTGAACCTGCTTACTGTCTACTGTTCGGAACTTCTCACTAATCATACCCATGTACTTCCGTCTAATTTCCTCGTCCTGGAGATTTTCTACCCTTATTCGTTTGCAGACAGATTTCACTTTCTCTACCCTAGGCCTTGAGATACTTAGTTCACTACAGATCAGATAGTGGTCTGTATCATCGAAAAATCCGCGATAAACTCGTACATTCCTAACAGATTTCCTGAATTCAAAGTCTGTTAAGATATAGTATATTATAGATCTGGTACCCCTAGCCTCCCATGTGTAGCGGTGAATAGCCTTATGCTTGAAGAATGTATTCGTAACAGCTAAACCCATACTAGCACAGAAGTCCAGCAGACTCTTCCCATTCCCATTAGCTTCCATATCTTCCCCACATTTACCAATTACCCTTTCGTATCCTTCAGTTCTATTCCCAACTCTCGCATTGAAATCGCCTATTAGGACTATTCTATCCTTGCTGTTGACCCTGACTACGATGTCACTCAATGCTTCATAAAACTTATCAACTTCATCCTCATCTGCACCCTCACACGGTGAATACACGGACACAATTCTTGTCCTAATTCCTCCAACTGACAAATCTACCCACATCATTCGCTCATTTACGTGCCTAACAGAAACTATGTTGCGTGTAGTGGTATTCCTGATAAAAAGCCCTACCCCATACTCTGCCCTTCCCTTTCTAACACCCGTCAAGTACACTTTATAATCTCCTATTTCTTCCTCATTATCTCCCCTTACCCGAAGATCACTTACCCCTAGCACATCCAGATGCATCCTCTTTGCTGACTCAGCCAGTTCTACCTTCCTTCTTCCATAAGCCCCATTAATATTGATAGCTCCCCATCGAATTCCATTTTGTTCGCCAAGTTGTTTCCAAGGGGTCCCTCGCCTGTCAAACGGGAGTGGGACTCCATTACTCCCATAGGTCCGAGGCTTGCTTAAAGTGTTCTGAGCTCGGTAAATTCATGAAGCAGGATGCTCCCTACTTGCACATAGTCCAAGTGAGGATCTCTCCTCTAACGGGTGATGGACCACCGGTGAATTGTATAGTCCTAGCCGCTTGAGCACAAGGACTTAGAATATGTCCGAGGTGCCCACTCCCATTCCATAGCAACGGGTATCCCGACTCTTAGGACCACTTACTAGGCCACTCAGCCGTTGCCCGTGTTACTACAGTAACCCACAAACATGAACCACGAGACAATGAAAGACTGACTTTTATCATTTTACCTCATTAATCTATTCGTCTTCCTCCTCCTTAGAGTCGATATGTATCTTCGGACGTAGAAACTATGCTCCAAGTTTGACAACCTAGATCTTCGAGAACCCTTTTAGAATGATATGATCGTTCTTGTGCTGATATACTGTATCTTAGTTCGGACAGCTGGTATTTACGAATGCCTATGTACGAGAGACTCGTTATACTGGAACATTAATGACCCGTTTTCTAAACATTTTTTCCGCACCATACCTCAACTTCTCTTAAAACCGATTAACAGCTGAAGGTAAATTAAACACATATATTGTATTCAAGCACATTGGTTGATAATACCATCCGAGTAATTTGATCAATGAAGTGAGGACACGCAAATTTTCACCTAATTTCGTGTTTTATGAAATCTTTCTTAACATCGGGAAAATATTGAAAATATATTCCGAAATTTCAGAGGACCAGGCAACACTGTAACTGATCACCTTGCCAAGTTTCATTGCAATCGATGTACCGTACCACCTACCATTTAAAATTGTATCAACAAATTAATATATTTTTCAAGCATGTGAAAATTATTTTATGGCAGAACGACTATTACAATTACGTTTAGGATGTCCTAGCGGGCCCCGCGGTCTAGAGGTAGCGTGCCGACTTCTCACCTGAAGGACCCGGGTTCGATTTCCGGCCAGGTCAGGGATATTTACCTGGATCTGAAGGTTGGTTTCAGGTCCACTCAGCCTACGTGATCACAATTGGGGAGTTATCTGACAGTGAGATGGCGACTCCGGTTTAGAAAACCAAGAATAGCGGCCGAGAGGATTCGTCGCACTGACCATGCGTCATCGGATTGAGCAGTAGTCGCTTGGCAGGCCAAGGCCCGTCAGGACTGTAGTGCCATGATTTTTTGAGTCCTAATAGATCATCCTACCCACTTTCATTTCAATCGATCTGGTCCAACCAGTGCCGAGGTTGTGGATGGCTGAAGCCTTCAATAGCTTTTATGGCCTGTATGGAGATGGTTCTTCCCTTTTTAAGCACTCCTACCTTATACGCTAGGGGCTGCTTGGCCGAGGCGGTAAAGGTGTGCTGGTTTCACCGGAAAGGACGTGGGTTCGAAACCCGCCAGAAAGTCATAATTTTAAGAAATGAGATTTCCACTTCCGGAGGTGCACATGAACCGGAGGTTCTTTCAGCCTACATAAAAATTAGTGCCATGTTAATTCCTGGGGGGAAGGTGGCCGGGTGTAGAGCTAACGACTCTACCCCACCGAACGCGTAGTGGAAGCTTTTACCTTCCAGCCTCCTAGGGCCTTCATGGCCTGTGCGGAGATAACTATGCTTTTCTACCTTATATGTTCAAGGGTGACTTTTCTTTTTCAGACCTACACATGTTCCTGTGTATCATTCAATTCCTTAAAAGTTAATTTAGGTTCTAACAGCACAACCAGCCCCTCGAGTATATTGCCTTAAATTCTTCAGCCACTTCAGCAGGGAGTAGACTAGTCCTCTTATGATTATATGAATCCGTCGTACTGGAAATAACTCAAGTGCTGTCATACTCTTAGGCCCAAGTTATTACCAACACAGCTTATTCAGGAGAGTAGTAATATCGAAAATTTCAAGTTTCTCTTCATGGTTAACACAGTTATGGATGATATGTGATGGACTCTATACTGAATTAACACAACTTCCCCCATGAGTAGGAAAATGTACATCAACTAAAAAAGAATTATGTCTTCCAAGTCATTGACGAATTTGTTAGAATGTGCCAGACAGAAATAAAAACGATCACAAGGCCCAGAAATAGTACTTTGACGTTTGGTGATACTTATTTTTTAAATTACGTCTAAGTATAACATTTGAAACCCACAATACCTTAACCTTATAATTGAATAAGATTCAGAAATCTTAAGATATTTCTCCCCTTGACCTACGAAATTATTAAAATTTGATGTTTTAAGGGATATATTAAAATGGAAACGTATACCACTCATCTACCCATAGGCCTAAATCCACACTAACTGACACAAAAAGTGATCTAAAAGTCCATCAGTACCATCATGCCCGAAAGGAAGGCGTACATTATCATGCAGATTTCTTGATTTGGCTTACGGTTACGGCCATAGCCGACCCAAGCCTGGTCACGATTACGAATATATATTCGAGTATAAACATCCTGCCCCACTGGCGTAGTGGGTAGTGTGATTAGCTGCCAACCTTGGAGGCCCGGGTTCGATTCCCGACTCTGCCAATAAATTTGAAAAGTGGTACGATGGCTGGAACTGCGTCCACTCAGCCTCGGGAGGTCAACTGAGTGGAGGGGTTCTATTCCCTCCTCGGGCATCCTCGAAGTGTTCTTCCGTGGTTTCCTACTTCTCCTCCAGGAAAATTTCGGGATGGTACCTAACTTAAAGCCTCTTCATTGTCTACCCCTTCCTATCTTCTCCCCTCCCCACACACACATACAAGGCCCCTGTTCAGCACAGCAGATGAGGCCGCCTGGGCGAGGTATTGGTCATCCTTCTCAATTGTATCCCCCTGATCCAAAGTCTCACGCTCGAGGACACTCCCCTTGAGGCGGTAGAGGTGGGACCCCTCGCTGAGTCCGTGGGCAAACCAACCCTGGAGGGTAGACGGATGAAGAAGAAGAAGAAGTGTAGACATCACGAAAACACTCATCATCGGAAATATTTCACACATACTACACACAGGAGGCGACGAACACGAGCATACCGTTACCGCAGCCCGACAATGTCCTGTCAGTGGACGCTAGAGGCATGTCTGATAACTCAATGTTTAAACGTGTCCTCGTAGATATACTAGTAAAACATGGCTAGACTGCATTTAAGTCGTCCCATTATAACTGATCCTCATCCTCCTTCCGAATCTATGTCGTCATCTCCCTTTTGTGGATCGCTTTCTTCTCCCTCTCCTTAATTTTCCTTCCCTACATGAATTTGTACATTAAATGTGGCATATCGCTCCCTTCTAAACTTCCATATTTCAACGTACTTTTAATCCGCAAATGTAAGTTTATTACATTATGTTATTTCATCATTTTATTTTGATATTAGGTTAAATTATTTCTTCAATATTATTACAATTATTGTCATATTTCTTCTTCTCCTCCTCCTCGCCTTCTCCTTTTCCTTTTGCAAAATACTTCAGTTGTTACAAGTAATAGCTAAGGCTGTTTATGTGTACGTAACAGAACACAACCCTTACTTTCCCAGGATCAATAAATAATCCTCTTTTGTACCTTTACCTTGTCTTAACTTACCACTTTGACAAGACAGCTACGACAATGTATACTAGTTTGATCTCGGAGTACGATCACCGTAAGATATTGTTCAAGTTACGTGAGATATGCCTGAAGTATGAATACGATTACTTTACTGTAACCGAGAGTGTTGACTACGTACTACGAGTCATGTAGCTGTAAGCTCCTCACCTCCATAGGGGTGTGCCTGAAAAGAAATGCAGATGAATATTGTTACTTGGGTAGTAGAATAAATAAGAATGGTAGAAATAAAGAGGACATAAAATGCCGACTAGCACAAGCAAAGAAGGTCTTTCTTAAGAAAAGAAATTTGCTCATTTGGAACACTGATATAGGAATTAGAAAGGTGTTGTTGAAGACTTTCGTCTGGAGCGTGGCACTGTATGGAAGGAAGTGAAACATGGACAACAGCTGGATCAGAAAGAAATACAATAGATGCTTGGAAATGTAGCATTACAAAATGATGCTGAAGGTGAGATGGTTAAATCGAATCACGAATGAAGAGATACTGAATCGAATTGTACCACATACCCAGCTATCTGGAGGAGCTACGTAATAGTAGATGTGAAACGACCGCGATCATTGGTTCAGAACAGGCGGAAATACTGCCTGGATCCAGGCTCTTAGGAGCTATACTAGTCATCAACAAACTATTTTACCTCATAGATAAAACGATAGGTTGAGGCAACTACGATTTAATAAAGGAAGGAAAAACAATGCATACACATTAAATTAAGTGAAGAAAAAAGTGACCAGTAATTCGATAATTGATATAGGGTATATTTTTAAAAAGGATATGGCGCATAGCCCGTAAATAGTTTCAATTACACACACATAAATGATATGGTGCAAACTTACAGTGATCTTCATTCAGTGGAACCTCCCGATATCAGAGGGAATTTCACATTAATCAGTTTCTACCACTCGAAGTAAACCTTGTCATCACGCCGCTAAAACACAATATAATCCCAAAAGATGCTTCTCTATAAATTTTTGTTTTCTTTTCCAAAATCGCCGTTTTCTCGGTTGTCATGACAATCTCCATGTGTAAAGCGTAGGTGGAGTGGGGCCGACAAGGTGTCAAAATAGAAAAAAGGGCAAAGAATAAGATAAAGAATGCTTACGTCTATATGGATGGCTTAATGTCACGATGACAAAATGTTCACACATAACACGAAAAATGGAGAAAAAATACAAGTAAATAAAAGCAAGACATTAATAAGCCTGTAAAATAAAATAGCAAATACAGCGAGATATTCATACAATCGTCCAAAGCTCAGTCGCTCAAGACATGAAACACCAGGAGGGACGGGAAGAACAAACGTAAGGAGATCAGGAAGTTATCGGACTCGGTGTGCAAATAGCCCGCATATCAGTGGAGCCCTATTATTAGTAGCTCCTCAAAACATTCACTACGACGATTGAATCTCATCATTATTATTCCATTAATAGAACATATATTTCTGCGGCATGTAAATGAACAAAATCAGGGTTCACAATACATTATGCCGGCAGAATTTGGCGACGGAGGTACAGTGGAACTTGTAGGGGCCTACTACCGAACCGTTCGTACGTACAAAGAAGGTTTCCAGAAATGACACAAGAAAATATCACCGAAGTATACCGCGTTATTTGTATTTAAAGCACAATAAGTGAAAGAGGAAAAGGATAAACGATTACAATAATACCGCCGCCCGGGATCAGCTAAGTGCACAAAGAGAAGGGAGGATAGAAAAGTGACCAAGCAAATCACATAATGAATAACCAAAATGAAACATACCGTACATTAAGTTATCGTGCCGGTCAAGACACCCGCATAGACGAAAAGTAAAATACGTCTCTCCATTATGGGAAGTTAAAAGAACCTAAGTATAACTTACGAACTTTCCACCTAGAACGATTTGATTACATGCCGCTCCAATGCAGAATTCTTTAGTGCGTTTATCATAATAAAGGTTAGAAGATTCATATACCGGGCGAGTTGGCCGTGCGCGTAGAGGCGCGCGGCTGTGAGCTTGCATCCGGGAGATAGTAGGTTCGAATCCCACTATCGGCAGCCCTGAAAATGGTTTTCCGTGGTTTCCCATTTTCACACCAGGCAAATGCTGGGGCTGTACCTTAATTAAGGCCACGGCCGCTTCCTTCCAACTCCTAGGCCTTTCCTATCCCATCGTCGCCATAAGACCTATCTGTGTCGGTGCGACGTAAAGCCCATAGCAAAAAAAAAAAAAAAAAAAAGAAGATTCATAATCACACTTATTGCCAGCCAACGATCCCCAATCGGGATTTCAAAGCATCGACAGTCAGGTTACAAAATATCATGGAATAGAATAGTTCAGTCATACAAGAGGTCAAAGATACATATAAAAAGGACGACGGAGATAACAAGAGCGATCTTACTGCCATCTGTTGAGACCACCATATTAAGGTCTTACATCAATAGTAATATAGAACAGATAATGTTACAAAATGTGAGGGTAATCAATCAATAGAGAATATGCAGGCATTTATAAGATACAAGAAAAGGTTTCTTGGCTAAGCTTCGTAAGCTTAGGTTGGAGGCTGCGATTGTAATGAAAAATTGGTTGATATTTTGTATATAAATTAACGAGTATCAAGAAATTTTCTATATGGTACTAGTCCGTTTGAGTATACTTCAGTCAGCTCCGCAATAAATCGATAACGTAAGTAACGTGTGAAACCTTGAAATTGATCTGTTCAATTCTTTATGTCGGATTTTTGCGTGAATGTAATGTCATATAAGACATCTTGGGGGAGTTCTTTAGGTTTTTAGACCGTTCTCCAGTGGAGTTTTAAACTCACAACGTTCCACTGAAGGCTGCTAGGTATTTTCAAGGGTCTACTGTCGCCGATACTTGGAAGATCCACTGTGAAGACCGTTGAGGCAGCCGAACAGAGTCTTCAATGAAACGTCGGGACATTCAAACTTCCCACGTTTACTGGACTATAATCTGCAAGCCTGAAAGACCCGCATGATACTGATACCGTTCGTGAAAGCGTAAGTTGTTATGAAGTATACGACACTCTAATTTACCAAGCTGAGTAACTTCAGGATAGTAATTGAGTATATTTTGAATTCGTAAATGTGACATGTGAGGTTTCCCTGGGCACCCTTGATATCACTCTATGAATGGCGTGACACTATCAGGCTTTATTCCTGGCTTCATCATTAGCATGTGCACATCGCTGATAACCAAGCTAAAACATTATCACTTTTCACAACATGTGCTCATCACACAAGACAATGAGCTGGCCGACCTGCCACAACTCATTTAGAGCCCGTAAGAGGATGTACAAAGATGTAATTTTCCTATAGATTTCAAAGAACTTAGTCGATATGTTCTTTTCGTAAAGATTATTTCCCATCTATTCTATTGTCAAATGCAGTAATTTGATGTCAGTCGGGGGATGCTGCAAGAACTTATTATATTCATTGACCTCGGTGTATGCCACAAAACCACCAGACAACCAACCCGACGCTCCCAGTTCATCTCAGCATTCAAATACTTGTGCGGTGATATGGGCGAACCTTCAGAATTCTTTAGGTTCTCTGTCATTGCGAAGTCTTTATGGTGTTACACAAAGTGCTTCTTTGATTGACACCTTTGTTGTAAGTGGTGATTTGGAACATGGTATTAAGTAACAAATAGATTATATGAAGCGTAGTATACGCGTCGAAGATGTGCAAACGTGTCTAATCAATATAAACATATTTACAGATGCGACAGTGATTTTAACCATTTTAATCTACATAGTAAGTGAAGTGTTCGGGACTGAGAGAGCTGGACAACTGATCAGCCACTCACACCGTATATTCAACGTTGGAATATAGAATTGAATGGAATCCTGCAATCTAAGGGTTTTTGAAGGTGGGAGATTTGAGCTAGATTAACTGACGTATTAAAGAACCACTTCAGTATGACTGGATAATAGGTGATTGTGTTGATCATTCACAGAAAGTGTTCTGGATTTCTTGACCAACTGCTCCGTGCGTGAAATCTGTCCGATAACCTGCGCTAATGTGGTATCTGTACTAAGGTGTATAGATAATTAATTCTTTGGGGCTATGATTGGTCTGCATGTAAAGCATCATCTCAGCAATCACCAGGATTCAAAGAGGGTAACCAAGGAAAACCACTTCTAGGAACCTCAACTGAGGAATTTTAAAGCTGCCTTGATTGTGTTACTTAGGGTTACAACATACTGATAAGCAAACCAGGGGACTCATTTGTCGACATGCACTTCTAACCGCGGATTCCAGTAACGACATTATTGTAAATCCCCTGCTATATAAAGGCTACAGAAACTATGATATATTTCTCAATGCAACGTTCTTAACATTGAGCAACGAGATAATAATACAAATTACAAACAACTGTACTGATTATGATAAAGGTCATAATAACAAATTTTAAAACCTGAACGGCATTCATATTGCAAAAAATAATCGTGTTTAAATACATTGGTAGCAGACGTCAGCAGTACAAATATAAATTACCTCGTGGTATACCACTTTATCCTTCCTGCCGTTGAATGGCCCAAGCATATTACCGTGTAGACCTTACCTTATTCAGCAACTACTTATTGCTTAAGGGATAGGAGTGAAATTCCTTGCATGTAAAGTGCTGTACGAACAATATTCCTCGCAGTGATTCACGAATAAGATGTCTCTTTCTTCGCTCCACTGACGTTTCGTCAAAGAGAAAACACGTTCCAGATTTGCATTATTTGATGAACAAAAATATCTCTGCATTTTTTTTTACAAGTTGCTTTACGTCGCACCGACACAGATAGGTCTTATGGCGACGATGGGACGGGAAAGGGCTAGGAGTTGGAAGGAAGCGGCCATGGCCTAATTTAAGGTACAGCCCCAGCATTTGCCTGGTGTGAAAATAGGAAACCACGGAAAACCATCTTCAGGGCTGCCGACAGTGGGGCTCGAACCCACTGTCTCCCGGATGCAAGCTCACAGCTGCGCGCTGCTAACCGCACGGCCAACTCGCCCGATACTGCTTTCTTCAAAAGTTCTGAGTGACACATAATGTTTCTGACGTGCCTGCAGATTAATGAACTCATGATCATCTTTGCACTGATTCACAAATTTCTTGGGGTTGCTGATTTGATCAAAGCATTTTGTATCGTATATGGAAGGTTCCACCTTATCCCGCTCAAATGACCCACTAAGAGACATCCACATGAAGCCTGAAAACTCTTTCATGGGTTCCGACAATTTTTATAGATATTCTATGCAGCTTCATTTATGAACTATTTACTCCTGTACAGAATTTTTTGCACTCCGCATCAAGACCCACCTAACGGGTCTTATAGAAGAACGTTAACATTCAGGAACATAAAGTTGTTGCTCTTACGCTCAGAAAGCATGTCCTGAAAATGAAGAACTTTCACAAACCCTGCGACCGAATTATTGAACTCCTGAGAGATTGCAAATGCCTTAAATAAACCTCACTAAATACTTGTTTAAAAATCCTTTTAACACTATAGGTGATTTACTCTGCGAGAGAAATACATTCTTTGGCAGCTGGAAACATGTGGCTGAGCCAAGAGATGGCTGGAAATAACGATAAGGACCCTTTCTTGCTATGGGATAGCAGCTTCTTGTATTCATTGCCTACAAATTCACAGTACTCTTTTGACTGCTCCGTTCGAACTGCATAGATTTGGAAGTATTGGTACCGTATATATTGATATAAGTCCGCCTCTGTGGTGTAGTGGTTAGTGTGATTAGGTGCCACCCCCAGAGGCCCGGGTTCGATTTCCGGCTCTCCCACGAAATTTGAAAAGTGGTACGAGGGCTGGAACGGGGTCCACTCAGCCTCGGGAGGTCAAATGAGTAGAGGTGGGTTCGATTCCCACCTCAGCCATCCTGGAAGTGGTTTTCCGTGGTTTCCCACTATACCTCTAGGCAAATGCCGGGATGGTACCTAACTTAAGGCCACGGCCGCAACATTCCCTCTTCCTTGTCCATCCCTTCCAATCTTCTCATCGTCCCCCAAGGCCCCTGTTGAGGCATAGCAGGTGAGGGCGCCTGGGGGAGGTATTCGTCATCCTCCCCAGTTGTATCCCCCGACCTAGAGTCTGAAACTCCAGGACACTGCCCTTGAGGCGGTAGAGGTGGGTTCCCTCGCTGAGTCCGAGGGAAAAACCGACCCTGGAGGGTAAACACATTAAGAAGATATATTGATATAAATATCTCGACATCACTGTCCCAAGTGTCTACTGCTTGATGTACACAACTATTCAAATTCGATATCCCACACCATTTAAGGTTTTTTTAATGTAATTACTTCTTCAACTTTGCAATTGTATAATTTCCTTCAGAATCCTGTCGTATCCCCCGAACTTTGTATTGGCGTTGTCACTTGTGGATACTACGTATTTCTTAGTAGTCCTTTATTTTCCAGAGTTTCCTTCACATATGACGATAAGCTATGTGCAGTCTCATTAGGTTGGCTTTGCGTTTCAATTAATTTGGACTCGTAGCATCACTCTTCTAGTCAACATATTTAATCGCTATTGAAAACAACTTTACCGAACCATGGTTACTCCACAACACATTAATTCAGTTTCTTCAATACTTCAAATAATAATTAATAATGAGTTGAGTAGTAGCCTCCGTGGCTCAGACGGCAGCGCGTCGGCCTCTCACCGCTGGATACCGTGGTTCAAATCCCAGTCACCCCATGTGAGATTTGTGCTGGACAAAGCGGAGGCGGTACAGGGTTTGCTCCGGGTACTCCGGTTTTCCCTGTCATCTTTCATTCCAGCAACGCTCTCCATTCTCATTTCATAGCATCTATCATTCATTAATAAATCACTTTGGGAGTGGCGACCCCATCGTACTAACAGCCTATATCTGCTTCATTCATTACATCCCTGACCCGGTCAATGACTGGAAAACAGGTTGTAGGTTTTCATTTTCATTTTCAATTAGTTGAGTGCCATGACCGAATGTATAACTACCTCTGTCTTAGTTTTCACATTTAAAATGAGTACCGAGCGAGTTGGCCGTGCGGTTAGGGCCACGTAGCTGTGAGGTTGTATTCGGTAGATGGTGGGTTCGAATCCCACCGTCGGGAGCCCTGAAGATGGCTTTCCGTGTTTTTTCATTTTCACACGAGGAATATGCTGGGGTTGTATCCTAACTAAGGCCACGGCTGCTGCCTTCCCATACACATCCTTGCGTCGTTGAAACCCTACGATGTGTTAGTACGACGTCAAACCACTAGAAAAACGAAAACAAAAATAAACTTTAAAACTTCCTTGCAATTTGAGAATTTCGGAACGTCGTCTTCAGTAAGCGTGATGTTCACGCCATTACGTTGTAACTACCGCGGTGCATAACAGTGTGAAAAGCGGAAGTTTCTTCTGATGCAGTTCCTTCATCTTCAGCCCTCCCTCACCCTTGATTCGCAGGGTCAACGACGTCAAGATGGTTAAACGATCACGTCGTAACAATACGATAGACCGGAAAACTTAACCAATATTCAGAGTTAATCAAATATCTTTGTTTAAATTTACGCCCAATGTTTTACTAGAAAATGAACTGAAAGCGGGCAATTCAATCCGTTTCATGTACTGGATAATACTATGTCTGCTTTTCTTTGTGAGGGAACCGCGTAAATATTAGGCTAAAAAAATTAAACATATAATTTGTAATATCTAGCTTCATTTCTTCATGACTGTAAAAACAAGCTAATACGTTTTGAATAAATGTAGTTACATTGCAACTATAATTGCTTTTAGAAACGGTTTGTTGTTGAAGCAATGGTTACGGAATTAATATAATAAATCATAAATTTGCATAAAGAAAATGGATGTAACCAATATGACTATACGACTCACCACTGTTACGGTCAAAATATTCGCGTGTGCCACTGAGCAGGTGATTCTTGCGGAGTACTGCTCAGCAGGGCAGTGCGTTTCAACCACTCAGGTCCTCTATTTCCTTACTCCTCCCCTTTCACGTCTCACCTAGAGCTTCGTGCATAGGTTACACTTTGTGATCGAGAATTTACTTCATACCAGTAAGAGACTGGCTCGTCAAGGGACTGGTGTGCCCTACAAACGTTAAGGAGGATTTGCTAACACTAGATAGGAGGAAACCCTATTTCAAACTAAAGGCATCGGCAAGATTCCGTGCTCGCGACTGTACACGACGTCAGGCCATATGAGAGAGAGGCCACAGTCAACATCATTTTTCCCCTTTCATGACAGCATATTACTATCAGTTTCCAATAAATCATCAATATCCCCACAAACCCAATCCCGGTCACTCCATGTGAGATTTGTGCTGGACAAAGCGGAGGCGGGACAGGTTTTTCTTTGGTTACTCCGGTTTTCTCTGTCATATTTCATTCCAGCAACACTCTCCAATATCATTTCATTTCATCTGTCATTCATTAACCATTGCCCCAGAGGAGTGCAACAGGCTTCGGCAGCCGGCACAGTTCCTATCCTCGCCGCTAGATGGGGATTCATTCATTCCATTCCTGACCCGGTCGAATGACTGGAAAAAGGCTGTGGATTTTCATTTTCATCCCCACAAACCCTCTGCTCCACCGGTGTTGCCAGAACCGGAAATAATATTTCGGAATATAAGACTAGAAAATTTCGGAAACGTTTATAAATACAGCATGTAACAATAATATAAAACACATTTTCAACACACATTCCTCACACAACATAGAGGAAGAAAATATGTTATATGGACAAGGGTCTGGAAACGCTTTATTTCCATGTTAGGACTCATTTTCTACAACTCTACATTGTAAATTAATCGAGGAAAAAACACAGGAACAGAAAGTACTAGCATACCATATGAAACATAAAATGTTCAAAATCTTCAAAAGTGCATGGAAATTAATAAAAATGTGTCCTGAAAGTTTGGCCATACCTAATCTTTACATGCTGTATATCGCAATAGGTACTGAGGATGGTACTTAAAATTATATTTTTCAAGTTTTAAGATTTCCAGTCTGTCGAACACAAGATACAAATTTATACACACCTGATCGTTTTTCTTCTCGGTATGTATAAATTTGAACTTTTATTTGACAAACTGGGTAAATTAAAGGTTATTTCAAAACTAAATACTCATAACAAATAACATTTTGAAATTGACTCATAATTTTTCTTCATTAATCTGTGCTTCTTCTCCGTCCTCCCAGTCTTTATAGATCATCGGACTAAAAACCCCAGTTCCAAGATTGAAAACCTAGATATTCGAGAACCCTTTTAGAATTGCATGACCGTTCTTGTACTGATATGTAGCGTAGTTCGGGCAGTTCGTATTTGTGACTGTCTACATACGCAAGTCTCGCACTACTGGCAATGTATTATCCGCATCGTGTCCCAACCTTTCTTAAAACCGATTAGTATGTGAAGGAAACTTAAACCTATATATTACATTCAGCCATATTGGATCATATTACCACATGATTAATTTTATCCAAGAAGTGAGGACAGAGTAAATTTCGGAAGATTTCTACCTAATTTCCTATTTTCTGGAATTTGTTTAAAAATCGGAAATCTTCCGAAATTTTGGTGGTACTGGCAACAATTCCTCCATACTATCAAGATCCGTATCTAACTCCATTTCCTTCAAAAGTGCTACAAGTTCCTCCTGACTCATATTGCAATTGAAAACGGCAGTCATGTTTACTCGCCGACTAGTTTTCCATAGGTAAGCAAAGCAAAGTCATCTCCGTACAGGCTATGAAGGCCCTTGGAGGGCCCTCAGTACGTGATGGGGTAGAGTGGTTAGCTCTACGCCTGGCCGCCTTTGCCCCCAGGAATTAACCTGGTACTCATTTTTGGTGTAGGCTGAGTGAACCTCAGGGCCATGTGCACCTCCGGAAGTGGAAATCTCGTTTCTTAAATTCTACGACTTCCTGACGGGGATTCGAACACACGTCCTTCCGGGCAAACCGAGCACACCTTTACCGTTTCCATAGGTAAAAATTGTACAAACGATTCCATGCAAGTGAAGAATCAAGCAGCAAAATACATCCAGATAATTAGGAAAACAAGATTATAATGCAGTTGAAGAATTAGGATGTACTTCTAATTATAACGCCAGCCTTCGATCGTTACAATGATTTTAATCCTAACCTGGATTTTGGAATGGGATTCATTCCGTCTCGCAATCTGCAGTGAGTAAGTAGAATTTTTGCTGTACTGCTCCTTATTACAACATTTGAAGTAAGTTCTATTCTTATGCCAAGGGACATGAGATATGATATGCTGTAATCAGACGTGCAACCTATTCTCTTCTAAGAAATTGGGTGTGAGATGAGTGTTGATTTTAACGAACTGTGAAAGGTTAAAGCCATTGGAGAGGCGTGAAGCCATGCAGATAGAAGATTTATTAAATTTGGGGGTGCTGTGGGAGTAATTCTGGGGTGTAGCATTGTGTACGTTTTCTCTATTATGGATATGAAGCATTAGATGAAATGAGTCATAGAAGTGTGAAAGGATCTCTTGTGTGCAGAAAAGAAGAGAAAGAGGTGGGTAAGGGAGATGTGCAACTAAATTTGTTCAAAACGAGTAGCCTTCTATCAATGCATTGTTTAGTCATATTTCTAATGCAGTAATAATCTCCTCAATGAGGCCTTTCCGATCAGACTTTTAACTACATTCAACAAAGAAAGTTTTACGTAAGTAGCGTCAGTGAGCTGCTATGTTAAATGTCCAAATGCAGAATGGAGAACTGACCCTTAAGTAATTAGCCACACTTATAAGATGCCTTACCTATAGAGAGAATGTCATACATAAGTGGTAGGTAGTATTTCAGTTGTAACTTTTTTGATGATAATAATAAATAAAATCATGAATAAAAATATATAAATAAAATCACTCAAAAACTTAATAAAATTAATAAGCATAATTAACCAAAATGTCCGTAGTATGGGCACCAGAGTTCACCAGAATGGATCCCTCGAATTTAGATAAGAGCATGATAAACTTTATATCCCAGGGCGTGTACATAATGCTGCGTACTGGTACATCTGCTGCAGGCCTTACCTAACCTCCTGAAAACGACTAATTAGGTAGGAACTGCACCTAGGTTCATCAATAACACTGATTCTAAAATAGCTAAAAAAATAACTATATTCTTAACAAATTCCGTGCATGAGCACCTCATCAACATACAACATTATACATATAATACACACATAAAATATTGCTGGAAGACTCCATATTTACAACAACAACAAAAATAATGAAAATAGTGGGAAAACGAAAGCGAGAACTAAGCTACCATTTGTAGATAGTCCGATGAACAATGTACATGTATGAAGATAAATACCCTTCACTGTCTCTATATCAATTCGACTTACCGATTCTCATAATCGGCAGTTATCACATCACACAGATACTGTACCTTGTACTACTGTGTTCACATATTTTAACACTTGTTGTAAAGATATATACACACGTCTGTCGATCCTCAACATATAAATTTATGGAAAGTCTGAGATAGCTTTCACCAACATATAATGCTAGGCCGCCACAAGTGCTACAATACTTAATGCGCAAGCACTCTCCACAATCATCCACTTTCCACGAACATAACAAGACTACGCTCCACGAACGTTTGAAGTCCAGTCCATTGCAGCCGTGTCATTCCAGTACCGTGTATCAGCACCACTTCCTTCCCGTACAGTGCATCAGTTGTAGTTGTAGTTGTAGTTATCTTCCTTCTCGTTCCTTTACCTTCACATTTACAATCACCCTTACAATGTTTTTTTACAATGTTCCTGGTTGCCGCCGTATGATCAACCTTTATAGACATCAACATTCCCCTCCTCTCAGATGATACGTCTGGATTGGTGCTTGCCAGCCAATCATGAGTGAACCTCTTCTTTCTCCCAAGTTATAAACAAACACTCGGGAGTTTTACATGAATCATCGAATTTCCCTGGTACAACAACAAGCTCATCTCATCAGGCTGGGATATATACATGACTAATGGAATTTCCTGACACAAGTACATCACAACAAACACTGGGGTAGCCACATGACTCATCCAGATTACCAGGGTTATTAAAGCAATGTTTTCCCACTCATGCAAAACAAATTACTCATACCTACATATGTGGATATCTTCCAGCTTATAAATATAAATGACAAAACATACAAATGAAATACCGATAATAATAATGATAATAATAATATCTCTAATTTCTACATATAATTCGGGGGTGTGATATATGTACTATCACACAGTTGAAGATGTAGCACCAGCAAGGAAGCATTAGAGTCATGTTCTGAACAGGGTAGTGATGGTCCATGGTGGTGTGATATACAAAATCGACATTTCACCGTTACAAAATAATAATTTTTTATCAGAAATGATTGTCAACAAGAGAAGGTGCTCGACGTGTGCGAGTTAATGAGAGAGATGCGTTTCGGACATGGAAACGTTTCAGAACAACAAGTGGTGTTGAAGACTTAGCCCGCACAAACAGTGTACGTTGAACAACTGCTGTCGGTGACCGCTAATTCCAATTGTTGGCTGGGAGAAACTCACAGCACTAGGTTATAGTTGTAACAGGACATGGTGTGTCCAGTCAAGATATTAGTAACAGGTTGCAAATCTGCATTTCCAACGGCCATGGCGAAATCCAGCTCTTACATCATACAGCCCGTTACATATTGGCAAGAAACCATGCCCATTGGACTCCGTAGAATTGGCTTAGAGCGCTATTTGCAGAGACATTTCACGTATGAATGACTCCAGACGATCACAGTCAACGTTTTTTGAGGGAACAGGGTAATACTGCAAGTCTGCGATGCTGTGCCCAACGTGTGCATCATAGCTCATCGATGTACTGAATGACTGTAGACCTATCGTAGTTCTTCAGGGACTGGGCGAGTTGGCCGTGCGCGTAGAGGCGCGCGGCTGTGAGCTTGCATCCGGGAGATAGGTTCGAATCCCACTATCGGCAGCCCTGAAGATGGTTTTCCGTGGTTTCCCATTTTCACGCCAGGCAAATGCTGGGGCAGTACCTTAATTAAGGCCACGGCCGCTTCCTTCCAACTCCTAGGCCTTTCCTATCCCATCGTCGCCATAAGACCTTTCTGTGTCGGTGCGACGTAAAGCCCCTAGCAAAAAAAGAAAAGTTCTTCAGGGCACACTAAATGCTCCAAACCCAACGAAAAGTGGAACAGTATCACAACCATTTCGGGGAAAATTTCAAAGTTTCGATTACCGGTACTTTTATCGACAATGAAAAAATGAAAACCTACAACCTGTTTTCCAGTCATTGACCGGGTCAGGGATGTAATGAATGAAACATATATAGGCTGTTATTACAATGGGGTCGCCACTCCCAAGGTGATTTATTAATGAGTGATAAATGCTATGGAATGATAATGGAGAGTGTTGCTGGAATGAAAGATGACAGGGAAAACCAGAGTACCCGGAGAAAAACCTGTCTCGCCTCCGCTTTGTCCAGCACAAATCTCACATGGAGTGACCGGGATTTGAACCACGGTATCCAGCGGTGAGAGGCCGACGCGCTGCCGTCTGAGACACGGAGGCTCTTTTATCGACAATATTAAGGCTTAATATGGCATTTCGTCCAGCACATTATACATTCGTCACATGTAAGGACGTCGGAAGACACAAGAGTTTGTGGCGGAAGTAAACAGAAGTATTGACAAGGCTGATTTTAAATCTATATATATATAAAATAACTTGTCCTGACTGACTGACTGATTCATCATCGCAGAGCCAAAACTACTGGACGTAAAGAAATGAAATTTTGGGGATATATTCATATTAAGATGTAGGTGCTCGCTAAGAGAGGATTTTTGGATATTCCTTCGCTAAGGGGGTGAAAAGAGGGGTGAAATTTTAAAATTAGTGTGTCTATATCTCGAAACTTTAAAAGTTTACAGATGTACAAATTGGTATTTAGAATCTTCTTTAAAAATAAGGAAACACGTATTTTTTTGTTTTCAGAAAATCCCAATAGGAGGGGTGAAAAGGGGTGAAAAATGGGGAAAATGGGTTGAATGCCCTTAATCAGGATACCAGTACTTATATCTCAGAAACTGAAGATATTACAGACCTGAAAATTGGTACTTTTGATCTCTTTTAAAAATAAAGAAACACGTATTTTTTTGTTTTTGGAAAATCCAATTAGTGGGAGGGTGAAAAGGGGGTGAATTTTTAAAATGAGTGAATCTATATCTCCAAACTTTTAAAGTTTGCAGATGTAAAACTTGGTATTTAGAATCTTCATTAAACATAAAGAAACACGTAATTTTTTGTTTTCGGAAAATCGCAATAGGAGGGGTGAAAAGGGGTGAAAAAGGGGTTGAATGCCTTTAATGACGATACTTATATTTCAGAAACTGAAGATATTACAGACCTGAAAATTGGTGTTTGGGATCTCCTTTAAAAATAAAGAAACACGTATTTTTTGTTTCTGGAAAATCCAATTAAGTGGGGGTGAAAAGGGGGTAATATTTTAAAATGAGTGTATCTATATCTCAAAACTTTTAAAGCTTATAGATGTGAAAATTGGTATTTAGAATCTCCTTTAGAAATAAAGAAACACGTATATTTTGTTTTCGGAAAATCCCAATAGGAAGGGTGAAAAAGGTTGAAAAAGGTGTCGAATGCCTTTAATGAGTCTACTTTTATTCCAGAACCTGAAGATATTACAGACGTGAAAATTGGTGTTTGGGATCTCCTTTAAATAAAGAAACACGTATTTTTTTTGGAAAATCCAATTAATGGGGGGGGGGGTGAAAAGGGGGTAATTTTTTAAAATGAGTGTATCTATATCTCAAAACTGTTAAAGTTTATAGATGTAAAAATTGGTATTTAGAATCTCCTTTAAAAATAAAGAAACACGTATTCATTTGTTTTCGGAAAATCCCAATAGGAAGGGTGTAAAAGGGTGAATAATGGGTTGAATGCCTTTAATGAGGCTACATATATTTCAGAACCTGAAGATATTACACACCTGAAAATTGGTATTTGGGATCTACTTTAATTGTAAGGAAACACGTATTTTTTCGTTTTTGGAAAATCCAATTAATGGGGGGTGAAAAGGGGGTAATTTTTTAAAATGAGTGTATCTATATCTCAAAACTGTTAAAGTTTATAGATGTAAAAATTGGTATTTAGAATCCCCTTTAAAAATAAAGAAACACGTATTCTTTTGTTTTCGGAAAATCCCAATAGGAGGGGTTTAAAAGGGTGAAAAATGGGTTGAATGCCTTTAATGAGGATACATATATCTCAGAAACGGAACATATTACAGAACTGAAATTTTGTATATGGGATATCCTTTAAAAATAAAGAAACACGTATTTTTTTAGTTCTTGGAAAATGCAATTAATGGCGGTTAAACAGAAGTGACAATTTGGGGTGAAATTTTTGAAAGAATATCTTGGACACGTAAAATGTTACAGACGTAAAAAGTGGGTGTTTGGAATCTCCTGTAAATGTAAAGAAACATAGGCGATATGTTTTTGGAAACTCCACATAAGGGGAACCCAAAAGGGGTGAAATTTTAAAATGAGAATTTTTACAGTATATCTAAAAAAAAACTCAACATGTTACAGAAGTGAAAAATGGTATTTTTATCTCCATTAAACATAAAGAAACGTGTATTTTTAGTTTTCGGAAATACCACTTGGGTGGAGGGGGAGTGAAAGTGACTGAAAATGGTGTTGAATTCTTTTAATTAGGCTACTGATATCTTAAAAACGAAGATGTTACAGACGTGAAATTTGATATTTGCAATCTGCTTTAAAAGTAAAGAAACACGTATTCTCGGAAAATCCAATGAAGGGGGGGGGGGGTGGGGAGGTGGGTGAAAGAATTGAAAAATTAATTGACTTTAATTGTATGAGAATATATGCATCTAATAAAAACCAAAGTTGTTACAGACGTGAGAATTCGTATTTGGATCTCCTTTAAAAATAAAGAAAAGCGCGCTTTGGGGGGGAAACCATCTTGGGGCGGGAGTGTAAAGGAGTTGAATTCCTTTCATGGGGACACACAAATCAAAAAGTGAAGAAGTTAGAGTCGTGATAATTGGTATTTAGAAGATCCTTTACTATTAAGGAAACACTTATTTTTTGCGGGAAAATTCACTTAGGGGGGGGGGGGCAGTAGTTTGAAGTGAAGTGACAAAAGTAAATTATATTTATGGGGATACTTATATCTCAAAACTGAAGGTAATAGACGTGAACATTGGTGTTTGGAATCTCCCTTAAACATAAAGAAACACGCCTTCTTTTAATTTTTTTTTGGGGGGGGGGGGGTTGGCAGTAAAAACTTAACGGCGGTGGGGTGTAAAAGGAGGTGAGACTAATTGATTTTACTGTTCTTAATGTACTTATAAGGATCCTCCGTTGCTCAGGCGGCAGCGCGCCGGCCTCTCACAGCTGGGTTCCGTGGTTCAAATCACGGTCACTCCATGTGACATTCGTGCTGGACAAAACGGAGGCGGGACAGATTTTTCTGCGGATACTCCGGTTTTCCCTGTCATCATTCATCCCAGCAACACATAATAGTAATAATAATAATAATAATAATAATAATAATAATAATAATAATAATAATGTTCCGGACCGTAGTCAAATGTGCGCACCGCGCTGGAAACGGCTCCTGGACGGGTAATGACTAAGAATGCAGTCCGGCCGCGGGTTCAGTGCCGCCAAGGCACCCAATATGACTCCACGCCGGATCTCCTGAAGGATTTTATCCAGATTAAAAATGATTATATGAAAATACGGTATGGCAAAGATTTACGGACACAACTGACCGGGAAGAATACCTGAGCCTAGCCCGGGAAGTACGAAATCGATTGCTGGAAAGGAAGATTGAAAAATGGGAGGAAGCGTGCCGTAATCTAATAGAAAACGAGTCAGATCGGGAATTTTGGTGGATTCTCGCTGAAAACGAGTCAGATCGCGAATTTCGGCGGATTATGTATCTAAAATAATAAGCATTCAATTACAAATTTCAGTATAGTACCGTAGCGAAGCACGGGTACCTTGCTAGTATCGAATATGTACACTGACTGACAGAGCAAATGCAACACCAAGAAGGAGTGGTCAGAACTTTATGATAATTGCAGGGTAGACTGACGTCACTGAGGTATGCTCACGATGTGAAATGCGCCGCTGTGCTGCGCACGTAGCGAACGATAAATGGGACACGGCGTTGGCGAATGGCCCACTTCGTACCGTGATTTCTCAGCCGACAGTCATTGTAGAACGTGTTGTCGTGTGCCACAGGACACGTGTATAGCTAACAATGCCAGACCGCCGTCAACGGAGGCATTTCTAGCAGACAGACGACTTTACGAGGGGTATGGTGATCGGGCTGAGAAGGGCAGGTTGGTCGCTTCGTCAAATCGCAGCCGATACCCATAGGGATGTGTCCACGGTGCAGCGCCTGTGGCGAAGATGGTTGGCGCAGGGACATGTGGCACGTGCGAGGGGTCCAGGCGCAGCCCGAGTGACGTCAGCACGCGAGGATCGGCGCATCCGCCGCCAAGCGGTGGCAGCCCCGCACGCCACGTCAACCGCCATTCTTCAGCATGTGCAAGACACCCTGGCTGTTCCAATATCGACCAGAACAATTTCCCGTCGATTGGTTGAAGGAGGCCTGCACTCCCGGCGTCCGCTCAGAAGACTACCATTGACTCCACAGCATAGACGTGCACGCCTGGCATGGTGCCGGGCTAGAGCGACTTGGATGAGGGA
The DNA here is from genome assembly GCF_040414725.1 of Anabrus simplex. Lineage (NCBI taxonomy): Eukaryota > Metazoa > Arthropoda > Insecta > Orthoptera > Tettigoniidae > Anabrus > Anabrus simplex. The sequence continues at coordinate 421,985,795 of NC_090266.1, forward strand.
ATGGCGGAACGTCGTGTTCTCCGATGAGTCACGCTTCTGTTCTGTCAGTGATAGTCACCGCAGACGCGTGTGGCGTCGGCGTGGAGAAAGGTCAAATCCGGCCGTAACTGTGGAGCGCCCTACCGCTAGACAACGCGGCATCATGGTTTGGGGCGCTATTGCGTATGATTCCACGTCACCTCTAGTGCGTATTCAAGGCACGTTAAATGCCCACCGCTACGTGCACCATGTGCTGCGGCCGGTGGCACTCCCGTACTTTCAGGGGCTGCCCAATGCTCTGTTTCAGCAGGATAATGCCCGCCCACACACTGCTCGCAACTCCCAACAGGCTCTACGAGGTGTACAGATGCTTCCATGGCCAGCGTACTCTCCGGATCTCTCACCAATCGAACACGTGTGGGATCTCATTGGACGCCGTTTGCAAACTCTGCCCCAGCCTCGTACGGACGACCAACTGTGGCAAATGGTTGACAGAGAATGGAGAACCATCCCTCAGGACACCATCCGCACTCTTATTGACTCTGTACCTCGACGTGTTTCTGCGTGCATCGCCGCTCGCGGTGGTCCTACATCCTACTGAGTCGATGCCGTGCGCATTGTGTAACCTGCATATCGGTTGGAAATAAACATCAATTATTCGTCCGTGCCATCTCTGTTTTTCCCCAACTTTCATCCCTTTCGAACCACTCCTCCTTGGTGTTACATTTGCTCTGTCAGTCAGTGTATTTATTGGAGTAGGGATTGTAGTCAATACGGACCATTATGAAATCAAACCACAATGGTGTGGTTTTGTCAATGAGAGGCGGATTAGCTAACGCGCTGCATACAAGTTTTCAAGAGACGCAAGGCATTTTCTGCGTAAATGTTTCAAAGAAACTTGAAGTAACATACCCACAACACATTCGTGCTGAGGCCAGCAAAAGTTGAAAGATGACGAAATAGCATATGAAACGTTTTCTAGCTCAGTATACAGCAGTTAACACATCAGAAATATGCCAGTGTCCAAAGTGTTAGTATATATGATTATGTTGTCCAAAATCAAATGTATGTTGTGTGCGTTATCAGTTGAAGATTGTAGTGCATGTATAATTGTTTAAGGTAGTTTAATTTACTTAATTAGGTATGGAATTAAGAACTGTAGAACTCTGCAGTTGTACAATGTAATGTTTAATATATGGTTTGGCATAGCAGCATATTGGATAGCCTGTGCCAAGCCGTATGAAAGAACAACAACAGCAAGGAGGAGAAGAAGAAGAAGAAGAAGAAGAGTAACAGTATTTCAGGGTGTTTAAAAAATGTAACCTTGTTGATATTTAGTAACCAGATACTTAAGTCAAATTTATGATCAAAAGTTTCTCGTAATTAATCGTATTTCTGATTGTGCAAGAACCGGTATGATGGATGACAGATGAGTAAATGTTTTATATAGGCCTACCATTTATTGTAAGCTTCTTTAGCATACAAACTTACTGAAAAATAAATTACCACATGGTATTTATGTTCCTGGTATTTCATATTTTATCAGACTTATTTTTAGTTCGCCTCTGTGGTGTAGTGGTTAGTGTGAATAGCTGCCATCCTCGCAGCGCGGGTTCGATTTCCGGCTCTGCCACGAAATTTGAAAAGTGGTACGATGTATGGAATGGGGTCCACTCAGCCTCGGGAGATGGTACCCAACTTAAGGCCACGACGGCTTCCTTCCCTCTTCCTTGCCTGTCCCCTCCGATCTTCCCATCACCCCCCACCCATCCAACAAGGCCCCTGGTCAGCATAGCAGGTGAGGCCGCTTGGGCGAGGTACTGATCTTCCTCCCAGTTGTATCCTCCAGGACCCAAAGTCTCACGCTTCAGGACACTGTCCTTGAGGCGGTAGAGGTGGGATCCCTCGCTGAGTCCGAGGGAAAAGCCAACCCTGGACGGTAAACGGGTTAAGAAGAAAGAAACACTTACTTTTAATTATTATCAAAGTACAATTCATCTCTCAACGCTGTGGATACCCAGAACAAACATTATATCTAATTATCTATAGCTTCAATTGTTTCTGAGAAACGTGCACCTACGACTAACTTATACAGTACCATGTGCTCATTCCTATTTGAGCGACTGTACATTATGAGGTAGTACAAATTCTGCACCAAAAGTTCCGTTGAGATTCGAAAACAATTACGTAACTATTTGCAACGTGTGTATCGTACAACTTAAGAAACCGCGGAAAATCATTCTTATATTTCAGAAACTTGTATTTCAATCTCACATTTAATAGAATAGGCATATTCAAATATGCTTGGAAAACACTTGATTTCAAGTAATCTACTTATAATAATGTAGCTGTTGAGAATTTATGCGTAATATTGTACACTTGAACTATGAAAATATCTTTTTTTTTTGTTAGGGGCTTTACGTCGCACCGACACAGATAGGTCTTATGGCGACGATGGGATAGGAAAGGCCTAGGAGTTGGAAGGAAGCGGCCGTGGCCTTAATTAAGGTACAGCCCCAGCATTTGCCTGGTGTGAAAATGGGAAACTACGGAAAACCATCTTCAGGGCTGCCGATAGTGGGATTCGAACCTACTATCTCCCGGATGCTATGAAAATATCAGCAATGATATAGCATGTAAAAATCTTCGATGACATGACTGAAATTCCAGACTTGCAGTTGACAATTATTAAATAGCTGTACATCATTTTTGTATTGTCGAAAAATAAGACCTCTTTTTGGATAAAATATGTCTTCTTTAATTATTTTTAATTTTTCTCTTCCCATAAACGAACACTCAAGTTTCGAGCCAACCTGAGTGACTGAGACAGTGACTTTCTGAGCCCAAACTTTGTCCGATCCCGGCAAAATTTCTCGATATTTGAAAGTGTTCAAATAAACCAGCCTCATGTCGATAGATTTAACGGTACGAAAAAACTTCCACGGGGTAAACTTCCGGTATCTTGGCCTCTCCGAAAACCTTAAAAATAGTTAACCGGATGTAAGTCAAAAACTGTTCGAGTTTTCAATAAAAGTGACAGAAGCTACTTTTATTAATATAACGATATCATATTTTAAATAAGTTGTTATCTAGGGAGAAGCGCGTTTGTTGAGATAATTTCCTGTTTTGTATAGAAATAAAGAGAACATAGAAGACAGTAAGAAGGAAGGAAGGAAGGAAGGAAGGAAGGAAGGAAGGAAGGAAGGAAGGAAGGAAACATAGAAGACAGTAAGAAGGAAGGAAGGAAGGAAGGAAGGAAGGAAGGAAGGAAGGAAGCAGCCAAGTGAGAAAACCTCACCAAAGACTTCAGTGTATAAATACTTGGCTTTTAATGTTCCTTGTTTTACTCTTGTGAGATATGAGCTCATCACACGAAGTTCTACTTTGAAAGTCCACTTATTTCTGGTAAATACAACGGTAGCTGAAAAGAGAATTCAAAGCTTGAGCTTTGCGAGGTTTACATGAACTCAGGAATGCAGTAGTGCTAGTTTTGTGCGTAATGCAAATCTCGATGTGCAGCTGGCTCTACTCAAGTCGTGCACGAACTATCCAGTCCCCATGTAGTATATTCCTGTTCAGAGACCCCTTACGAATGGAGGTTAGGATATATCGTAGTATCTCCTGTCTATCTAAGGCGGCAGCTAAGAGGCGGAGAACCTGTCGTCCACATTTACATGCATTATTCTGCATAAAGACAGGGCCACATACTCCCAGGACCTCTCGGCCGGTGAGCTAAAGGAAGGAAGAGTGACTTCTACTAATTGGGACCCAGTTCTCAACTCTTCGAGTAACATTCGGCGGTGGGGGGGGCTCTTTCCCCTTAGCCTATGTACAGTCGCTCAAAAAAAAAAAAAGGAATGAGCACATGGTATTGTATAAGTGCCTCGCAAGTACACCTTTCTCAGAGAGGGCCGCGCACCCGTGAGCTTGCATTCGGGAGATGGTCGGTTCGAACACCACTGTCTGCAGTCCTGAAGATATTTTTCCATGTTTCCCCATTTTCACACCAGGCAAATGCTGGGGATGTACCTTAATTAAGTCCATGGAATCTTCCTTTCTACTTCTAGCCCTTTCCTGTCCCATAGTCGCCCTAAGACCTATGAGTGTCGGTGCACGCAAAGCAACTTGTAAAAAAATCAGGGATAATTGAACATATAGATAAAATGTTTACTGTTCGTATCCAGAGCGTTTGCATCTATATGGGAGGTGAATTATATTTTAATAACAATTGCAGTTAAGTCCGATACACGCCAGGCTGTGTGGCTCAGACGGTTGAGACGCTGGCCTTCTGGCTCCAGCTTGGCAAGGGTTCGATCCCGACTCAGTCCGGTGGTATTTGAAGGTGCTCAAATACGTCAACCTCGAGTCGGTAGATTTACTGGCGCGTTAAAGAACTCCTGCGGGACAAGATTCCGGGCACCTCGGCGTCTTTGGAAACCATCAAAAGTAGTTAGTGGGACGTAAAACCAATAACATTATTATTTATTAAATGCGAGGAACATACAATATCATGCGTTCATTCTCCTTTTTAAGGTTCTATACCTCTCAGTTCTGATGCCCTCTTCCGGCAGAGAGGTGTTGATGGGCGATTGGCATTATCACTGGCTTCTCATCGAGGTGGACGCGGTTCGTATCCCAGCCAAATTATGCGAACTGTTACATACATAATTCTTCGTTAGAGACTGTTATGCCTTTCAGCGTTGAATAAAATTAATATCTGTGTGGTTAGGTCTTCGCGTAAAACTGGAGGTACAGCGGGTATAATCACTATATCAATAGTCACAGATCGTCTGCTTGCTCCGCTTTAGTGGCAGCAGTGAATAGGATCTTATTCATCAAGATTTGCGTTCTGAACTCTGAAAAGTTGTCTATTAACTGTATACAATAGGATGTATTGCACCCATAAGCCGAAAAGCCTGATCTTCAAAGGGTGCAGTACATACATAATATAAAAGACAAAGACAAAGTCACCTTTGTACAGGTCTTGAAGGCCCCTGGAGGAGTGGAAGGTAAAGGCTTCCACCATTGTTAACCACGGCACGTGATGGGGTAGAGTGGTTAGCTCTACGCCCGGCCGCCTTTGCCCCCAGGAATTAACCTGGTACTCATTTTTGGTGTAGGCTGAGTGAATCTCAGGGCCATATGCACCTCCGGAAGTGGAAATCTCGTTTCTTACATTTTACGACTTCCTGACGGGGATTCGAACCCACGTCCTTCCGGGAGACCCGAGCACGCCTTTACCGCCTCGGTCAGGTAGCCTCTACATATATAAGATGCCTGTAAAAATCCAAGGATAAATGATGAGCATAAAATAATTGAGAAATTTCAGTTCAAAAGGTGGTATTTCCACCTTTAAAAAGTTGTGGTAAAAGTGCAAGAAACGTACAATAAAACGCACATGGAACGAACCCATGATCGGTTTCGGTACAACATTCTGGTCTGGATTGCTAATGGTAATCGATAATATTGAACTACCGTAATGCATGTGGACGAAATATTGATTCTTCTTTTTTGGAAGTGGAAATAGCAACCTTTTGAACAGACACTCCTCAATTGAAGCATCCATAAACGTGAATGCTTTTTGCCATTGATCACTTTAGTGCCTTCAGATGTTGTGGTCAACTTCCCCATGTACATCGTTCATCTACGTCATAGAACCAGTACAAGTGTGTTATCTGCACTGGTGAGACACAATAAAGCATTGTCACTGATAAGAGTGATAAGTAATTATGCGCACATTGTATTTCATTTTGTATGAAAAATTCTGGCTCATGACATTGGTGACATTGGTGAAGCCGGCGTAAGTGGTTCAGACGGTAGAAGCGCTGACCTTCTGAGCCCATATTGAGGGGTTCCTTACGTAGTTAGTCCGGTAATAGGCTACCTGAAGGACGACAGGTCATTTCAGTAAACTTCCTGGCACGTAAAAGAACTCCTATGGGGCAAAATTCCGGCACCTCGACGAAAACCCTAAAAGTAGTGGGACATGAAATCAATGATATTATTATTATTATTACTATTATTATTATTATTAGTATTATTATTAGAAAAGCAGACAAGCTTGTAGTATAATGTGACTAACAGTGTGGTGACCATAGCCACAATCCTCCTGCATTACGAGGAATCCGAACCACAAGGACGTGACTTATGATTTCAAAAACCAACCTGCATGACCAACTTGGTAAGAAGTCAGTGACGAAGTCATTGAACTAGACAGCGGCATCCCATAACCTCATAGTGCAGACAGCTGTGTGTGGAGCTCCTAACCAGATTGTGGGCTAGGGCACAGAACGCCTGGGAGCCTGCACTTCAAAAATTATAAGTAGTATAGAAAACGAAATCAGGGTTCGATTCTCGCGATTATTTCAGCTCTGCCTTGTTCAGGAATGAGCGCTTTAAGGGACACTTTCAGGCAGTATAGACACAGGATCCATTTGCAGCACCACCACGATTCTTACGACTGGTGTGAGGGTGCACGCAGTCTCAGGTAACTCAGATGACAGAAGTCATTTTACTCCTATTTTTGGCCATCGTAGAAGTGGATTTCTGTGGCCTCCCATTTCAGCTTTGCGCTAAGGTAGGGTTGATACCTAACATGTAGACCACGATCGCTTTCTCTTGAGTCCTAACCGTGGTTGATTACATTACAGACACCGCATTTTCTCAGATTATCAGGTAAGCCTTACACAAAGTGAAGCTTTATTCTGAATGACAAGGAGGTACCGGTATTCAGATGGTTGGAAATGGTACATGATTAACGTCGCACTAACATATATAAGGTTTTCGGCCACGGAAGGATGAGAAAGGGCTAGGATTGGAAAGGTAGCGGCCGTACATTTAATTAAGGTACATCCACACCACTTGCCTGGTGAGAAAATAGGAAACCACGGAAAGACATTTTCAGGGCTGCTGACGGTGGGATTAGAAACAACTATCTCCCGAATGCAATCTCACAGCAGCGCGACCCTAACCGCACCACCAGCTCGCTCGGTGGTTGGAAATGTAATTGGCTTCAATGCTTCAATGCTAGACTGTATAGAAACTTGGCAGTGTAATAGTTTGTATTTTGAAAATAACTTACAGTCAGTATGATATAAAAAATATCATGTCCAGGAATAAAGGGATCTTAGTTGAAAGGAAACCTAAGAGGCTGAAGTATCATGTAGGGAATACGAAACCGGAACACTTAGGATACTTAGGATATGAAGGCCCTTGGATGGGTGTAAGGAAAAAAGGCTTCCAATATCCCAATATCCTTAAACTCAGCATTTATTTATTTATTTATTTATTTATTTATTTATTTATTTATTTATTTATTTATTTATTTATTTATTTATTTATCTATCTATTTGTGTCCTTTACAGTGGAGAAGTTAGTGCTGGAGACCCTCTCTTACACGTAATCACATACTAATAAAAATCTTAAATAAAATGCTAAAATAATACTGGGGTAGAGTGGTTAGTTCTACGCCGGGACGCCTTTCCCCCTCCCAGGAATTAACCTGGTACCCATTTCTGGTGTAGTCTGAGTGAACCTCAGGGCCGTGTGTACCTCCGGAAGTGGAAATCTTCTTCTTCATCTGCTTACCCTCCAGGGTCGGTTTTTCCCTCGGACTCAGCGAGGGATCCCACCTCTACCGCCTCATGGACAGTATCCTGGAGCTTCAGACTCTGGGTCGGGGGATACAACTTGGGAGGATGACCAGTACCTCACCCAGGCGGCCTCGCCTGCTATGCTGAAGAGGGGCCTTGCGGGGGATGAGAAGATTGGAAGGGATAGACAAGGAAGAGGGAAGGAAGCGGTCGTGGCCTGAAGTTAGGTACCATCGCGGCATTTCCCTGGAGGAGAAGTGTGAAACCACGGAAAACCACTTCCAGGATGGGTGAGGTGGGAATCGAACCCACCTCTACTCAGTTGACCTCCCGAGGCCGAGTGGACCCCGTTCCAGCCCTCGTACCACTTTTGAAATTTCGTGGCAGAGCCGGGAATGGAACCCGGGCCTCCGGGGGTGGCAGCTAATCACACTAACCACTACACCACAGAGGCGGCCAAGTGGAAATCTCCCTTCTTAAATATTTGACTTCTTGACGGGGCTCCTAGGATGGTAGTATAGTGAAATCGAATCAAAGTGTAACAGGCCTAATAATGCAGTGAGTTCTCCGTTGCGATCAGCGGTATTCTCTAAATAAGAAGTGACCTTTCGGATGAGATTATCTTTACATCACTCAGTTTTCAAACCGCTGTACAGGAATGAAAACTGGATGAACTAAGGATATCTTATTCATAAGCTGAGGTAGCAGACATGAAAATAGCGAGAATGGTTGCTGATACAAGCAGGTGGGTATGATGGCAGAAGGGCAGTTTTAACGATGGTATTTGAAGGTGCTCAAATACGTCAGCTTTGTGTCGGTAGATTTAATGGCACGTAAAAGGGGTATAGTGCGCATTGGTATCACCTAAATATCACTATAAAATTTGTCACAAATGGAACATAATAATTACTTTTACACATATCAAGTGAAAAATCTCTGGCAAATTAAGAAATATATGTTTTTTGGAGAATATTAATACGTACTTTACTACTTTGCAAGTACATTTGGTGTTGCGCTCACAGTGACACACGTATGTCTTTTGTCTTACACTTTGAACAATTTCGTGTGTGATATCTGTGTTCACTGAAGTTCTTTGCTTTCGTTTCATTCTTCACTTGTCAATGACATCATTTCATGAATTGTATCGCGATATGCAATATTTAATAGGCGACAAAATGATATGGCCAATGTACATAAGAAAAATTCAGTGGACTAGTGATTTATTGGTCCAGGGATCGAGCTACTTTCGTTCGAACAGAAATAAAAATATTTATTGGTCCAGGGATCATGCTATTTTTCTTTTGACCACCATTTTGCTGTTTGTACTGGCCAAAGATAATGAGAATCTACAGACATAGCACTCCCATTCCACGGTGCTAGCCCTGGACCTGAATAAAGTAACAAAAGACGGCACCAGCAGCGAATGGACAAAGATAATGAGAATCTACAGACATAGCACTCCCATTCCACGGTGCTAGCCCTGGACCTGAAGAAAGTAACAAAAGACGGCACCAGCAGCGTAGTACGACATAAACCAGTCCTGTCTACAAGCCTTAAGTATGTTTTCATATTTCTCAAATAACGACGGTATTTCTTAATTTGCCAGGGATTTTTCACTTGATATGTGTAAAAGCAATTATTATGTTCCATTTGTGACAAATTTTATAGTGATATTTGGGTGATACCTTTGCGCATCATACCCCGTAAAAGAGCTTCGGAGCGACTAAATTCCGGCACCAAGGCGTCTCCGAAAACATTCAAAACTAGTTAGTGGCACGTAAAATCAATAACATTATTATTATTATTATTATTATTATTAATATTATATAATAATAATAATAATAATATAATAATATAATATAATAATAATATAATAATAATAATAATAATAATAATAATAATAATAATAATAATATTCGTATCTTAAGAAGTCACCGTCTGCCTCTGTGGTGTAGTGGTTAGTGTCATTAGCTGCCACCCCCGGTACGAGGGCTGGAACGGGGTCCACTCAGCCTCGGGAGGTCAACTGAGTAGAGGTGGGTTCGATTCCCACCTCAGCCATCCTGGAAGTGGTTTTCCGTGGTTTCCCCACTTCTCCTCCAGGCAAATGCCGGGATGGTACCTAACTTAAGGCCACGGCCGCTTCCTTCCCTCTTCCTTGTCTATCCCTTCCAATCTTCCCATCCCCCATCAAGGCCCATGTTCAGCATTTCAGGTGAGGCCGCCTTGGTGAGGTACTGGTCATTCTCCCCTGTTGTATCCCCCGACCCAATGTCTCACGCTACAGGACACTGCCCTTGAGGCGGTAGAGGCGGGATCCGTCGCTGAGTCCGAGGGAAAAACCAACCCTGAAGGGTAAACAGATTAAAAAGGACAGAAGTGACCATAGTCACGTCCTTTGGTGTACTGGTTATCTTCTTTTCTGGGTAAGAAACTTGAGCATACGGTAAGAACTTGCATAGGCGGCTTTTGCGAACCCTACGAGCAAGAACATAATGGTTGACCATATCAACTGGACGGTAAAATGAAAATCTGTCGGTGCTTCTGGCTTGCGTTGCATAATTTAAGCTGTGGCAATCATTCTTCAAAGTGCATTATAGGTTTCATGAAGGGAGGGAGGGAGGGGTGAGGGAGCCCTATCCATATCGTACTGCACGCTGCATCCACCTTCACTTCACGCTGCATTTCACCTCCCCCTCGCTCAGTGCCAAACTTCATCAGCCTTACACGCCCCTACCCGCCTGCCTGCCATATGACGTCACAAATGTCAATACTCTCCTCGCCAGAACTGAAAATCATAGTTGTTGCTGCACTACTCTCCCTGCAAAATTTTATTCGTAATCTATATCGACGTTTAGCGGAATAAAGTGTTAGTATAAAATATGCTGCTATTTTGGGAAGGCTGTATACTATACATTAATAAGTATGTGCTAGTCTTAATATGAGCATACTCTTGACGTAACACGGTAAAGGGCGTACTTCCACAGAGGTGTAAATTAGTTGAAGAAACACAATGATATTTGGCCTTACACTTCTTCTTTATCGGTTTACTCTCCAGGGTCGGTTTTTCCCTCGGACTCAGCGAGGGAACCCACCTCTACCGCCTCAAGGGCAGTGTCCTGGAGCTTCAGACTCTGGGTCGGGGATACAACTGGGGAGGATGACCAGTACCTCGCACAGGCGGCCGCACCTGCTATGCAGAACAGGGGCCTTGCGGGGATGGAAAGATTGGAAGGGACAGACAAGGAAGAAGGAAGGAAGCGGCCGTGGCCTTATATTAGGTAGCACGCCGGCATTTGCCTGCAGGAGAAGTGGGAAACCACGGAAAACCACTTCGAGGATGGCTGAGGTGGGAATCGAACCCACCTCTACTCAGTTGACCTCCCGAGGCCGAGTGGACCCCGTTCAAGCCCTCGTACCACTTTTCAAATTTCGTGGCAGAGCCGGGAATCGACCCCGGGCCTCTGGGGGTGGCAGCTAATCACACTAACCACTACACCACAGAGGCGGACATTTAGCCTTACACACATTACGTTTTGTTCCTGCCCCGCCCCCTTCCAGCTAACATAATGTGGATCCTCATCTAAGTGATTACCATCCCCAATATTGATTAACTTCCTAGATCTCATGGGAACGCTGCTACGCCGTTGACGTAAATAAATAAATAAATAAATAAATAAATAAATAAATAAATAAATAAATAAATAAATAAATAAATGTCTGCCCCTTAGTCCCGTTAAATAAATAAATATTAATATTAAAAATAGCCTTCCGTCCCGTGAACTGTTTTTACGTTTTTCAGAGACTTCGAATTGCCGGAATTTTGTCCCGTAGGAGTTGTTTTACGTCACGAGGCTGGCGTATTTGAGCACCTTCAAATACCACTGGACTGATCCCGGGTCGAACCCACCAACCTAGAGTCTGAAGTACCGCGCTCTTCCGTCTGAGTAATTCAATGTGACACGTGAATAAATATTGTGTTATCTATATATATAAAATAACTTGTCCTGACTGACTGACTGACTGACTGACTGACTGACTGACATAATTTTTTGTTTTCGGAAAATCCCAATAGGAAGGGTGGAAAAGGCTGAAAATGGGTTGAATGCCTTTAATGAGGCTACTTATATTTCAGAACCTGAAGATATTACAGACCTAAAAATTGGTATTTGGGATCTACATTTTGGAGAATCCAAATAATGGGGGGTGATTTTTTAAAATGAGTGTGTCTACATCTTAAAACTTTAAATGTTTACAGATGTAAAAATTGGTATTTAGAATCACCTTTAGAAATAAATAAGCATGTATTTTTTTGTTTTCGGAAAATCCTAATAGGAGGGGTGAAAAGGGGTTGAATGCCTTTAATGAGGATACTTATATCTCAGAAACTGGAGATATTACAGACCTGAAAAAAGGTATTTTGGATCTCCTTTAAAAATAAAGAAACATTTACTTTTTGTTTTTGGATAATCCAAATAGTGGAGGGTTGAAAAGGGGGTGAATTTTTCAAATGAGTGTATCTATATATCTAAACTTTCAAAGTTTACAGATGTAAAAATTGGTACTTAGAATCTACTTTCAAAATAAAGAAACACGTTTTATTTTGTTTTCGGATAATCCCAATAGGAGGGGTGAAAAGGGGTGAAAAATAGTTTAATGCCTTTAACAAGGATCCTTATTTCACAGAAACTGAAAATGTTAGAGACCTGAAAATCGGTATTTGGGATCTCCTTTATAAATAAAGAAACATGTATTTTTTTAGAAAATCCAAATAGTGGGGCGGATGAAAGGGGGGTGTATTTTAAAAATGAGTGTATCTATATCTCAAAACTTCAAAAGTTTGCAGATGTAAAAATTGATATTTAGAATCTCCTTTAAAAATAAAAGAACACGTATTTTTTTTGTTTTCGGAAAATCCCAATAGGAGGGGTGAAAAGTGTAAATAAGGGGTTGGATGTCTTTAATGAGGATACTTATATCTCAGAAACTGAAAATATGACAGACCAGACAGTCAGTATATGGAATCTCCTTTAAAAATACAGAAACATTTTTTGTTTTTGGAAAATCTAATTAATGTGGGTTAAACAGGAGTGACTAATGGGGTGAATTTTTAGAAGGACTATATCTACAGTATATCTCAGAAACGTAAAATGTTGCAGACGTAAAAATTGGTATTTGTAATCTGTTAATGTAAAGAAACAGGTATTCTCGGAAAATCCAATGAAGGTTGGAGGGGGGGGGGTGAAAAATTGAAAAATTTATTGAATTAATTGTATGAGAATACTGTACTTACATCTAATAAAAACTAAAGTTGTTACAGACGTGAAAATCGGTATTTAGATCTTCTTTAAAAATAAAACGACGCGTTTTAGGGAGGGGGAGGATCATTTTTGGGGGCGAGTGTGAAAAGGAGTTGAATTCGTTTCATGAGGACACATATCTCAAAAACTGAAGATAATCGGTATTTTGAAGATCCTTTACTATTAAAGAAACAAGTATTTTTGCCGGAAAATTCACTTAAGGGGGGGCGGGGAGTGTGAAAGTAAGTGAAAAAAGTGAATTTTTTGGGGGGGAATACTTATATCTCAAAACTGAAGGTAACACACATGAACATTGGTATTTGGAATCTCCTTTAAACATGAAGGAACACGTTTTCTTTTCTTGCGGGGGGGGGGGGGGATCAACTTAACCGCGGTGGGGTGAAAACGGAGGTGAGACCAATTGATTTTACTGTTGCTAATGTACTTATAAGGGGCCTCCGTGGCTCAGGCGGCAGCGCGCTGGGTTCTCACCGCTGGGTTTCGTGGTTCAAATCCCGGTCACTCCATGTGAGATTTGTGCTGGACAAAGCGGAGGCGGGACAGGTTTCTCTCCGGGTACTCCAGTTTTCCCCGCCATCATTCATTCCAGCAACACTCTTCAATATCATTTCATTTCATTTGTCATTCATTTAATCATTGCCCCAGTGGAGTGCGACAGGCTTCGGCAGGGCTTATTCATTCCATTCCTGACCCGGTTGAATGAGTGGAAACGGGCTGTGGATTTTCAATGTACTTATTCTGATCATAAACCGATCATTTTTAATCTCTCCTGGGTTCGTTTTCAAGAGCCATCTTTTCCTTTGGAGAACCTTCTTAGATTACAGTAGATTCTTCTGGCATATAAACAAAAATTTAAACATATTTGAAATAAGCGATAGATATATGATGTATCGTGCAAATATTCACCTCTGTAATAAGGTCAATAATGCACGGAAGTATGTCATTCGTATCGCCAGAAGTCCTGCGCACTTGCCTACGGGCGACAATGGTGCTGGTCATACTGTCATCAATGACAACGGCAGCAGATGTAATTTACCGCCAAGTAAACGTTCAGTAACGCCAAGGCACCCAAGACGACACCACGCCGGATCTCCTCAAGGATATGATCCACATTACAAATACTTATAGGAAAAGATGGCAAAGATTTACGGACCCAACTGACCGGGTGGAATACCTGGACCTATCCCGGGAAGTACGAAATCGATTGCTTGAGAAAAGATTGAAAAATGGGAGGAACGTGGCCGTAATCTCTCAGAAAACGAGTCAGATCGCGAATATCGGTGGGTTATATATAAAACGATAAGCACTCAATTATAAATTTCAGTATAATACCGTAGCGAAGCACGGGTATCTTGCTAGTCTCTATATACACTGACTGACAGAGCAAATGCAACACCAAGAAGGAGTGGTCAGAACTTTATACCAATTGCAGGGTAGACTGACGTCACTGAGGTATGCTCATGATGTGAAATGCGCCGCTGTGCTGCGCACGTAGCGAACGATAAATGGGACACGGCGTTGGCGAATGGCCCACTTCGTACCGTGATTTCTCAGCCGACAGTCATTGTAGAACGTGTTGTCGTGTGCCACAGGACACGTGTATAGCTAAGAATGCCAGGCCGCCGTCAACGGAGGCATTTCCAGCAGACAGACGACTTTACGAGGGGTATGGTGATCGGGCTGAGAAGGGCAGGTTGGTCGCTTCGTCAAATCGCAGCCGATACCCATAGGGATGTGTCCACGGTGCAGCGCCTGTGGCAAAGATGGTTGTCGCAGGGACATGTGGCACGTGCGAGGGGTCCAGGCGCAGCCCGAGTGACGTCAGCACGCGAGGATCGGCGCATCCGCCGCCAAGCGGTGGCAGCCCCGCACGCCACGTCAACCGCCATTCTTCAGCATGTGCAAGACACCCTGGCTGTTCCAATATCGACCAGAACAATTTCCCGTCGATTAGTTGAAGGAGGCCTGCACTCCCGGCGTCCGCTCAGAAGACTACCATTGACTCCACAGCATAGACGTGCACGCCTGGCATGGTGCAGGGCTAGAGCGACTTGGATGAGGGAATGGCGGAACGTCGTGTTCTCCGATGAGTCACGCTTCTGTTCTGTCAGTGATAGTCACCGCAGACGAGTGTGGCGTCGGCGTGGAGAAAGGTCAAATCCGGCAGTAACTGTGGAGCGCCTTACTGCTAGACAACGCGGCATCATGGTTTGGGGCGATATTGCGTATGATTCCACGTCACCTCTAGTGCGTATTCAAGGCACGTTAAATGTCCACCGCTACGTGCAGCATGTGCTGCGGCCGGTGGCACTCCCGTACCTTCAGGGGCTGCCCAATGCTCTGTTTCAGCAGGATAATGCCCGCCCACACACTGCTCGCATCTCCCAACAGGCTCTACGAGGTATACAGATGCTTCCGTGGCCAGCGTACTCTCCGGATCTCTCACCAATCGAACACGTGTGGGATCTCATTGGACGCCGTTTGCAAACTCTGCCCCAGCCTCGTACGGACGACCAACTGTGGCAAATGGTTGACAGAGAATGGAGAACCATCCCTCAGGACACCATCCGCACTCTTATTGACTCTGTACCTCGACGTGTTTCTGCGTGCATCGCCGCTCGCGGTGGTCCTACATCCTACTGAGTCGATGCCGTGCGCATTGTGTAAAATGCATATCAGTTTGAAATAAACATCAATTATTCGTCCGTGCCGTCTCTGTATTTTCCCCAACTTTCATCCCTTTCGAACCACTCCTTCTTGGTGTTTCATTTGCTCTGTCAGTCAGTGTATAAAATGCTTGTCCTGACTGACTGATTGACTGACTGACTGACTGACTGACTGACTGACTGATTCATCATCGCCGAGCCAAAACTACTGGACATAAAGAAATGAAATTTTGGGGATATATTCATATTATGATGTAGGTGCTCGCTAAGAGAGGATTTTTGGATATTCCTTCGGTAAGGGGATGAAAAGGGGGGTGAAAATTTAAAATGAGTGTATCTATATCACAAAACTCTAAACGTTTATAGATGTGAAAATTGGTATTTAGAATCTTCTTTAAAAATAAGGAAACACGTATTTTTTTGTTTTCAGAAAATCCCAATAGGAGGGGTGAAAAAGGGCGAAAAATGGGTTGAATGCCTTTTATCAGGATACCGGTACTTATACCTCAGAAACTCAAGATATTACAGACCTGAAAATTGGTACTTTTGACTGCTTTTAAAAATAAAGAAACACGTATTTTTTTGTTTTTAGAAAATCCAAGTAATTGGAGAGTAAAAAGGGGGGTGAATTTTTAAAATGAGTCCACTTATATCTCAAAACATTCAAAGTTTACTGATGTAAAAATTGGTATTTAGAATCTTCATTAAAAATAATGAAACACGTATTTTTTTGTTTTCGGAAAATCCCAATAGGAGGGCTGAAAAGGGGTGAAAAACGAGTTGAATGCCTTTAAAGTGAATACTTATATCTCAGAAACTGAAGATATTACAGACCTGAAAATTGGTGTTTGGGATTCCCTTTAAAATATAGAAACAGTATTTTTAATTTTTGGAAAATCCAATTAATGGGGGGGGGTGAAAGCGGGTGAATTTTTAAAATGAGTGCATATATGTCTGAAAACTTTTAAAGTTTATAGATGTAAAAATTGGTATTTAGAATTTCCTTTTAAATAAAGAAATGTATTTTTTTGTTTTCGGAAAATCCCAATAGGAAGGGTGGAAAAGGGTGGAAAAGGGTGAAAAAGTGGTTGAATGCCTTTAATGTGGATACTTATCTTTCAGAAGCAGAAGATATTACGGACCTGAAAATTGGTGTTTGGGATCTCCTTTAAAAATAAAGAAACAGATATTTTTTGTTTTTGAAAAATCCAATTAATGGGGGGGGGGTGAAAAGGGGGCGAAATTATAAAATGAGTGTATCTATATTTGAGAACTTTAAAAGCTTACAGATGTAAAAATTGGTATTTAGAATCTCCTTTAAAAATAAAGGAACATGTATTTTTCGTTTTCGGCAAATCCATATAGGAGGGGTGAAACGGGGATTGAATGCCTTTAATGAGGATACTTAAATCTCAGAAACTGAAGATATTACAGACCTGAAAATTGGTATTTGGGATCTTCTTTAAAAATAAAGAAACTTTTTTTTTTGCTTTTGGAAAATCCAAATAGTGGGGGGGGGGGGTGAAAAGTGGTTGGATTTTTAAAATGAGTGTATCTACATCTCAAAACTTTTAAAGTTTGCACATGTAAAAACTGATATTTAGAATCTGCTTTAAAAATAAAGGAACACTTTTTTTTTGTTTTCTGTAAATCCCAATAGGAGGGGTTTAAAGTGTGAATAAGTTGAATGCCACTAACCAGGATACATACTGTATATCTCAGAATCTGAAGATGTTACAGAACTGAAAATTTGTATATGGGATCTCCTTTAAAAATAAAGAAACACGTATTTTTTTTTGTTTTTGGAAAATCCAATTAATGGCGGTTAAACAGGAGTGACAATTTGGGGTGAATTTTTTGAAAGACTACATCTACGGAATATCTGAGAAACGTAGAATGTTACAGACGTAAAAATTGATATTTGAAATCTTCTGTAAATGTAAAGAAACATAGGAGATTTGTTTTCGGAAACTCCTTTTAAGAGGAACTAAAAAGGGGGTGAAATTTTAAAATGAGATTTTATACAGTATATCTCAAAAATCTTAACATGTTACAGAAGTGAAAAATGGTTTTTATCTCTATTAAAAATAAAGAAACGTGTATTTTTAGTTTTCGGAAGTACCACTTAGCGGTCGGGGGGGGGGGGGTGGTTAAAAGTGACTGAAAATGGTGTTGAATTCTTTTAATTAGGCTACTGTTATCTCAAAAATGAAGATGTTACAGACGTGAAATGTGATATTTGGAATCTGCTTTAACAGTAAAGAAACACCTATTCTCGGAAAATCCAATAAATGGGGGGGAGGGGTTTGAAAGAATTTAAAATTAATTGACTTAATTGTATGAGAATACTTACATCTAATAAAAACTAAAGTTGTTAGGGCCTACAGACGTGAAAATTGGTATTTGGTTCTCCTTTAAAAACAAAGAAAAATCCGTTTTGGGGGCGGAAACATCTTGGGGGCGGGAGTGTAAAGGAATTGAATTCCTTTCATGAGGACACATAAATCAAAAACTGAAGAAGTTAGAGTCGTGATAGTTGGTATTTAGAAGATCCTTTACTATTAAAGAAACAAGTATTTTTGCCGGAAAATTCACTTGGGGGGTGGGGGGACGAGTGTTAAAGTGAAAAATAGTTAATTATATTTATCTCAAAACTGAAGGTAACAGACGTGAACACTGGTGTTTGGAATCTCCATTAAACATAAAGAAGCACGCCTTCTTTTAGTTTTCTTTTTTTTGGGGGGGGGGGTGTAAATAAACTTAACGGCGGTGGGGTGTAAAAGGAGGTGAGGCCAATTGATTTTACTGTTCATAATATATTTATAAAGAGCCTCCGTTGCTCAGACGGCAGCGCGCCGGCCTCTCACAGCTGGGTTCCGTGGTTCAAATCCCGGTCTCTCCATGTGATATTTGTGCTGGACAAAACGGAGGCGGGACAGCTCTTTCTCCGGATACTCCGGTTTTCCCTGTCATCATTTATTCCAGCAACACTGTCCAATATAATTTCATTTCATTTGTCATTCATTAATCATTGCCCCAGAGGAGTGCGACAGGTTTCGGCAGCTGGCACAATTCCTATTGTCGCCGCTAGATGGGGGCTTTATTCATTCCATTCCTGACCCTGTCGAATGACTGGAAACAGGCTGTAGATTTTCGGTGTACTTATTCTGATCATAAAGTTATCATTTTTAATCTTTCCTGGGTTCGTTTTCAAGAGCCATCTTTTCCTTCGGAGAACGTTCTTAGATTACAGTCGATTCTCCTGGCATATAAATAAAACTTTAAACACATTTGAAATAAACGATAGGAATGAGATTGGCCGTCCAATTGTTCACGTCTATAATAACTTCAAAAATGCACGGAAGGATGTCATTCGTATCGTCAGAAATCCCGCACACATACCTACGCGCGACAATGGTGCTGGTCACATTCTCAACAATGGCAATGGCAGCACATGTAATTTACCGCCAAGTAGCGGTCTTGCATCTTGCTGTGGGGTCCAGAACATATATAATAATAATAATAATAATAATAATAATAATAATAATAATAATAATAATAATAATAATAATAATAATAATAATAATAATAATAATAATAACCGGGCTGAGTGGCTCAGACGGTTAAGGCGCTGGCCTTCTAACCCCAACTTGGCAGGTTCGATCCTGGCTCAGTGCGGTGGTATTTGAAGGTGCTCAAATACGACAGCCCCGTGTCGGTAGATTTACTGGCACGTAAAAGAACTCTTGCGGGACTAAATTCCGGCACCTCGGCGTCTCCGAGGACATTAAAAAAGTAGTTAGTGGACGCAAATCAAATAACATTATTATTATTATTATTATTATTATTATTATTATTATTATTATTATTATTATTATTATTATTATTATTATTATTTTCTGGACCGTCGTCAAATGTGCGGACCGCGCTGGAAACGGGTCCTAGACGGGTAATGATTAAGAATGCAGTCCGGCCGGGGTATCAGTATCGCCAGGGCACCCAAGACGACACCACGCCGGATCTCCTGAAGGATTTGATCCATAATAAAAATGCTTATAGGAAAACATGGCAAAGATTTAGGGACCAAACTGACCGGGTGGAATACCTTGGCCCTAGCCTGGGAAGTACGAAATCGATTGCTGGAAAGAAAGATTGAAAAATGGGAGGAAAGTTGCCATAATCTATTAGAAAACAAATCAGATCGCGAATTTTGGCGGATTCTCCCAGAAAACGAGTCAGATCGCGAATTTCGCGGATTATATATAAAAAAATAAGCATTCAATTCTAAATTTCAGTACAATACCGTAGCGAAGCACGGGTATCTTGCTAGTCTATATATATAAAATAACTTGTCCTGACTGACTGACTGACTGATTCATCATCGCCGAGCCAAAACTACTGGACATGAAGAAATGAAATTTTGGGGATATATTCATATTAAGACGAAGGTGCTCGCTAAGAGAGGATTTTTGGATATTCCTTCGCTAAGGGGGTGAAAACGGGGGTGAAATTTTAAAACGAGTTGCTCTATATCTCAAAACTTTAAAGGTTTACAGATGTAAAAATTGGTATTTAGAATCTTCTTTAAAAATAAGGAAATACGTACATTTTGTTTTCAGAAAATCCCAATAGGAGGGGCGAAAAAGGGGGAAAATCGGGAAAAATGGGTTGAATGCCTTTAATCAGGATACCGCTACCTATATCTCAGAAACTGAAGATATTACAGACCTGAAAATTGGTACTTTTGATCTCTTTTAAAAATAAAGAAACACGTAATTTTTTGTTTTTGGAAAATCCAATTAATGGGAGGGTGAAAAGGGGGTGAATTTTTAAAATGAGTGAATCTATATCTCCAAACTTTTAAAGTTTGCAGATGTAAAAATTGGTATTTAGAATCTTCATTAAAAATAAAGAAACACGTATTTATTTGTTTTCGGAAAATCGCAATAGGAGGAGTGAAAAGGGGCTAAAAAGTGGTTGAATGCCTTTAATGAGGCTACTTATATATCAGAAACTGAAGATATTACAGACCTGAAAATTGGTGTTTGGGATCTCCGTTAAAAATAAAGAAACACGTATTTTTTTGTTTCTGGAAAATCCAATTTAGGGGGGGGGGGGGTGAAAAGGGAGTGTTATTTTAAAATGAGTGTATCTATCTCAAAATTTTTAAAGGTTATAGATGTGAAAATTGGTATTTAGAATCTCCTTTAAAAATAAATAAACACGTATTTTTTCGTTTTTGGAAAATAGAAATATTGGGGGGTAAAAAAGGGGGGAGGGTAAATTTTTTAAAATGAGTGTGTATACATCTTAAAACTTTAAAATTTACAGATGTAAAAATTGGTAGTTAGAATCTCCTCTAAAAATAAAGGAACACGTATTTTTTGTTTCCTGTAAATCCCAATAGGAGGGGTGTAAAAGGGTGAAAAATGCGTTGAATGCTTTTAGTGAGGATACATACATCTGAGAAACGAAAGATATTACAGAACTGAAAATTTGTATATGGGATCTCCTTTAAAAATAAAGAAACACGTATTTTTTCGTTTTGGAAAATCCAATTAATGGCGGTTAAACAGGAGTGACAAATTGGGTGAATTTTTGAAAGACTATATCTACAGAATATCTTGGAAACGTAAAATGTTACAGACGTAAAAAGTGGGTGTTTTTAATCTCCTGTAAATCTAAAGAAACATAGGTGATTTGTGTTTGGAAACTCCACTTAAGGGGAACTCAAAAGGGGTGAAATTTCAAAATGAGAATTTTTACAGTTTATCTCAAAAACTTAACATGTTACAGAAGTGAAAAATGGTATTTTTTATCTCTATTAAACATAAAGAAACGTGTATTTTTAGTTTTTTGAAATACCACTTGGGTGGAGGGGGGGGGGTAAAAGTGACTGAAAATGGTGATGAATTCTTTTAATTCGGCTAATGATATCTCAAAAATTAAGATGTTACAGACGTGAAATTTGATATTTGCAATCTGCTTTAAAAATAAAGAAACACGTATTCTCGGAAAATCCAATTAAGGGGGGGTGAAAGAATTGAAAAATTAATTGACTTAATTGAATGAGAATACATACATCTAATAAAAACTAAAGTTGTTACAGACGTGAAAATTCGTATTTGGATCTCCTTTAAAAACAAAGAAAAACGCGTTTTGGGGGAAAACCATGTTGGAGGGCGGGAGTGTAAAGGAGTTGAATTCCTTTCATGAGGACACATAAATCAAAAACAGAAGAAGTTAGAGTCGTGCTAATTGGTATTTAGAAGATCCTTTACTATTAAAGAAACAAGTATTTTTTGCGGGAAAATTCACTTGGGGGGGGGGGGGGGGGAGTAGTGTGAAATGAAGTGAAAAAAGTAAATTATTTTTATGGGGATACTTATATCTTAAAACTGAAGGTAATAGACGTGAACATTGGTGTTTGAAATCTTCTTTAAACATAAGAAACTAGCCTTCTCTTAATTTTTTTTTTTTGGGGGGGGGTGTGTGGTGGTAAATAAACTTAACGGCGGTGGGGTGTAGAAGGAGGTGAGACCAATTGATTTTACTGTTCTTAATGTACTTATAAGGATCCTCGGCAGCGCGCCGGCCTCTCACAGCTGGGTTCCGTGGTTCAAATCCCGGTCACTCCATGTGACATTCGTGCTGTACAAAACGGAGGCGGGACAGGTTTTTCTCCGAATACTCCGGTTTTCCTGTCACCAACCATTCCAGCAACACATAATAATAATAATAATAATAATAATAATAATAATAATAATAATAATAATAATAGTAATAATAATAATAATAATAATAATAATAATAATAATAATAATAATAATAATAATAGTAATAATAATAATAGTAATAATAATAATAATAATAATAATAATAATAATAATAATAATAATAAAACTCCATACAAAATACGGGGACATCACCCGAGTAGACAAATTCAAATACCTGGGTGAGATCAACATGAAAAATGGACTGGACAAAGAAGCACTTCAGGAGCGAGTACGCAAACTGGATATAGCCTACCAAACATCCCGCACAATCTACAACAAAAAATGCCTTTCCCAAAACACCAAGATACGTCACTATGAAACAGTTCTGAAGCCAGTAGTTCTATATGCAGCCGAAACCCTGTCTCTAAATGCCAACAAAGGACTCCTTGAAGAACTGGAGAAAAGAGAACGCAAAATTGTGAGAGGAAACTTGGGATCAAAGTACAAAAATGGAATCCATCAAAAGAGATCCAACAAGGAAGTCTACAGCAAAATAGAGAAAATTACCGACACAATCAGGAAAAGACGGGCACGATTTTACGGTCATCTGAAAAGAATGGACGGAAGAAAGTTAACTAAAGAAATCTTTCACTTTTTTGATTCAAACCCCAAAACCACAATTTCCTGGTTTAGAAATACCAAAGAAGACCTGCAAATGCTACATATCTCAGCTGAAGACGCCCTTAACAGAGATCTCTTCCGCAAGAAAATATTGACGAACGGGCTAAACCGAGACGAGCAACCGAAGAGATGACACGGTGCCCCTTGGACAGAGGAGCGTAAGCAGGCCCACTCACAAAGAATGAGGGAAATTTGGGCTCTAAAGAAGGCCAAGTTCAGTGTCAAATGCAACAAGACTTAACGTGGTCCTTGATGGCCCCAGCGAATTATATAATAATAATAATAATAATAATAATAATAATAATAATAATAATAATAATAATAATAATAATGTTCCGGACCGTCGTCAAATGTGTGGACCGCGCTGGAAACGGCTCCTGGACGGGTAATGACTAAGAATGCAGTCCGGCCGCGGGTTCAGTGCCTTCTAGGCACCCAATATGACACCACGCCGGATCTCCTAAAGGATTTTATCCATATTAAAAATGATTATAGGAAAAGATGGCAAAGATTTACGGACCCAACTGACCGGGAGGAATACCTGAGCCTAGCCCGGGAAGTACGAAATCGATTGCTGGAAAAGAAGATTGAAAAATGGGAGGAAACCTGCCGTAATCTAATAGAAAACGAGTCAGATCGGGAATTTTGGTGGGTTCTCGCAGAAAACGAGTCAGACCGCGAATTTCGGCGGATTATATATCTTAAACAATAAGCATTCAATTATAAATTTCAGTATAATACCGTAGCGAATCACGGGTATCTTGCTAGTCTATATATATAAAGTAACTTGTCCTGACATATTCATCATCGCCGAGCCGAAACTACTGGACATAGAGAAATGAAATGTTGGGGATACATTCATATTAACATGTAGGTGCTCGCTAAGGAAGGATTTTTGGATTTTCCGTCGCTAAGGGGGTGAAAAGGGGGATTAATTTTTAAAATGAGAACATCCATATCTCAAAAACTTAAAGGTTCAGAGTAATAAAAATTGGTATTTGATTTCTTCATTAAAAATAAAGAAACACGTATTTTTTTGTTTTCGGAAAATCCGTTGAAGGGGATGAAAAGGGGGGGGGAAGTGTTGAACACCTTTTATGTGGAGACTTATATCTCAAAAACTGAAGATGTTATAGTCATAAAAATTTAAATTTGGAACCTCCTTTAAAAATAAAGAAACACGTATTTTTTGTTTTTGGAAAATCCCAATAGGAGGGGCGAAAAGGAGTGAAGAATGGGTAGAATAACTTTAATGAGGATACTTATATCTCAGAAACTGAAGATATTACAGACCTGAAGAAAGGTATTTGGGATCTCCTTTAAAAATAAAGAAACATGTACTTTTTGTTTTTGGAAAATACAAATATTGGAGGGTTGAAAGGGGGGTGAATTTTTAAAATGAGTTGATCTATATCCCAAAACTTTCAAAATCTACAGATAAAAAATTGGTACTTAGAATCTACTTTCAAAATAAAGAAACACGTACTTTTTGTTTTCGGAAAATCCCAATAGGGGGGTTGGAAGGGGGTGAAAAATTGTTGAATGCCTTTAATAAGGATCCTTATATATCAGAAACTGAAGATGTTACAGACCTGAAAATCGGTATTTGGGATCTCCTTTATAAATAAAGAAACATGTATTTTTTGTTTTTAGAAATCCAAACAGTGGGGGGTTGAAAGGGGGGTGAATTTTTAAAATGAATGTATCTATATCTCAAAACTGTAAAAGTTTACAGATGTAAAAAATGGTATTTAGAATCTCTTTTCAAAATAAAGAAACACGTAACTTTTTTTTTCGGAAAATCCCATGAAGGGGGTGAAAAATGGGGGGAAATGGGTTGAACACCTTTCATGAGGAGACTTATATCACAAAAACTGAAGTCATGAAAATTTAAATTTGTAACCCCCTTTAAAAATAAAGGAAAACGTACCTTTTTGAAAATCCTAATAATGGAGTTGGGGGTGAAAATTGGGGTGAATTTTTAAAATGAGTGTATCTATATCTGGAAACTGTAAAAGTTTACAGACGTAGAAATTGGTACTTAGAATCACTTTTCAAAATAAAGAAACACTTATTTTTTTGTTTTCGAGAAATCCCAATAGGAGGGGTGAAAAGGAGTGAAAAATGGGTTGAATGCCTTTAATGAGCATACTTATATCTCAAAAACTGAAGATATTAACAGACCAGACAGTTAGTATACGGCATCTCCTTTTAAAATACAGAAACATTTACGTTTTTGTTTTTGGAAAATCTAATTAATGGGGGTTAAACAGGAGTGACAAACTGGGTTGATTTTTTAGAAAGACTATATCTATAGTATATCTCAGAAACGTAAAATGTTACAGACGTAAAAACTGGTATTTAGAATCTCCTGTTGAAGTAAAGAAACAGATATTCTCGGAAAATCCAATGAAGGGAGGGGGGTGAAAATAGAAATATTAATTGAATTAATTGTATGAGGATATTTACATCTAATAAAAACTAAAGTTGTTACAGACGTGAAAATTGGTATTTAGATCTTTTTAAAAAATAAAACGACGCGTTTTTGGGGGGGGGGGGGAATCATCTTTGGGGGCGGGTGTGAAAAGGAGTTGAATTCGTTTCATGAGGACACATATCTCAAAAACTGAAGATAATCGGTATTTAGAAGATCCTTTACAATTGAAAATGAAAACCTACAACCTGTTTTCCAGTCATTGGCGGGGCAGGGATGTAATGAATGAAACTTATATAGGCTGTTATCACAATGGGGTCGCCACTCCCAA
This sequence comes from Anabrus simplex, assembly GCF_040414725.1. Taxonomy (NCBI): domain Eukaryota; kingdom Metazoa; phylum Arthropoda; class Insecta; order Orthoptera; family Tettigoniidae; genus Anabrus; species Anabrus simplex. Next base: position 422,011,515 of record NC_090266.1, read on the forward strand.
GGTGATTTATTAATGAGTGATAAATGCTATGAAATGATAATGGAGAGTGTTGCTGGAATGAAAGACAGGGAAAACCGGAGTACCCGGAGAAAATCCTTTCCCGCCTCCGCTTTGTCCAGCACAAATCTCACATGGAGTCACCGGGATTTGAACCACGATATCCAGCCGTGAGGGACCGACGCGCTGTGAGCCAAGGAGGCTCTATCCTTTACTATTAAAGAAACAAATACTTTTTCCCGGAAATTTCACTTAAGGGGGGGAGTGTGAAAGTAAGTGAAAGAAAGTGAATTATTTTTATGGGAATACTTATATCTCAAAACTGAAGTAAACACACGTGAACATTGGTATTTGGAATCTCCTTTAAACATAAAGAAACACGCCTTCTTTTCTTTCTTTTTTTTTGGGGGGGGGGGTGTAAGTCAACTTAACCACGGTGGGGTGAAAACGGAGGTGGGACCAATTGCTTTTACCGTTCCTAATGTACTTATACGGAGCCTCCGTGGCTCAGGCAGTAGCGCGCTGGCCTTTCACCGCTGGGTTTCGTGGTTCAAATCCCGTTCACTCCATGTGAGACTTGTGCTGGACAAAGCGGAGGCGGGACAGGTTTTTCTCCGGGTACTCCGGTTTTCCCCGTCATCATTCATTCCAGCAACACTCTCCAACATCATTTCATTTCATTTGTCATTCATTAATCATTGCCCCAGAGGAGTGCGACGGGCTTCGACAGTCGGCACAATTCCTATCCTCGCCGCTAACTGGGGTCTTATTCATTCCATTCCTGACCCGGTTGAATGACTGGAAACAGGCTGTGGATTTTCAATGTACTTATTCTGATAATAAACCGATCATTTTTAATCTTTCCTGGGTTCGTTTTCAAGAGCCATCTTTTCCTTTGGAGAACCTTCTTAGATTAAAGTAGATTCTTCTGGCATATAAATAAAAATTTAAACACATTTAGAATAAACGATAGGAATGAGATTGACCGTGCAATTGTTCACCTCTTAATAAGGTCAATAATGCACGGAAGTATGTCATTCGTATCGCCAAAAGTCCAGCGCACTTGCCTACGGACGACAATGGTGCTGGTCATACTGTCATCATTGACAATGGCAGCAGATGTAATTTACCGCCAAGTAGCGGTCTTGCATCTTGCTGTGGAGTCCAGAATAATGTTAATAATAATAATAATAATAATAATAATAATAATAATAATAATAATAATAATAATAATAATAATAATAATAATAATAATAATAATAATAACGTGCGGACCGCGCTGGAAACGGGTCCTGAACGGGTAATGACTACGATTGCAGTCCGGCCGCCGGTTCAGTACTGCCGAGGCAGCCAAGACGACACCACGCCGGATCTCCTCAAGGATATGATCCACATTAAAAAAGCTTATAGGAAAAGATGGCGAAGATTTAGGGACCCATCTGACCGGGTGGAATACCTGGACCTAGCCCGGGAAGTACGAAGTCGATTGCTGGAAAGAAAGATTGAAAAATGGGAGGAAACTTGCCGTAATCTATTAGAAAACGAGTCAGATCGCGAATTTTGGCGGATTCTCTTAGAAAACCACTCAGATCGCGAATTTCGGCGGATTAAGTATAAAACAATAAGCATTCAATTATAAATTTCATTCTAATGCCGTAGCGAAGCACGGGTATCTTGCTAGTTCATCATAATAAATGTGTCTCAACATATATTACATAGTGCATATAATTTCTTTCTTCTTTACAAAATAGCTTTTGATCAGGTAAATGAATTGCCAAAGCTGAGCTTATAATAGAAATGGAATAGTCTATTCGCAAACATCAATCGACGCTACTTAAGTCTGAAGAATAGCGAACGAACGTTAACTAATCGTACTTCTTTTAACGTCCTTTCAATTGTCGGAATTTCTCCTGCAGGAGATTTTTAACGTGCCAGAAACCAACGACACGGAGTTGTATTTAAACTTCCTCAAATACCTCCGACCTCAGCCGGAATCTTGAGAACAGAAGGACGATGACTGACTGACTGTTCCTCTATGGTCAGTCAACCAGCATTCAATACATTCAATAAACATGTAGTTGTTCACGCCAAATAAGCAAAGTTTTCTTCATGAGCTCAGGAGCGTAACGTTAGGGCCTGCAGAGCCTGCAATGCAGGCGTACCGGGCCTTTCAAGGGCCCCGCGGGCTCTTTATAAAATAAAATATAATTCTGGTGGATTTTAATTTATGACTTGTTAAATTTTGTGAGTCAAGTAAACACTAGCATTGCGCTACGCGTAATCGCGTGGGCGCGTGTTGCAATAATATATTAATCTATGCATTTGCTAAGTAATGACATTTGAGTGCATAACTCATTCACAGAAGTGGAGCATGAGTTTATATTTTGGAAGGCTTATCAGAAGGTGGCGTGCCAGATGCGACCGTGCCGCATGCGACCCGTGCCACTAGCGACCGTATAATCTGTAACCGTGCCGGATGCGACCGGCGTTGACAAGCAAATTTTCATTTAATAAGCTTTGTCATCACCCAAGATAATGTAAGCTAAATCAGAACCAGGAAAAGTTAGAAAAATGGCCAACAATTGAGAACACTGTTTACGGGGTATGGAATTAAATTGTCTTTGTTATGTTCAAGTACTAAACCGCAAACTGTGCACAACATTAATGCACACTGAATTAGTCATCGGGAAATACTGTACAACCTATACAGCTCTTTACGGAGAACAATTCGAACGATTGCATGAAAGGCTCATAAATAATAATGAATGAGTACATTTCTTACGAAAGTTTAAATAAAACATACATTACTTCACACACACGCGCGTAATATCTAAACCCAATTCAAGAACTCGTTGAAATATGTCAGCGTAATGTATAATTTGGAATGTCATAAACCAAGGTATTCCTTCCCCAAAGAAAACACAGATAGGTCAAAAATAGGCATAAAGCAAGAGGTATTTCAAGAACAAAATCCTAAACATTTGGGGGAAATGTACAGCTGGGTAATCTGCTGAATACTAGAATAACACAAGTTCGGTTACTTTTTAACAAGGATTATTTGTTTTACAGTTAACTGATCATCAAGTAGGCCTACAGCTCTTGGGGATCATCAGGACCAGTCCCTGGATTTTCGGGAAACAGATATGACAGAGCAGCATCTTCTTCAATTGCTTTTCAAGAACTTTCCTGTGAAGTACCAGTACGGAGTGCAATGTCATTTCAACAAGCCCTGTAAGCAGCTGCTGCCCCTACTTTATGTAACACTTCTGGGAGAAACTCGTCTTACAACACGAAATATGGTGATGCGTTTACATCTTTTCCTAAAATATGTCCATATATGGAGCTGCGTTTCCATGTCTGGGAGAAGGTACCAAGCAGGTTAGGTCAGTGCGTTGCAGCACGACTAGTTACACCTACTTCGGTAGGCTGTTGGGTTCGAATACCCCGTTGGCCATCCTCGAAAATGGTTTATCGTGGTTTCCCATTTTCATCTTCAGGAAAATGCCTTGATGGCACCTTCCTCCAATTTCTAGCCCGTGCAATTACACTCACAGGCAACATCATCACACAACACTCCTGGCACTAAAAGCCAGATGCTAAAAAATAAAATGTTAATCAATCAATGATTTGTTGTGTCTTCTAGTGAGGAGTTTTATAGTAGGTATAGGCCCTACAGGGAGTAGCTGACATTGGAAACGTCTTGCCCATACGTGAAGCTGGTGGGTCTAGGCCTAACCTTCGTACAGAGGACCGCATATTAGAATTTACTGCAGAGGACCCCCAGCAGGAATACTCGCCAAATCGCGGCAGTGGTAGGAGTGGACCGTCCTACGAACATAACGGGAAGACCGGCAACATCAGTATCATTTGCAGTGTGTTCAGCACTATTGGAAAGAAATTATGAACCGCAAATAGCCTTCTGTGAATAGGTCCATCCTCAACCCAAAGACTTCATGAATCATGTTTTGTTCACAAATGAGGTCTCGTTTACGAGGAATGCTAGCTTCAGTTTTGATAACACGCATGTGCAGTCGGAGAACAAGCCCCATGCTATGAGACGTTCCCACCACCAGGTTCGGTTTTCCCATTAATATTTGGACAGGGATTTTGGGGAGCATTATCAGAGGACCTGTGGTATTACTTCGTAGAACGGCTACCGTATCTTATGTACAGTTTCTGGAAGGCATTCTACCACTACTACTAGAAGATGTTCCATTCCATACGCGACGACATCTGTGGCTGCAAAATGATGGAGCACCTCCGCACATTACCAGCGCAGTGAGCCGTCACCTGAACGCCGCCTATTCGCAGCGATGGATCGGCCGACAAGAAGTCCCGATCAAAACCCCTTAGATTACTTCTTTTGTGGGTTCATGAAATCTAAGGTTTATCGCCGAGAAATGGAAACTCTGCAAGAGTTCCGGGATCAGTCAAACAACGAGGTACTGAGGCGGGTTCAAGAGAATTTGCTCCGAAGGTGCCGAGCATGTATTACCGCCAATGGTGTTTTCGAACACTGTTGTAACAATGAAAATAATTTCCCACGGCCAATCTGGTCAAGTGTGGTATTCTCTAAAAGGTACATAAACGCTTCGTCGTTGTTTTAATGTTTTTCTATTGATAAGTAAATACGGTACGCTTAGAGTTTTACGTGACTTTTACTTTTGTGATCATAAGCCACAGGACCTTCATTTTTATGTAGAATCCGACCCATAGGACGTGGCATTTCGTTTCGTAAATCCCACACGTATTGGCCGGGAATCAAACCCGGACTGCCTTGGTGAGAAGCGAGCAGTGATACCATGGGCTCGTTTCTATTACTCCCCACTTTATCCGGTTTTTACTGCGGGTCAGGGTTTGTAGCAGACTTGGCAGACTTTTACGGCTGGATGTTTTTCTTGACGCCAACCATTAGAGGGGAAATGCTGTGTGTTAACGTGGTGGTGGTGATTATCAGAGAGAAAAAATGGAAGGCATAAGTCACTGCGACAAATGAGGATATCAGCGAAAGAAAGACAAAGGCCACGAAGGGCGTGAAAGTGAAAGACTCCCTAGGCCTAGAAAGTTGTAATATCGTCGGGGTCGGAAAAAACAAGAGTTGATCAAGGGAGATGGGATAGGATAGATGAAAGTGAGGAGCCTGGTACAAGTAAGTGGGAGCAGTGCCAGGAATCAACTCAGTGCCCCGTGGTCGCCAACCCACGTTCCCAAGTTGAGAGCCTCTTACGACAGGCAGGGAACACCCTGGATGTTATTCTACAGCCCCCACCCACAGAGGGATGTGGAGTTAGATAACTTTCTTCTTTAGGATGACATTCCTCTGGTTCATCGATTGTCTGATACTAGGGTCTACTGGTACATAACGCACTGGCTTATCATAGTATTTCACGCATTTGATCCCTACTCTGAGGCGCTGATTGGAATGAGCAGTGTGCATACTTACAGGAATAATGGCAGAGGAGTGTTCACGGCCGTCTGCGGCCTGGTCATTCCAGGTTGGGAACTTTGGATTGTTAGATCGGCAGCATAGCACTGTTCGTTAAAAATGAGAAAATGTGCGGTTTTCTATTTGATTGACCACCGGTATTTCATATGATAACATTGCTTGTAATTGTGACATTCCTAATGACTTCATTGTAATGACCTATGATGATTTCAGTTGGGAAAACCACAAAGACAGCATTTCTGAGGATGTAAAAAGGCAGGTGGAGAGTGATTGTCTGCCATTATCGTCAAACTGCCCAACTCGACTGACTGGCAGTAGGAAGTGGACCTGCCATCATAATGAAAACTCCCCAAGTTCATTGTGACTGATAGTAGGTAGGAGGACTTGCCATTATAATTCCCTAACCCAGTCTTCACATTACAAGAGACGTATGGTGACTTTCCCTTCGCTTTTATGGGAACTTTAAGAAATATGCAATTTAATATAATCTTACTCACAACGTGTAGAGTACTTAATTTAGAATTCTGAATACAATGAAGGATTCCGTAGCGAAGCACGGGCACATCAGCTAGTTATATCTAAATTTGTTTCAGAATCTAATTACGCTGTACCGGGGACTCCGAAATTAAGGTTAAAACCCTTTCATAAAACAATCGATAATGTTTGGTAACAAAACACACGAGTAGCGTTACGAAAATGTTGCAAATCTTGGACTGGGAAGACTTGGATCTTAGAAGTAAGAAGACGAGCTGCTCGACTAAGCGGGATGTTCCTAGCTGTCAGTGGAGAGATGACGTAGAATGGCATTAGTAGACGAATAAGTTTGAGTGGTGCTTTTAAAAGTAGGAAAGATTACAATATGAAGATAAAGTTAGAATTCAAGACGACAAATTGGGGCAAATATTCGTTTATAGGACGAGGAGTTAGGGATTGGAATACTTTACCAAGGGAGATGTTCAATAAATTTCCTAATTCTTTGAAATTATTGATGACTTAGGCCTACTTACTTATCGTGTCCTACTAGTGCCAAGAGTGTCCGAAGACGTGTTCGGTTCGCCTGGTGCAGGTCTTTCTACCTGACTCCCATGGGCGTCCTGCGCTACTGGATGTGAGATTATGATAATGAGGTAGGGAGAGGGTGAAAACCGGTGTCGGCACGTAGCCTACTCCTCTCGAATAACACCAAGGGGTCTGTTCAAAGCTTTACGTCGTCATCCGACGGACGAATCACCATCAACAGCATCATATTCCCTCACTCCATTTGAACAATGCGAAGAGGTTTGGATTTGAATCCATGCTTTTGGCACGCAATCTATTGTTTACAAATTGTGTACCACCAACTTTCCTACCCTGCCGGCCTACATTCTGATGATGAAATTTTTTTCATCCAGGCTAAGTGGTTCAGACGGTTGAGGTGCTGGTCTTCCGAATCCAACTTGGCAGTTTCGATCCTGGCTCAGTCCGGTTGATGCGTGTCGGTGGATTCAGTGGCACGTAAAATAACTCCTTCGGGACTAAATTACAGCACATCGCCGTCTCCTTAAACCAGAAACATAGTTACTGGGACGTAAAGCTAGCAACACTGTTATAATTAGTTTTTCGTCCAACGACAATCGAACCGGCTAACCACGGCGTCAGACCTTCATTTTAGAAAAGACTAACTTAGTACTTGATAAGCAATCTGCCACTTGGTGACAGCCCTAAATGCAGATCAGTTGTGACTGATGGGTCGCATGCGGCACGATGCTTAATCCTCTCGGTTGCTAGCGGCACGATAATGGCCGGGTCGCATCTGGCACGGTCGCTTCTGGCACGTAACCTATCAGAAACCGATCGTCCCACGCACACACGTGCTGTAAGAGAAAGAAGATAGGTAATTTTAATTTCCCTGCGATGAGACTGATGAGATGATGACAAACTTTCGATGTTCTGACCATGTCAGCATCAACTTTAAGCTCGCAAGAAATTATTAGCCTTATGGGGATTACTTCATATTGTGACTAAAGTCACAAATACATGTAACGATATATGGAATGTAAATAAAATGCTCAATCGTCGGACTATGTACTCTCACTTAGTACTTACCTGATTACCTAAACATACAATTGTTGATGAGCGCCAGCTACAAATAAATGAATGTCTCTAGAGTGTAAGGTAATAAGCTTACTTTAACAGCATAACATATAGGTTCTGGGAAAAGGAGACTGTCGTTTGGTTTCCCCATTAATTTTTTTTTTGCTATGGGATTTACGTCGCATTGACACAGATAGGTCTTATGGCGACGATGGGATAGGAAAGGCCTAGGAGTTGGAAGGAAGCGGCCGTGGCCGTAATTAAGGTACAGCCCCAGCATTTGCCTGGTGTGAAAATGGGAAACCACGGAAAACCATCTTCAGGGCTGCCGACAGTGGAATTCGAACCCACTATCTCCCGGATGCAAGCTCACAGCGGCACGCCCCTAACCGCACGGCCAACTCGCCCGGTCCATTAAAATTTGAGGTTATCTGATCTACTATTGAAATAAAACAATTAATTGTATTTGATACTAAACAAAATATATTCTTTAAATGCATAATTGAAATGGCAAGGCCTGTTGCGATAATATAGATGATAATATAAAATTCTGAAGTTAAAACTGAAAGAAACTCTAGGCATTAAATTTGAAATCCTCTTGATCGTATATTTAAAGGTTGTACAAGAAATTTATCCCTCAGTGGTTCATATAATTGTACCTTGAACACTATGAGTGTTATTGCGACGTATATTCCTTTGAATTGGTATCAGCTGTATATATCTCAAACCTAATTTGGTGATGTATCCTTTTGGTTTCACAAATGAGTTATAGCATGGCTTGAAATTATATTCATACTTCACAATCAATTTTACAAGTAATTCACTGATAACTGTTAGTCTGCATTACGACGACTCAATATTCGGCTGTCACCGAACCTACACAAAAACTCAACCGAACAGATATACGAAACACACTCCGAACATATAATCCATTTGGTCACTGACGATTACGTATCCACATCACTGTTTACCATCCGTCTCATTGACCGACTCTCTGGGAATTCACTGCCATCTGACTACAACACTCCATGGCAAGTCTCTTTTCCAACTCAACTGCCGCTATAGAATACTGAAGCTTATATAGACATTAGTTGTCAAACCCACGTCATCTCTAAAAGAGTACTTGACATCACTCCCACCCAGCTCCAAAGTGTTACAGACTGTGATGAAATATCCTCAGGCAAAGTAGGAACTTCGTAAATATTATCTTATAGTCTAAGTGCATACAATGACAGAGCGGACTCGACACTTACTGTAACAGTATTACACAATATGTTGTAATGTCTTACAGTTGTTACAAAATATATCAATATCTGATATTAGGCAGCAACTCTCACTCTACCTAACTTTAATTCTGACATACACACATATGTATAATAGATTAAAAACAATGAAGCAAGCGAGAATTACTTAGCCTAATACATAGCGAAATTAGATTATAGAACTGAATCAAACCATAATATTAATAACAATAATAATAATACAGATACAATAATAACAATAATACAGACATAATAATAGCACAGATAAAATAATAATAATAATAATAATAATAATAATAATAATAATAATAATAATAATAATAATAATAATAATAATACAGATAAAAGCTTGTAACGGGATTTGAACCTTTCCAATATATTTAATTATTCTTATATCGTAAATTAACAGGTATCTAGCGTGTGAGCACCTGCCAGTTAACTGCGCTACTTGCATGCCGTTCTCCTTTCGTCTCATCAACAGTTAATCTATCAAATCAAATCTCACTTCTGAAGCAGTAAATGACAGTCAACGAGTCAAACTCAGTTTTGAACGAGTCGGAACCTCATAGTTGGCAGTTAAGCAGCTTGGCCGTTACACCACGCAGGCAGTCAAGACCGATTAAATATATTTTTAAATCTTACAATAATGAATAATCCCTTTGTTTAAATACATTTACAATATGCTGCGTTACTTCTTCCTGCTGTGACTGTATTTGTATTAGTTAATCATAGGTTTGCCTTCGGACTGAGCAGAGGTTGCTTGATAGGTCACGACCCTTCGGGGCTGTTGCGCCTTGGGGTTTGGTTTTGTTCATAGGTTGAACATTTTATTTGAGGGGGCCCGAATTTAATTTTTGCAGGTGGGGCCGTATCACATTCGTTACGCTCCTGCACCTATGTTGCAGATCCAGTGATGCACATAAAAGCAGCTGTGACTGCAAGCCCGGACTGACCCCAAGGTACGGAGCTGCCGTACGTGTAAAACTGGCTGTCCAGGCATTGGTAAGCTACTGTAGTGCAGTGGGCTCTGGCAGTGTGCGGCGTTTGTGTGGTGCTCGTGTACGAAAGTAATTCGGATTCTATAATATTTGTGTGTTTATATTTATTTACATGATATTAAGTCAGAGCCTCTCAGGGTGCATGCACCAATGCATTACGCGGTGCACGGTGCAAAAGAAGACTTCGCTTTATTGACCAGAGTGCAGACCCCCACTCCTCGATTTGGAGCAATAGTGCTGTCTCTCTCTTTCCCCAGCCTGTCTTGCTCGCTCCGCCTGTCTCCCTCTTCCTCACTTGCAATGTAGCGCTCCAAATTCGAGCCGAGTTAGCCGAGCTTAGCCGAGTCGCCACGAGACGACGCGCTGGTCCGAGGCTAGCCGAGTGGAACCCATGCACTGTGCACAGGACCTCTGCGCTTCAGTTTGCATGCGTGAGATTTTGGACGTTTGAGAGGCCCTGTATTAAGTGCTCAACTATAGGCTCTCTAGCAATTTCTTTCTTTCCTTCTTTCTTTCTTTCTTTCTTTCTTTCTTTCTTTCTTTCCTTCTCGCTGTTCAAAAGACAACCCAAATCCTCGAAAGCGCACCGGACAGAGAGGAGAGCACAGCAGATAAGTGGTAATAAATCCTCCATCCGCCATCCAAGACATGGTTCTCTATGGGTTCTTCTTTCAACTACAGGAAAATTTGATTGTTTCTTTATCAAAAGTGATCTCAGTGTGAACAGGATACTGCGTTACACTTGTCGAGTTTACTTCCGTAGAGTGGTTAACATTTCCGATTTTGTGATTGGTAGAATAATGCCTACGGCCCTTCTGACGTCGTGCAACTAAGACCAAATTACGTCTCAGCGTCTGAGGTTCTTATCGTCTGATGGTCTTAACGCCTCAACTACTGAACGTCATTGGTCATGGTGATAGAGGAAGAAGGTCCTTCTCGTCGTTCCTATGATACGAGATAAGACAGAGCAGATAACAAGATGTTCTCCGCTTAGTTTTCAAGTTCACTTCACATCTCTGTAGAGCGCTACTCAAGGATACTTTCATTGAGAAATTGTTATCTAAATGACGAGAGATAAAGTTAGCGGGAGACCGGTTTTGATCTATCTCGAAAAGTAGTTATTTTTCCTATATCTTCAGTTACGCTACATTTTTGTAATACGGAAGAATACAAGTGTATTCTCTCCATGAACGCAACCCAAGGTAGTTTTGATATTGATATTAGGCCTCATTACCACTTCATGAAATGAGCGTTATAGAAGTGTTAAGGTCAGGAAAGTCGTTGTCCAATTAGTGGGTAATGCTTCAGTCAGAATTAGGAGTTGTATTTACTATAAGAGATAACAAAGGCAGTACGAGAGGACCAGGAAACGACGGCTCCAACAACGAACGTGTCCAGATACAATAATCGACAAATGGTGAGCTAATGGCATAAATTACTGTAAGTCTCCGTGTAACAGTTCATTTTATTACATTTTATATCAATCGATTTTTCTTTTGTTTCTTAAGTTCAGTTTTCGTAAATACGTTGTCTCATTTATCATCATAATAAATCGTTATTGTGTAATTGGTACCTTCATAAATTCTTGTTGTTGATTCTTGCTTTCCTAGTTTGTGTTCTTAATTGTTAGCTTTCTGTCACCCCACCTATTGGAGTATTTAGAGTCTCACAACTTATTACTATTAATTATTATCAACTATCGTCTTCAAGCTATAAATTTGAAGGCTGGCGCCCAAGAGGTATTGTATATGGAGAGTGAAATGAGCGAGTATTTATTTATGTTAAAATTAAGGTGACCCGACACGTCACAACTGGTCCTGTAACCTCCTTCAAAACAAACTGTTATTGTTGTTGATGAATCATTTAGTTTCTGAGGAGAACTAGGCCATATGCTTGGCGTGTATCTGACACAATTTTAAAGCTTTATATACTGTATATCATATCGAGCCTCAGTTGTGTTGTGGCGTGTCTGAGACGAGTGGAAAATGTTGGTCTCAGCCAGTTTGCGATACGCTCCCGTATAGCATGATTGCTTCTTATAAAGCAGTAGTTGATCGGTTTAGTGCGTTTCCTGGCTTCTGAATTAAGTGTTGAACAGCTTATTTTCATGTGCTGTAGGTATTTGAAGCAAGAATCTGCTGGGAGAGCGAAAATAGGATTCCGAGAACTATTTTCTGGAGCGTGAGCGCCAACGTGTTGCGGAATTAATAAAATTGTGAGTGAATTAAAATCTGTGGATTCCATTCTAAACAGAAAACGAGTTAGACAACCGACTGTCTTACTGACGAAAGCGTTCAAAATATTTGTAAAAGACTTGAGCAATTCCCCCGAAAATCTTTCAGGAAACTGCCTCAGCATACTGAGGCTTCATATTCTTCTGCTTGGTGGGTGGCAAGGAAACTGAAATTTAATACTTACAAAGTCACGGAAGTAGGAAATTTAAGCCCAAGAGATCTAGCTGCAAGAAAACATTGCAACTTGGTTTCTTCAGTTCCTTAACAGTGGTGAATACAATCCTAATTCGGTGCTGTTTTCTGAGGAAATGTACCTTTATTTGCATTGGGGAGTAAATTCGCAAAATAGCCGTTATTGTTCTCGTGAGAATGCAATAACAATTAATTAAATACCACGTCATGAACATAAAATAGAAATTTTTGGTGTTAGTAGTGGTAAAAGTATATTGAAGGCCAATGTATTTCAACGACACCATTAATTCTAACCGATACGTAGGCCTACAGAACGAGTTTTTCCTCGTTTGACTAAGCAGGGAAGGAGTGACATGTAAAAAAGTTATCGGAAAATAGTAGTGTCGGGATCGCTGAGATGTTTTATGACAATCTAGATACCGTTTAAGTCCAAGTTCAGCCTCCATCGATCGACATGCGAGTCGAAAGGGCCGTAAAAGAAAATGTCCAACTTACCGAGATCAGTGTTTAATCCACAGTTCTTGGGTTCGCTAGGCTAATCGGCTTCAACAAATAATCTAAAAGTAAAACTTTTCATTAAACACACAACAACAACTCTAAAACGACAAAATAGTTCGTAAAATACCAAACAACGTCACAGTAAAGAAATCTATGAAAATTCACTTGACACAAAATTAACAGGTAATATAAAACCAAAAGTTAAACATTCAGGGAAGTACCCGGGCAACGCATGGAGGATTTTCATATCAAGACACGCTATTTCACCTATTCATAATGAATACTGAGGACCAGTACGGGTCCTCTAGTTATTATTATTATTATTATTATTATTATTATTATTATTATTGTTGTTGTTGTTGTTGTTGTTGTTGTTGCTGTTGTTGTTGTTAAACCAAGGGAGAGCATTTACAACACTTACCACAATGGGGTAAGTTTTATTGATTTTAAATACACAGGGTCTTTCACTCAAAGTGGGGCCGGCCGGTTGGCCGGCGCAGTACAGCGGGTGGATGGGCGAGCTGAAGGTCAAACGAGCACATGGCAACTCGCCGAGCTTGGGGCTGCGAGAGCGCCCGTATGAATAGTTTGTAAATAATAAGCACACATAATGTACCCGCTCTCCTCCCGAGTCCCAGACTAGCCTTAATCTCAGGGGTGATCAGTTCGTAAAATAAAAAAAATTTAATCCAAAAAATCAAAATATATATCGGCGCACCAAATGAACACAGGGATGAACGGGGCATGCAAATTAAGGTAACGGGGGACGGCTCATTCATGGATATAAATTATAGACTCCACAATAGGACTGGGAAGTGACCTTAAATTTCATGGGCATACTGGACTATCTACAATAAAAAGATATGGAAACTGTTTCCTATTGAAATTGCAATGAGGAGCAATTTATTAACTTATTTTGCAAACTACACATGATGGCAATTATTACATTGGGACACTTCCATCCTGAAAAATAAATGACATACTACTTGGATTTACCTCACTACTCTGGTAGTGTAAAACATTTGGTGAATTCGCCCCAATTGGTTACTGGGGATCGAATTCACATCCGTATGAGTGGACGTTTCATCGCTGGAGATCTTCTTTCGGAGACGAAGGCATGACAGTAACTATTTACTGTCATCTCCTCGTTTCGTCTGGACATGAGACACTTCCGGTACGTACATTCTGGTGAGCCGGACACCCACCGTGGAAATGTTATCTCGAAAACGGGAATTTATAGTACGGACAAACTCTAGCCTATTATTTCCAGATTCACAAACATGCCAGGTATAGCTCATTAACTCAAAGCCTATTTTAATATTTACACTTGTCAATACGACAAGACGTACGGAAAGTTTCATTACTATGCTCTGACAATGAAGACATGTGCCGTCCGTGGGTTATCTTTGTATCTACCGCTAACAATCTCCCCCGTGAAAACCCAACGTCTGGTTCTGAGCAGTTCGACACATGACGACTGTCCCTATCATATCCTCCTATGATTATTAAATAATATCATTATCATTCTTTACCTGATCATTATCATATTCTGTGATTACCATCAATTATTTTATTATTATCATTAATTTCAATTATAATCCTATATTTGATTATTATCAGTTGTCATCCGGGATGATTATATGCCAACCCTTGCCGACGTTTCAAACGAAGGGTCGTTCTTCCTCGTAATTTATCCGCACAATTTAATGATCAGTTTCCTAATAAAATATTATTATTATTATTCTATTATTATTATTATTATTATTATTATTATTATTATTATTATTATTATTAGTTTCGTAACAATGAATCATCGCCCAATAAATATCTTAATTTCCTTTCATCATAATTATCATTCTCAAAATACTATTGCAAGTTCTTCATCTTCTGCTTCTTCAACTTTTCATCATCATTATTATTATTATTATTATTATTATTATTATTATTATTATTATTATTATTTCCATCAGTGGAGATTATCATTATCGCATCACTTATTCATCATGGGTTTAATATTTTACATTGATCTCACCATAATTATTCTCAAATTAATCGAATAAATTCTTCCTATGATTATTCCTCTTCATATTATTATTATTATTATTATTATTATTATTATTATTATTATTATTATTATTATTATTATTATTATTATTATTATTATTATTATTATTATTATGGTAACTTAATTTCACGTGTTACACTGCCGTTAGCGATATTTATGGTTAAATGCATAAGCTTTTACAATTTCGGTCTACTTTGACACTAAGCAATTGGTTTAAGACAAGATTCACTTAGATTATTATTATTCTTATTATTAAAATGGGAAGTTTGATATTTTAATCTCCACTCTTTAGAATTCAGTCACATATGTTAAATCCCGTTATGAACCACCAAGATCTGCTTTATATCGGTCGGGACAACACGGTATTCGGTACCGCAACCTTCAGTTTCGTACTGCCGTTTATTTTATGGGGACACATGTCCTCCCAAGACACATCTCACAACCTATGGCACGTCGCGGCTGGGCAAATACCTCCAATGCCGGCGATTGCTAACTATTCCTTCCTACTCATTTGAAATCCAACTTTTTCTTATTGGAAATCTTAAAACATTTAATTCATAAATTACTCCTCGGTGCGTGGATTCTGCCACTCATAACACCGGAATATGCATTTTATATCATCTTAGGCCTTGAGATTCATCTATTTCATCATTACAAACAGTACTGCTCAATTTTATTTCATGCCGGATTTTCGTCCATCATGACTTCCAACTCTAAATATGGGCTCAAACCACTCTGGGCTTTTAACATATCGTAACCATTCTAATTCACGTGCCTCTATCACTTTTAAAAAAATTTAATGGTTAAGATTAAGTCCAAAAACGTCAAATCAACAATTTACGTAAAATCAAGCTTATTGTCCGAATTAAATTCTTTGACGCTACATGCCATCTCCACATTGATTATTATTTCCGCTAGCAAACTCACAAAGCATTATCATGACTATTATACTATAACTTGAAAGCGCACAAAATCTTATTATTATTATTATTAATTTACTTTCCTTTGCCAACTCACAAACATTATTATTATTTCTCATTCGCAAACATTATTATTATTATTATTTTTCACTCGCAAACACACCGAGCAGTATTATTATTATATAGAACTTGCGAACGCAGAAAGCACATAAAGCAGTATTATTATTATTTTGACCTTCCGTACGCAACACAAAATTTACTCTCTGGCACTTTCATAATCGGGCTGTCTGGTAGCAAATATTCCTAACTAAAGTACAAATAATCACCGCAGTGATTGAAAATCAAATAAATGGGTTAGCACAAAAAGGAATTTAATACTTGAAATGAACTTAAATCAAAGTATACACAAACAGCATGCATTAATTGAAAGAAATATATCCCATATTTACATTATATACAACAAACAAATACTCAAATTAATTAATCTAACCCATAATTACGTTAATATAAATTAGTTCGTCCGTCTATCTTAAAAATCATGGATTCGTGAGGCGAACCATGTTAAGTAACCATGATTAATCTACACTGAACCCCGTTTAGTCGCGATAACATCCCCAAATATTAAATTTGTGTACACATTCCTATGTAGAATTCCATTGTCTCGTAGCGGATGAGAAGCCTCATGGCCCCATGGGAACTTACTCGTCCATCATATCGCACTTTATAAATTTAACACAATAAAAAGCTTCTGGGCGACTACCCATGATTAATACCTTACTTAGAAAATTTACACTAATTTATACAAGAATAAAACAACACTTATAGGTGCCTCTAGACCCATTACATTTGCACAATTATACTTCCTTGAGCCCGAATCACACGTCGTGACACATTACGACGAAGTGTCGTTTCATTCGAACCGGCGCGTATCGCGTTCTTCAATCCGCACTTCCTGAAGTATACGAAACCGTCTCGTGATCGCCTCGCTCCTACAGTTTTTTTGCTAGAGGCTTTACGTCGCACCGACACAGATAGGTCTTATGGCGACGATGCTCCTACAGTTCCCTGCTACAATAATTGTTACAGCGTCTATCATGAAATATGTATTTCAGGCTCTGAACACTGCCTTCAAAAAGTATTATCGGCGTTCCTGTCGATCCTTTAAATTCCAACACATGAAATGTTGTGAAATGTATTAATTTCACATACAGTGATATTGATAATTTACACTCGATATACTGAATAATTATCACTGCTCGTCTTCACCTTCATGATGACTAACGTATTTTCAACTCTAACAGAATCTATAATGCGTTTTCTGGTACTGAGTTACAGAGTCACCGTATCAGCGTATAAAATTATTTCAAACGACTGGTTGATGTGAAGCTCGACTGGTCACAACTGGTGACTGGTAACAACTGCTGATGTGAGATCCCACTGCTGGTTATTTATGGACGATATGGTTTCCCGCCGGGGTCATCCGTGGTCATCTCATAGGGAGGGGTGTTGGTTATCCTAAATCGGCATATGCAGGTGGATTTGGATCTTTTAATTTATCCCACTTAATAAACTGGCGATACATATTCGTGTGTCGTAGTCTGAACTCATATCGTTCGGTGATCATGGAGATATCACTTGATTCCTGTCTTCCACCTTTCGCGCGCTAAGTCGGCGTCCCTGATGGCGTGCTCATCTTGACCAATGGCGAGATAGCGTGGGTCATTTCCAAGAATTCATTACTTTAATTTATTACAATTACAATTAATCACCATGGGAATGATATCACAAAAATCCCCTCTATTCAATTCTGTGGTTGGAATAACTTAATTATTGTTATCGGAGAAGCTAACTGGAGTTCACTCTGAGTTTCTCTTACGTTGGTTTATCTGCGAGCCTCTGATAAATTTTGCCATTGGTCAACACCGCATCGGTTAGTTTAAATTCTCTTCCTTCCAACTTGACAACACAACATGCCTCGAAGCGTTGGAAATACTCGTACGTCATATTTCCGTATCGCTGATGCACCTGGCCTCGCTCTTGTTCAGAAATAAATGCTCTTTCACTTCCTTATAGTCATTACTTCTGTTGTTGTGAGCTCTAGATTTAATCCTCTTAGCTTCTGACCAAGAATATTCTCCTCATTAGGAGAGGCTAAACTGTGGCGACGGATTGTCGCGATATGTCTGACTATGTTGAAATTCTTCCGTCCACACAAAACTGACACTGCACATAATTTAATATTCTGATATGTCTGCATTCATCTTATAAAAATCAAATCATGAAAACTAGGGCCATCTCATCCGGGTACAATAATAACGCATAATCAAAGTAAAATAATTTCTCACCTTGTCACAGGAGATGTTGAAAATGTCTTCCACCTCCATCTACACATTTCTGGCTTCATCTAAGGAAATTTTCATTCATACGCATTTGTTCATCTACCGAGATAGCCTCAATTTCTCTCGTGATATTTTGTTTGAGTTGATCTAGAGTGTGAAAATAGGGGTGCTGGCGTCAGTAACTTAAGACAGGATAATAGGGCCTGTAGTTTTTGAAACCACAATCACTGGGCAGATATATGGGAATGACATTCTCGTACCATTTTGTAACAATTGATGGACAATGAATGCCAGGCTGGATATTTCCAGCAAGACTCTGCAAACGCGCATACGGCTAACGAGTCATTAATTGAGGACATTTTTGACAACAGGGTAACTGCGGCCCGCCAGATCCCCACACAAGATTTTAGACATCTTCTGTGGAAAAGTGAGAAATTATTTTACTTTGATTATGCGTTATTATGTGTGCTTGTTATTTACATGCGATTCATTCCGGCACTCTCCCGGCCCCAAGCTCAGCGAGTTGCCATGTGCTCGTCTGACCTTCAGCTCGCCCGTCCACCCGCTGCACTGCGCCGACCAGCCCCACTTTGAGTGAAAAATCCTGTATTTTTCAATGTGATCACCCATTCAAGTCCACCTCTGTGGTGTAGTGGTAGTGTGATTAGCTGCCACCCCCGGAGGCTCGGGTTCCATTCCCGGTTCTGCCACGAAATTTTAAAAGTGGTACGAGGGCTGGAACGGGGTCCACTTAGCCTCGGGATGTCAACTGAGTAGATGTGGGTTCGATTCCCACCTCAGCAATCCTGGAAATGGTTTTCCGTGGTTTCCCACTTCTCCTCCAGGCAAATGCCGGGATGGTACCTAACTTAAAGGCCACGGCCGCTTCTTTCCCTCTTCCTTGTCTATCACTTCCAATCTTCCCATCCCCGTTAGGCTCCTGTTCAACATAACAGGTGAGCCCGCCTTGGCGAGGTACTGGTCATCCTCCTCAGTTGTATCCCCGACCCAGTGTCTGAAGCTCCAGGACACTGCCCGTGAGGCGGTAGAGGTGGGATCCCTCGCTGAGTCCGAGGGAAAAATCGACCCTGAAGGGTAAACCGATAAAGAAGAAGAAGATGATGATGATCCATTCATCGAAATTGATGGGTTTTCTACGGGAGTACGAGACTGGTGTAAGGGCGATCGCGCTCTCGTTTACCGATGCGTGACATGTAGGAAGAACGGCAACCCTTGCGGGACTCACCCTCTAATTCCTAAATCAGTGTTTCGAACAAGTTAGACGATGAGTTTCCCAGAATGACGCACAGTAATCTAAAATAGATAGCCTCCGTGGCTCAGGCGGCAGCGCGCCGGCCTCTCACGGCTGGGTTCAGTGGTTCAAATCCCGGTCACTTCATGTGAGATTTGTACTGGACAAAGCGGAGGCGAGACAGGTTTTCTCCGGGTACTCCGGTTTTTCCTGTCATATGTTATTCCAGCAACACTCTCCAGAATCATTCCATTTATTCTTTCATTCATTAATCATTGGCCCAGAGGAGTGCGACAGGCTTCGGCAGCCAGCACAATTCCTATCCTCGCAGCTAGATGGGGGCTTCATTCATCCCATTCCTGACCCGGCCGAATGACTGGAAACAGGCTGTGGATTTTCATTTTCAATCTAAAACAATAACTGTTCCAAGCCGTCGATCTCAAAAAATTAGAGATAATATAATGGAACAGCTTTTTTCCTTTTTACAAGTTCGGTTGTATCCCATAATTGTTAACAATGCCACTTTTCTTGCTCACACCTCCTTCCACTCCTTTTAGGACGTCTATATTCTTTTTCTCTAATGTTAAGCTAAATCACGTGCCAAGCTTCGATATTGCGAAGAACTTGCACTTTAAAATTACAACTTAACAACGGTGGGTCCTTTGTCCAATAAGTTTTGCATAGTTATGAAGATGTTAGCACATTGTTCTTGCAGCTTAATGGCTAGTGTGGGAAGGGTTTGAAGTACATATTCTATGATTACTGTTACCGCACACGAACGAGGTGAATAAACCCACACTAATCAGGAGAGGATGAATGGTACACACCAGCAAACGAAAGGTTCCATTTCCATACAGCTTTTCTCTGAATAACAGTACACCCATGAAAACTATGTACAGAACAATCAGTTCTGTTTGCTACCGGTCCATCTCTACAAATCCTTAGAATTAGTGGTGAATCTCCTAAATTTCATTGGAATCCAGGAAAATTTGCTATTTAACTGAAACCTGCCTTCGAATTATCCAGTAAACAGATAAAATCTCGCTTGTAATTCGAATATTCTAACGTGATTTTACGTAGGAACTTCAAGGAGAATACACTTCTGTTCGAATTATTCTATCCACTTCAAATTACAAAATGTCAGCTGTACATGGGAACTCGACCTACTAGCCAACAGCTACGAACTGTACGAAATTGATAGGGTGTAACTGAATGAACTATGACGGACCTCACGGGTGTAAACGTCTGCTTAATAGGCCTGGTATACACGTTATAATATTTCTAAATATTACATATTAAAGTGATATTTACACATTCATTATATCGGGAATTAAATCATTTATAAGTAAACATCTGAGCTATAAGAGCCAATGGCATAGGCATGTTGAAATACCGGATCTCGAGGAATCTCTGAAGTTAAGCAACATTGGATTTGGTGACCATTTAGATGGGTATTCCACGTGGGCACAAAGGAACTGGCCACCCTACGGCATACTGAACCCTTTTAGGTCCACAAAGGACACGGGTTCAGTACGAACTCCGGACAAGAATGCCTTATGAATGGTCCTTAAGGTAGCTGGGGACAATGAAGTCCAAGGTTTGGATAAGACACTGGTTGTTACCAGAGCTGTAGGACCGGGCGAGTTGGCCGTGCGCGTAGAGGCGCGCGGCTGTGAGCTTGCATCCGGGAGATAGTAGGTTCGAATCCCACTATCGGCAGCCCTGAAAATGGTTTTCCGTGGTTTCCCATTTTCACACCAGGCAAATGCTGGGGCTGTACCTTAATTAAGGCCACGGCCGCTTCCTTCCAACTCCTTGTCCTTTCCTATCCCAACGTCGCCATAAGACCTATCTGTGTCGGTGCGACGTAAAGCCCCTAGCAAAAAAAAAAAAAAGAGCTGTAGGAACTACGTATACGTGAAACAGATTTACTAAAGGAGATGTTACTCTCACGAAAATATGGGAAATAGTAATATCTTCTCAGGATATCCTTAAACTTTCTATGATTACAAAGAATATGTAATATCATCACCATAAATATTTTAGGCGTACTAAAGAGAATTAAAAGGTAGTTTAAAGTATGCGTTTTCACTATGTATGTTGCACCCATCACCGGTAAAGGGTGCAATACGTTATTATGACCTTTGGATTGCCACTTAACGCCAGCAAATCTGAAAGCCCGCTTGTTAGAACAGTGCCCTCTGTGTTAGGTATGCGGCCGAGAGGGAAGTGAATTGACAAAGGGCATTATGCTTGGGATAACACGCGGCCACACAGCATCACAGCAGTTATGACCTGCCTCCTCTTGATTATGTAATCTCCAGTGTATTTTCCTCTAGTAAATCAGTTTGTTTTGTGCTTGAGTGTGCCTTAGGCATTAAAGCCTTACTGTAAATTGCAGCAACCTGTGATTGCAAGAGATCTGGAGAAATTGCTGAATGGTATGGACAGAGTCTTGGGGGAAGGAATACAAGAAGAAAAAAATTAGTCCTAAACAAAAGTAATGGAGAGTGGTAATATTAGATTCGGAAATGCAGTCTAATAGGAAGTAGATGAGTATTGTTACTTGGGTGGTAAAATAACTAATGACGGTAGATGTAAGGAGGACATAAAATGCAGACTAGCACAAGCAAGGAAGGCATTTCTTAAGAAAATAAATTTGCTCACCTCGAATATTGATATAGGAATTAGAAAGATGTTTGTTTTAATACTTTCATCTGGAACGTGGCATTGTATGGAAGTGAAACGTGGACGATAACTAGCTCAGAACTTGGCAGACACTTAAGATAAAAGCTTTTGAAATGTGATGTTACAGAAGAATGCTGAAGGTGAGATGGGTAAATAGAATCACGAATGAACAGATACTGAATCGAATTGATGAGCGGAAATCGATTTGGCTAAATTTGACTAGAAGAAGAGATAGAATGATAGGACAAATCTTAAGACAACCCAGGACTTGCACAGCTAGTTTTTGAGGGTAGTGTAGGTGGTAAGAACGGTAGAAGTAGCCAAGGTACAAATATGTCAAGCAGATTGGAGCAGATGTAGGATGTAGTAGTTATGTAGAAATAAAAAGTTTAGCACATGATAGGGTGTTATGGAGGGCTCCATCAAAGCAGTCTATGGACTGATGATTCAAACAACAACACGATGATCGCATTTCGTTGAAGAACGATTTCCTGCATTAGATCGACAACAGTAATTAAATTCTGTTCATATAGAGTAAAAAGCAAAGTCATCTCCGTACAGGCCATGAAGGCCCTTGGAGGGGTGGAAACACATAACTCTCCGTAACCTCGGCACTTGATGGGGTAGAGTGGTTAGCTCTACGCCCGGCCGCCTTTGCCCCCAGGAATTAACCTGGTACTCATTTTTCGTGTAAGCTGAGTGAACCTCAGGGCCATGTGCACCTCCGGAAGTGGAAATCTCGTTTCTTAAATTTTTACGACTTCCTGACGGGGATTCGAACCCACGTCATGTAGAGAATGTTTATCATTGTAGGCATTTCATGATCGTGTAAGGAAAATTTTGGAAGAATGAAGTAACTTGGTGCCTGTTCGTTACGAAAGGAATTAAAACAATCGAAAGAAGTAGAGAATAA
Source organism: Anabrus simplex (assembly GCF_040414725.1). Taxonomy (NCBI): domain Eukaryota; kingdom Metazoa; phylum Arthropoda; class Insecta; order Orthoptera; family Tettigoniidae; genus Anabrus; species Anabrus simplex. The sequence goes on from NC_090266.1 coordinate 422,034,392, forward strand.
ACAAACAATTCTTGTAGGTTATTTGCATGTCAAAACTGAAAATAGAATTTGTCTAATGCTTGTTCTTCTCCTTCCTCTTCTTTATCTATTTACCATCTAGGGTCGGTTTTTCCCTCGGACTCAGCGAGGGATCGCACCTCAATCGCCTCAAGGGCAATGTCCTGGAATGCTTGTTCAATTTGGTAGAAATCTAAGACGAAACTAAGAGCTTAAATACCCTTAGTTGTTATATTATGTGACATAGAGCGATTAGCTATTATATTATGGCCACCTACCTACTACGGTGGAGGGCCATATTTAGCCCGCGGAACAGTGGAAGCATATTTTTGGGAAGCTCATTCAAAGGAGAGTCGAAATGTAGCGACCTCTACCGCCTCAAGGGCAGTGCCCTGGAGCTTCAGACTCTGGGTCGGGGGTTGCAACTGGGGAGGATGGTCAGTACCTCGCCCAGGCGGTCTCACCTGCTATGCTGAACAGGGGCTTGCGGGGGGGGGGGTGTGGGAAGAGTGGAAGGGATAAACAAGGAAGATGGAAGGAAGCGGCCGTGGCCTTAAGTTAGGTACCATCCCGGCATTTGCCTGGAGGAGAAGTGGGAAACCACGGAAAACCACTTCCAAGATGGCTGAGGTGGGAATCGAACCCACCTCTATTCAGTTGACCTCCCGAGGCTGAGTGAACCTCGTTCCAGCCCTCGTACCACTTTTCAAATTTCGTGGCAGAGCCGGGAATCGAACCCGGGGGTGGCAGCTAATCACGCTAACCACTACACCACAGAGGCGGACTTTACCACTTTTTACCTATAATAATTATTTTTCAAAAGCTCCCTCATGCCTCTCTTATCAACCATATGGTAGTGCTTGATTTATTTTACCAGGTTCTTTACCTCGCACCGACACAAATAGGTCTTATGGCGACGATGGGATAGTAAAGAGGTAGGAGTGGGAAGGAAGCACCTGTGGAATTAATCAAGGTACAGTCCCAGCATTTGCCTGGTGTGAAAATGGGAAACAACGTAAAACCATCTTGCTGGCTGCCGACAGTGGGGTTCGAACCCACTATCTCCCGAATGCATGCTCACTGCTGCGCGCCCCTAACCGCACGGCCAACTCGCTCAGTGGTAGTGCTTAATATTTTTTTCACCTTCCTTTCTATCACATTATGTCACTAATACCATCTATTACTTCATTTGTTCTACTCAGCTCATCTGCCGGCCCCGTGGTGTAGGGGTAGCATGCCTGCCTCCTACCCGGAGGCCCCAGGTTCAATTCCCGGCCAGGTCAGGGATTTTTACCTGGACCTGACGGCTGGTTCGAGGTCCACTCAGCCAAAGTGATTAGAATTTAGGAGCTGTCTGACGGTGAGATTGCGGCCCCGATCTAGAAAGCCAAGAATAACGGCCGAGAGGATTCGTCGTGCTGACCACACGACACCTCGTAATCTGCAGGCCTTCGGGCTGAGCAGCGGTCGCTTGGTAGGCCAAGGCCCTTCAAGGGCTGTGGTGCCATGCTTTTTTTTCGAGCTCATCTAGTTTTATCAGCACCACGGCTATCGAATTCTTTCCTCTAGTTTATTCCATCATTTTCTGATTCAGTTGTCCTTCTCAGATGTTGTTAGTCATGCTATCTGTCATTCGTATTGCTACCCACTCTACCCAGTTAGCATTAGGTAAACTGAGAGGCGGGCTGAATGGCTCAGTGACCCCAACTTGGCAGGTTCGATCCTGACCCAGTCCGGTCGTATTTGAAGGTGCACAAATACATCAGCCTCGTGTTGGGAGATTTACTGGCACGTAAATGAACTCCTGTGGGACTAAATTCCGGTACATCGGCGTCTCTGAAAACCGTAAAAGTAGTTAGTGGGACGTAAAGCCAATACCATTAAATTAAATGACTTTTAAAGCATCCTAGCGATTTCTATTACAGGTCATGAACACCTCTCTAGGACTGAAAAGTAAACGTTTCCACTGTCTGGAACCTCCGTTCTAGGTGGGATATCTACAAACCAGCCCATGTAACATTCATTTTAATAAATCCAAACCCCTCTCCCGATAATAACTGGGAATATTTATTGATATACTTACTGGGTGGTTCTATGATTGGCCATCTCTCACACCCTGTCCTCCTCTCCTAACCCTGGACTGATTTCTGCCGCACACTGAGGGGATCCCAGTTCTAAGTGCCTGGCTCCTTCAATGATCTGTAACACAGTATAGATGTGAGAAGCAAAGCGGAAAGGGACCTCTTGTTGGAGAAGTAAAATTTTAATTTTTTGTTTGCTAGGGGCTTTACGTCGCACCGACACAGATAGGTCTTATGGCGACGATGGGATAGGAAAGGCCTAGGAGTTGGAAGGAAGCGGCCGTGGCCTTAATTAAGGTACATCCCCAGCATTTGCCTGGTGTGAAAATGGGAAACCACGGAAAGTAAAATTTTCAGAACAAGCAAAATTAGTGGTTAGGCTCGAAAATACCGACATTCAGTTTTTGTCGATTATTATAGCTTACTTCGCCTTGCGCAAGCTCTTATCAATTTAAACGTTTTTGGAACTGAAAAATATAAACGATGGTGGCATTGTAAAATATTACATTTGTTTATCCCAAACGCCACTTTCCGTCAAAAATACAAAACTGCCATAAATCACTCAACTTTTGTGATAAAAATCTAAATGTTAAATTTCAAATTAACATACACTTTAAACCTTAAATTTTCAACAAGAGGTCCCTTGTATATATACACGAGTAGCGTGGTTTTAAATTCTACATGGAAGCGGGTGGGTTGGCCGCACGGTTAAGGGCGCGCAGCTGTAAGTTTGCATTTGGGAGATACTGGGTTCGGAACCCACTTTCGGCATCCCTAAATATGGTTTCCCTTAGTTCCTCATTTTTATTCCAGGCAAATGCTGGGGCTGTGCCTTAAGACCGCGGCCACTTCCTTCCTACTCCTAGTCCTTTCCTGTCCCATCCTCGCCATAAGGCCTATCTGTGTCGGTGCGACGTAAAGCAAATTTTAAAATTCTAGATACTTTTTAAAACAGTAACTTTATATTACGCCGTGGCTTAGTGCTGTCTTAATTATAGTTATACGTACAGTAAATGCACAGCTAAAGAGGTTATGAAACAAGTCACATATAAACAGTAAGTGCATGAATTTGGTGACTAAATTTGCCCCGTGTCGTAATAGGGAACAAAAAGATCAATATTAGGAAGCAGTCTCCTTAGGAACGTGTGTGGAAGGATTATTTCCCAACAATCTAGCCAGTCGTTAGTTTTACATAAACTTGAACAATCAGACCATGACCTTCAGTGACTAATCATGACAATCGCAGTTCTACAGCCATTACCGGTAATGAGGACGTGGTAGCCAAGTGGCTTGGACACTGGCTTCTCAGTTCTCAATAAGGTCGCCGTGGTTCGAATTCTAGCCAATGCCTGTGAGAGTTCTGAAATGAAAATTCACCTAGTACTGGTTCGGATTCCACGTAAAATTGGAGGTTCTGTAGCTATGATTAGAATGTGAACAGTAATGTGAAACTGCAGTCATGGATGTTATTTATAACGCAACATTGCATTAAAATACTGTATATTCATATTTTCTGTGTTAGACTCTGACAAATTCTTCCAAGTTCTCGACGCTCTAGCGGTAATTGAGCCTGCACCCTTCCAGGCAAACAAAGCGCGATTTCATCACCAAGGATAGGGCGCCCCAGTCTACATTTAGAGATCAATTTTTGCTGCATGAAGTTATTTTCGTTAATAATTTGCTTTACGTTGGTCCGACTCGTCGGCTGAATGGTCAGCGTAATGGCCTTCGGTTCAGAGGGACCCGGGTTCGATTCCCGGCCGGGTCGGGGATTTTAATCGCTTCTGATTAATTTTTCTGGGTCGGGGACTGGATGTTTGTGTCCGTTTCTTCCTCATATTCACACAACACACTACACTACCAACCACCACAGAAACACGAAATAGTGATTACATCCCTCCATATAGGGTTGGCGTCAGTAAGATCATCCGGCCGTAAACAGGGCCAAATCCACGTGTGCGACGCAGTTCGCACCCGCTACCCCACAAGTGTGGGAAAAGCGGTAGGAAAAGAATAATAATAATTTGCTTTACTTCGCACCGACACAGATAGGTATGGCGACGATGGGATAGGAAAGGGCTAGGAGTGGAAAGCTATGGCCTTAGTTAAATACAGCCGGGCTGAGTGGCTCAGACGGTTGAGGCCCTGGCCTCCTGACCGAAACTTCGTAGTTTAGATCCTGGCTCAGTTCGGTGGTATTTGAAGGTGCTCAAATACGTCAGCATCATGTCGGTAGATTTACTGGCACGTAAAAGTACTCCTACGAGGCTAAATTCCGGTACCTCTGTAGCTCCGAAAACCGTAAAAGTAATTAGTGAGACGTAAAGAAAATAACACTATTATAATTAAGGTACAGTCACAGCATTTGCCTGGTGTGAAAATGGGAAAGTACGGAAAAACCTTCAGGGCTGCCGGCAGTAGGATTCGAACCCACTATCTCCCGAATGTATGCTCCAACCCGCACAACCACTCGCTCAGTATAAACATATCTAAAGCTAAGACAAAGCCATCTCTGTACAGGCCAAGAGGACCCATGGAGGAGTGAAATGCAAAGGCTTCCACTTTTCGCAAGCTCGGCACTAAGTGGAGTAGAGTGGTTAGCTTTATTCCCGGCCGTCTTTGCCTCCAGGAATTAACCTTTGTGCAAGCAGAGTGAACTTCATTTTTTTTTTCTTGCAAGTTGCTATACGTCGCACCGACACCGATAGGTCTTATGGCGACGATGGGACAGGGAAGGGCTAGGAGTGGGAAGGAAGCGGCCGTCGCCTTAATTAAGGTACAGCCCCAGCATTTGCCTGATGTGAAAATGGGAAACCACGGAAAACCATTTTCAGGGCTGCCGACAGTAAGGTTCGAACCTACTATCTCCCGAATACTGGATACTGGCCGCACTTAAGCGACTGCAGCTATCGAGCTCGGTGAGTGAACTTCAGGGCCATGTGCTGCTCCAGCAGTGGAAATCTCCCCAATGGACCTTTTAATGAAAGTGAAATGCACATCTCACGTTTCCCGCACTGCAAACTCGTGCGCAGTTCACCAATCCCGCCTTCCCCAGCTTCACATGCACTTCTATAGCTCCGCCGATGCAGAAAACTTCATTACAACTTAAATGACCGTCGAGGTATACACGATAATATACGAATGAGTGGTCAAAAAATCAATAATGTTGCACGCTGAAAGAGAGTAGAGAGGGTGAGGGGCGTTTATTTTGAGAGGTGCAGTAACCTGTACAAATATTGCATATGGCAACGTAGCTTGCCTGTTAAGGGCAAAAATGTGCTCGCTATGCCTCGACCAATAAGTAGCCCACTGAACTGCATTCGCAGATGTGCGCTTAGTGGTCTAAGAGGAATGCTGGCGAGGTGGGGATACAGTATTAATAGATTTGAAAGAGGTTTTTTTCCCACGAAGTTTCGAATAAATATTATAGATGTCAACTTACATATATTTTTGAATATGAAACAAGGTCCTCCAATAATAATAATAATAATAATAATAATAATAATAATAATAATAATAATAATAATAATATTTGTATCGAGCTCGATAGCTGCAGTCGCTTAAGTGCGGCCAGAATCCAGTATTCGGGAGATAGTGCGTTCGAACCCCACTGTCGGCAGCCCTGAATATGGTTTTCCGTGGTTTCCCATTTTCACATCAGGCAAATGCTGGAGCTGTACCTTAATTAAGGCCAAGGACGCTTCCTTCCCACTCCTAGCCCTCTCTTGTCCCATCGTCGCCATAAGACCTATCTGTGTCGGTGCGGCGCAAAGCAACTTGCAAAGAAATACATATATATATATTTGTTTGACGTCCCTGCAATGACCTATTTTAAGAGAGAGAATCTTCTCCTGAAGGAGTTCTCTGTAAGTCGGCTTTCAAGCTCACTGATGAATTGAGAATAATAATGTTACTGGCTTAACATCACATTAATTACGTTTACGGTTTTCATAGACGTCGAAGTGCCCGAATTCTGACCTGCGTGAGTTCATTTACAGGCCGGTAAATCTACGGACACGAAACTGGCGTATTTGAATACCTTCAAATACCAGTGGACTGAGCCGTGATCGAACCCGCCAACCTAAACTCAGGAGGCCAACATTCCACCGCCTGAGCTGCTCAACCTGGCAATAGAAATTAAGAAAGGAAAAGACACAAGCTCTTAATTTAACTTTATTTTTATATATGCATTACTACAACTATATTTTCAAAAGGAGAGATTTTTTTGTTTTGTTTGCTATTTGCTTTACGTCGCACCGACACAGATATGTCTTATGGCGACGATGGGATGGGAAAAGCCTAGGAAGTGGAAGGAAGCGGCCGTGGCCTTAATAAGGTACAGCCCCGGCATTTGCCTGGTGTGAAAATGGGAAACCACGGAAAACCATCCTTAGTGCTGACGACAGTGGGGCTCGAACCCAGGATCTCCCGATTACTGGATACTGGCCGCACTTAAGCGACTGCAGCTATCGAGCTCGGTGAGAGAAGTATCTGAATTGTATGATTTATTGTGAATTTCATAAGTTCAAGTTGAATTGCAAAAGACATACCACGTAGTGCCTACCTGTACTTTCTTTCTTTTTTCTTTCTTTCTTTTGCTTGAATGTTGTTTTCTTCTCTCTTTCTTTCTCTCTGACGTTCATTCTTTCTTCAATAAGCAGTAATAGACACAGATTTTTTAAACATATTTTCAGCTTGCAGGCTGGTTGTATTTCAAGCTTGGCACAGTACGGAAACCGAGCAAAAGCACAGGGGCACTAATGAGTTAAATTACATCAGCAGAAATTGGGGTGACTATTTTACATGTTACTTAATGACTTACAACGCTGATTAGCGAGAAATGTCAATGAACAACCTAAGGTGTACTGGTATATACTGTAATTGCGAATAATTATTTTATTCTTTATTGCTATTGGCTTTACTTTGCACCGACTGACGACATGTCTTATGGTGACAATGGTATAGGAGAGAGTTAGGACTGGAAAGGAAGGAAGGAAGGAAGGAAGGAAGGAAGGAAGGAAGGAAGGAAGGAAGGAAGGAAGGAAGGAAGAGGTCGTCGCCTTAAGAAAGGTACAGCCACAGCATTTGCCTTGAGTGAATATGAGGAAGCCACGAAAAATCATCTTCAGATCTGTTAATCCACCATCTCTCGAATACAAGCACACAGCAACGTGAGCAGCCAAGTCACTCTGTTTCTCGTGATTCGTAATTCCATAATGGACTTACTCTCTCATATCAGATACAGTTTGGACTTCCCCCAGAGGGCAGCCCAGTTACATGTGTACGTGTCTTCAGTTCTTCTATTTATACAAATGCATAAAAACATTATCTGCTTTAATACGATACATCGCTTGTCTCACTGGTGCAGTTATTTAAAAAGGCTGAATTTTGGATATTTACATTTTAAAGAAGGCATGCTGTCAGAGCAATTATAATTAATATGCAATAAAATAGAAATAGGTGAATACAAAGAGATGAACATAATGTCAAATGAAGACTTCTTCTTCTTCTTCTTCTTCTTCTTCTTCTTCTTCTTCTTCTTCTTCATCCGTTTACCCTCCAGGATCGGTTTTTTCCTCGGACTCAGCGAGGGATCCCACCTCTACCGCCTCAAGGGTAGTGTCCTGGAGCGTGAGACTTTGGGTCGGGAAGGGGGGGAGGAGGGGGATACAACTGGGAGTTGTGACAGTGGACGGTGCTCGAAGGTTTCACAACCAATTGACGGGGATATGGCAAAGTTGCATACCTAATAGTTTCCACAGACTCAGCTTTTCTGAAGAAATACTGTACTACATAAGAACTAAGTTCTTGAGATTGTGCCCTTTAGCTGAATATATTATGTTCTTGATATGGAGGTGGTGTAGCATAGCCATAAACTCACATTTCGAACAGTCTGGGAGTAGAGTGATGATATGGACAAGAGTATCCCTCCGATTGACAGCATATGCTCCTTTTTGAATTGAGTATAGCTGACAATTCTCAGGCATTTCTACTGAGTTGTTGAGATACACCGGGTAGTTTACCAACCCCTTTCGATTTAGTTTTATGCATCCCGTCGCTTTTACTACATTTCTGGAACACATTGGTCCCTCTGTCTAAACCGTGGTACTATAAGGAGTTGTGGGGTTATGGGCTAAAAACCAGCAGGAATCTTGAGCGCCAGTATTAATTCATTGTGAGTAACCCGAATGAACCCGTAAAACTTGCACATATTCGAAGAATATGTACCTTACAAGAGGAGGGGAACACACAAACCAGGAACAGGTATTGCATATGTTGGAAACTGCCCACTTGGCAGGGGCACTGTGGGAGTTGTGACAGTGGACGGTGCTCGAAGGTTTCACTACCAATTGACTGGAATACGGCGAGGTTGCATACATAATAGTTTCCATAGAATGATTTCTTTATTTGGCCCGGAAAAGGGCCATTGGTATGGAGCTGGGTTGGAAGAGACTAGGAAACATGTGACAGGATTTTACTTACTTACGTCTTTTAACGCAGCACCTGCTCGAACTGACGACCTTCGTGGTCGATACAGAGCTGCGCGAGATATTGTAAGGAACGTCTGGCACGTTGCAACAACTCCGGCGTAACGGACCGGCATGCATCGGTGATGAGCTGTCTAAGGTCACCAGGATTCATCGGCTCCTGTGCATACACCAGTTTTTTCACATGGTCCCACAGAAAAAATCCAGGGGCGTACGATCGGGCGATCTGACGGGCCAGGTGACAGGGCCTCCCCTTCCCATCCGTTTATCACGATACGTCGCATGGAGATGATTCCGGTCGAACACAGCCGCTTGCGGTGGAGCTCTGTAATGTTCAAACCACATCCTGCAGCGGTCAAGGAGTGGCACATGTTCCAAGAACGGTGGTAGGTCACCTTGGAGAAACCACAGATAGCGTTCTCCCATCAGAGGTCCCTCAAAGAAATGGGGACATATGAGGGGATCGCCCAAGATGCCGCACAATACGTTCACGCCCCACCGTACATGAAAAGCTGCCTGTCGTACCCAGCGGGAATTATCCACACTCCATTAATATATATTACGTCGATTAACGGTTCCAATGTTACTTTTTTTGCTAGTCGCTTTATGTCGCACCGACACAGATAGGTCTTACGGCGACGATGGGATAGGAAAGGAAGGAAGGAAGTGGCCGTGACCTTATTTAAGGTACAGCCCCAGCATTTGCCCAGTGTGAAGATGGGAAACCATGGAAAACCGTCTTCAGGCCTTCCGACAGTGGGATTCGAACCCACTATCTCTCGGATGCAAGCTCACAGCCGCGAGCCCCTAACTGCACGGCCAACTCTCCCGGTCCCATTGTTATGGAGCCGCGCTTTGTCTTTACATAAGATGGTCGTTAAAGAGGCAGCACCAGTGTCCACATACTGTACGGTTCATTGAGAGAACGCCTCCCGTGCTTCGAAATCATGACCGTGGAGATCCTGATGTAAGTACAGATGGTACGTGTGAAACCGCTGGGTATGCAATATCCGCATAACTGACGCCCGGCTAATGTTCGTCTCCTGTGCAATGACCCGTGTGCTAGTGTGAGGGTCATGCCGGACAGCGTCCAACACAACCTCTTCATTGTGATCAGACATCACAGGATGATCTCGAACAGGCCGTGTATTTTCCAGCGACGCAGTAGCCCACAGACGTCTTTCCACACTCCGAAATGTCATGCCTATCGGTTGTCGTCTATCCGGATAGCGTTCTAGATACAGGCATACATTCTGGTGTGCATTCTGTCCAGTTTCTCCATAGATGAGTATCATATCTACACATTCGTCGCTTGAATACATCATCACGAGGCCGTGAATAAGCTTTGTGTTGTCTTTTGTTGTATTGTGTTTTGACTTGCCTCGAAGGAGGGGAGTTCGCGCATCTACATACCTACCTGCCATCGCATGTTGTTATCTTTCCAATGGGGCACACTTTGTCCAACCTGTGATCTATGAAGTTTAGAACATGTAGGCCTACGACATAGCTAACTGGTTGCGTGTGTCACGATCACCTCCACATCCTCATCCAATCCGCTCAATACCATATGCCAGGATACATACGGCCCGGCGGGATGCATACAGCTAAATCACAAGGGGCTGGTGAACCATCCGGTATAAACTGCAATTAGGACATGTATTTCACTTAAGAGTGTTAGATGGGGGTTGCCGTGAAGTTGAATTTCTGGGGAGATTTATAGCACCGACATCAGCAGAACTTTCCTATCTTTAATATCTCGCTGCTGTTGCTTCACACTGTCAGCCTGTCTTGCCAATTGTGCAGCCTATTAAGATCCAGATTGTCTATCATTTGTAGTTTTTCCGAACAAGCCTGATCTGAGACACATATAACGATCAGATCTCTAATTAAAGAGATATTGGTCAGCTAACCTATAAAGATCATTAATGAAATAATCAATAGGTTCCCTCTCCATCTGTCTTCTTTTAGGAAATTTAGCTCTTAGATACACAATATCGATGGCCTAGACTGAATACCTCGTATCTCAAAAAGTTCCTCCTAGCCATCATTTCCTTAAGACTGATCACGCCTCCCAGCCACACATGAATATGCAGTCCATCAGAACAGTGTTCGTTGGGATTATTTTCCTATGCTGCCGCGTAAAGGAAAATGAACCTTATAAGAATTATACTCTAGGAGTTAATAAATACGTCACGCAGACATACTTTCCTATAGTACGGTACGGTAAGGTTCATTTTCCTTCACACGTCGGCATAGGAATAAAGAACACAACGAACATTGTTCTGATGGATTGCATATTCATGTGTGGCTGGAAGGCGTAACCAGTCTTAAGGGAAATAATGGATAGGAAGAACTTTATGAGATACGAGGTTTTCATTCTAGGCCATCGATATGTGTCTTACATTCAAGAAACGTTTCTAACTCTGCCTTGACCTTGTCATATTTGCCACTATCCGCCTCATTCAAGCCGAAAGACTTCACCAGAACTTCACCCTTGTTTCTCAAACAATATAATCGCAAACTCACTTGTTCCTTCTCTTCCTTTCACTTCAGTTTGAACAAAACTATAAAACGTTCAAAACTTCTAATAAATCGAGGCCAATTCGATGGTTCCTTAAAGTTAAATATCTCGGAAGGAAAAACAGGTAGCTTTAACTTGATGAATAGTGGTACTGTCCATTTGATTGCATAGAGCAAACAATATCACTATCACAACAGTACTCACAAAACTCGTCTTTTAACATAACTTGTTAATTGCGTACTACGCAAAACCCAACATCCACAAAACTAAATATACTACACATAACCACAATATTCAGATATTTGCCGTAATCGATATTTCGATACCAAGAGGTATTCACACAAAGAGATAACTTGGTATGATAATGAATGGGGTCAAAAGTCAAGTTGTGAGTCTCACTAACAGGAAAAGTCCTCTCAGTTTTAATTACTCTGTTCATGGGGTTTAATTTAATTTCGTGTGGCTATTTCTAGTAGAGAGCAGCCATTGTAAGGCAGACCCTCCGACGAGGGTGGGCGGCATCTGCCATGTGTAGGTAACTGCGTGTTAATGTGGTGGAGGATAGTGTTATGTGTGGTGTGTGAGTTGCAGGGATGTTGGGGACAGAACAAACACCCAGCCCTCGGGCCACTGGAATTAACCAATGAAGGTTAAAATCCTCGACCCGGCCGGGAATCGAACCCGGGACCATCTGAACCGAAGGCCAGTACGCTGACCATTCAGCCAACGAGTCGGACTGTTGATGGGATGAAAGTTACTTATGGGGATCACTGCAACTACCTAGGTGTTAATATAAGGAAATATCTTTATTGGGGTTACCTTATCACAAAAACAGGACTGCAAATAAAGGGTAGAGGTCTCTGTACATGGTTATAAGGGTATTTAGGGGTTGTAGTAAGGATGTAAAGGAGAGGTCACCGAGCTCGATAGCTGCAGTCGCTTAAGTATGGCCAATATCCAGTATTATTATTATTATTATTATTATTATTATTATTATTATTATTATTATTATTATTATTATTATTATTATTATTATTATTATTGTTACGGAGATTTCCGTGGTAGTTAGAGGTGAAAGAAGGTGCGGGGTGGTGAACAGGTCTCAAGCTACGAAAGTAAAATTAATTTAAAAATTTAACAAGGTTATATTTTCTTTTGAAAATAAAGAAATAACAAGTACGGCAGGTACAGAGTAGCAAGTCAACAAAATGTAGTTACAATATTTACTGGATTTGGGCTTCGCGCCCCGACTTCACACTTCTAGGGCAATTAGCCCAACTTTACTCCAAAATAAGTTTTACCAGAGGGGCAGAAAACCCCATTCATGTTCAAGAGCACTTGCCCCAAATTACACAGAAAGGCCTCCTCGAGGCATACAACACTTAATTTTCAAGAAAGAGCCACACGCTCTCAAACTTTAAGCCTCTCAAAGGCCACACCAAACTCCACCTTCAAGTTGTCCTCTCAGGACATAGACACAGGGGTAACATACCCAACCTACTGAGGTCTATTAAATGAAAAGGGGTAATTACATGACCTCTAAAATAACAATTAGAGAGGAGGCGATCTGCTCTCCTAATGCATTTGTTTTTTTTAAACCTAATCTGGCTCTAGGCCACTAATACAAGGGCTAATCCCATACTACAGAGGTGACTTAAGAAGGAAACAATTTACATTACGTTAAAGAAGAATAGGTAGAGAAAAAAAATAAGTTCACCTCAAAGCAATATGAGTGGGAGCTCGAGAGGGTTAAGCACTCTCTATCCCAATATGTAGTTTAAAAGATAGAATAGATACAAGTTTCTTTACATTTTAAGGAAGGTTACATAATGGAACAACTTCGGACCCGCCCCGAGAGTTAAACTGCTGAGCTAGCAAAGAAAGAAGTTATTAATCGGCCATTACCTTGTTGTTGACCGCTGCCGACGAAAGAGGCGCTTCCCTCCCCCTGCTATGTACTTTACACACTGAAAGATGGAACAGAAGTGGCCCGGAGACCCTAAAATCAGCAGTTTATATACTCTCGCGGAAAGTTCGAGGCGTTTGGGGAATGAGAACACCCTCCCACAAAAACTTTATTGGCTAACCAAGAAAACCCCTACACAATATGAAGAAGAAACACCTAATTGGTGGAAAATTAATTCAAGAAATTCGGGATTGGCTAGATACAAAACAAGGGGAAAGAAAGGGATAATATTGGCAACTTAAATAATGACTGAAAGAAATTTATCAAAGAACAAACTTTTGAATTCAAAATTTCTCCAAAAAAAAAAAACAGTTCTTTCACTCCGCACTAGGGTGCACTATTGTTGATCTTCAGTAGTGTCCTCTAGAAGAGAAAGTTCACACTTCTTACTACAAGCAAAACAAAAATACGTCGAAAATGACACAGTTCAAAACTCCAAAATTTCCAGGTAGTGACATCTTCTGAGAAAGTAGAAAATTAATACCGTAGATACAGTTCAGACTTCCTCCAGCAGAGGAGTTTCAATTGGCGCACATTTTAAATTAGCGGCGTGGAGGTGTACCGCCCGGTACAGACCTCCCCCCCAAAAGTTCCTCCAGGGGTGACACCGGCAATTTGTTTGGAAACAAGTTTCAAGTTTTGATGTTGATATGGAGATTAATTGCAGAAGTATTTATAGGATTTTCTTAATGTGGTTTGATTCAGTTTTAAATTTTGTGTTGTGACAGGCGAAGTAAAGTCTTTATGTTTGTAGAAATTCAGAAGGAAAACTTTAGTTTTTAAAGTTGAGGAAAATTTTCTAAGTCCACCAAATATTGCAGTAGAATACCCAAGAAAAGGTAGTAAAGTTAATCTGGAATGTCCATATAGTTGATGTTGATTAAGTTGGATGGCCAGACCGGCCGTTGAAGCTTGCATCCAAAGGCGGCCGCTCGGACCCCTCAAGTACCCTGAGATACCGCTCGCCCGCACTATGAGGGGAGCAGTGGTGTTGAAGCACGCCGCGCCCGCGGTGAACATGTACAGGCTGCGGGCAAGTAGCAGGTCGTGCGCCGCACATCAGCCTTGGCCGGGAGGAGGGATCCGGCTCGCCGTGCACATGTCGTCCTCGCTGGGGCCGAGGGGGCCCTTCCTCTAACCCAGTCGCAGCACGGCGCCGCGCGGCTGCGGGGACACTGAAACATTAAAGCTAGGCGGCAGAATTGTTGGACCATCATCATTTTTTGAGGGCACAGGCTTTGTGGAGAGGTTGAGGGGCCAGCGGCGTGCAGAAATTCATTTCAGATGCGAGCCACTGAGTGTAGTGGAGCAGGAGACGGGAGCGTGGTAATGGCCGTGGCAAGGACAGGATGGCAGTTTAATGGTTCGGGGCAGGTTTCACAAAAATGCTTACATATAAAACAAAATACTAGAGAAGGGGCAGAAAGCCTTAAAAGTGAAACTCAAAAAAAAATATAACCTTCATATTCCTTTCACGATTATATGAAGCAAGTTAACCCAGAAATTACACCGGTTTCACCTGTGACAGGTGAACCCTAAATATCCTCTCGGTGGCTGGATTGCTTAATAACAACGTAACCGGCGTAAGGAAATCGAGAATGACACACGGCCCATGGAATCTGGGGGCAAGCTTGCCCGCGGGAACAAAATTATGACCATTACTTGGTCACGTACCTTCAAAGGGGTGGGTCTCCGTCCACGATCATACCTTTCCCTAACCTTTTCATGAGACACAGTGAGATTGGCTTTAGCCTTCTTCCAAAGATCTTTAATGTTGTCCGGATCTATTGTCTCAGGTAGAATGTCACTCAGGGACCAGAGGTTAGAGAGCGGCGTGTTGGGAACAAACTTGAACATCAAAGAGGCTGGAGTAAATTTATGTGATTCATGAACCACCGAATTCAAAGCAAAAGCTAACCAATGCAGGGACGTGTCCCACCTGGAATGATCTTCATGATGATAGGCAATAAGCGCGGACCTGAGATTACGGTTAACCCGTTCAGCCAGAGATGGTTGAGGGTAATAAGCAGAAGTAGTTACATGAGAGATAGACAAGTCAAAACAGAATTTACGAAAAAGATTTGATGTGAACGCCTTAGCATTATCAGACACAATATATTGGCACGGACCAAAACAAGCAAAAATAGAATTTAGGCAAGTAATGGTGGACTGAGCGGTAGCCAGCTTAGTCGGAAATAACCAGGAAAATCTTGTAAAACCATCTACGCATACAAAGATGAACTTGTTGGCATTTCCCTTTGACTGGGGGAAGGGTCCTACATAATCAATATACAGGCGTTCCATGGGGCGCGACGCTTGATGCGAAGACAAAAGGCCTACCTTGGTGGACATGGTTGGTTTACTAAGCAAACAAGATTTACAAGCTTTTACTAGTTCACGGATTTCACC
This sequence comes from Anabrus simplex, assembly GCF_040414725.1. Lineage (NCBI taxonomy): Eukaryota > Metazoa > Arthropoda > Insecta > Orthoptera > Tettigoniidae > Anabrus > Anabrus simplex. The sequence goes on from NC_090266.1 coordinate 422,049,854, forward strand.
GTCCATACCTTTCCAGATGAACCTTTCACGAATCTTTTCACGAGTTTTAAAGATTCCAAGATGCCCCCCTAATGGGGTCTCATGATAGTATTTGAAGATCATAGGCACAAGAACAGCTGGAACGACAACCTTCATCATCTTATCATGCCTCGAAGGGCAACATAGAACACCATTCCTCAGAACATAAGGGACAACATATTCCCCAGAAGAAAGGGTTTCCATTATCGGAGCCAGCGTCGGATCTTCACGTTGGTATTTCTCGATATCTCTAAAGAGCATGGGAGCATCTGTTAAGATGGCATTAACATCAGATAGCATGGACTCGGGAGGAGATGAACTATCGACCGGTTCATGGTTCTCAACGTCGTTGGAAAACATTCGGCTGAGTCCTTCAGCAACAACATTTTCGGTACCTCTGATATGCCGGACATCGAATTGGAAGGCAGAAATACGGATGGCCCAACGGGCTATACGACCAGTACGACGCGGCCTACCTAAGACCCAGCTTAAGGCTTGATTATCTGTCTCCAGGTCGAATTTGACATGTTCCAGATAGAGACGGAACTTCTCTAAGGCAAATAAGACTGCCAACCCTTCGAGCTCATAGATAGAATACTTGGCTTCTTGAGCCGATAGAGTCCTAGATGCATAGGCGATGGGTCGCCTCCCTAGTTCAGTCTCTTGAAGAAGGACTGCAGCTACTGCTGACGACGACGCGTCGGTTTGGACGATGAATTTCTTCGAGAAATCAGGCATAGCAAGTACAGGGGCATTACAGAGAGCTAATTTAAGATCTTCAAAAGCGGCTTGTTGAGAAGGTCCCCACTCGAATTTGATGCCTTTCCTACGAAGAAGGTTCAAGGGCGCCGCTCTATTAGCGAAGTTAGGAATAAACGTCCTGAAGAAATTGACCATACCAATGAATCTTTCGATACCTTTAACGTCCTTGGGAGGTTTAAAATCACGGATGGCCTGTGTTCTAGAATGATCGACTGCAACACCATCAGGTGACACAATATGCCCTAGGAATGACATAGAGGGCTTAGCAAAGGCAACCTTGGACAACTTGACAGTTAACCCAGCCTTACGAAGGCGACTGAGAACTTCTTGCAGATGATCTAGATGTTCTTCAAATGTCTCCGAAAATACGACGACATCATCCAAGTAGTGATACAAGTACTCAAATTTGATGTCGGAGAAGACCCTATCTAGCAGTCTAGTGAGTACAGCTGCTCCCGTGGGGAGCCCGAAAGGCACGCGGTTGTATTCGTATAAATTCCAGTCCGTGGCAAACGCTGTAAGATGTTTAGACTCTTCCGCTAGGGGAATTTGATTATAGGCCTGATTCAAGTCCAAGATAGTAAAGAACTTGGCCTTACGAAACCATGAAAAACAAGAATGAAGGTCAGGAAGGGGCACGGATTGCAACACCACCTTCCGATTGAGAGCCCTATAATCAATGACAGGCCTGAAGCCTCCTTGGGGTTTCGGGACTAGAAAAATAGGCGAAGAATACGCCGACTTAGAGGGCCTAATAATATCATCCTTCAACATATGATCGATGATTTCTTTCAGAGCCTTCATTTTAGGTGGAGATAGTCTATAAGGTGGAAAACGGACAGGAATCGAATCCGTGACCTCAATTTTGTATTCAATAAGGTCAGTAACACCAAGAGTATCAGAGAACACCTCTGGAAATGACTGACATAATTTACGAATACTATCAGCCTGCTCCTCAGGTAGATGTCTAAGGTCTAACAACATCTCATCCTGGGTAGGCGAAATAGATGAACATGATACAGAATTACACCTTAACAAGGGAATTTTACAATTGGAAGCAAATTTGAATGTGCACGACTTACTCTGAAGATCGAGCACAAGGCCAGTGTGAGAAATGAAGTCAGCTCCCAATATGATGGGGCAAGACAGGTGCTTAGCCACAAACAATTTGGTTTTCCATGTAAATTTAAAAATACGAATTTTGACCTGTACAGAACCTAGAATTTCTAATGGAGATGAATTAGCCGAAACATATTGAACAGTAGATGAGCCATAGTTAGGTAGTTTACAAACAGACTTCAATTTAGAATACCATTGGTCCGAAATAATTGAACAAACACTGCCTGAATCTAATAGAGCGGTTATAGGCTCGTTATTCAACTCAATCTTAAGAAAAGGAACAGGTGCGGGGGTATCCGCCGCAATCCTAAGACACTCTTTGGGGCATTCAAAAGATAGATTTGCAGATTGAACATTCCCTGAATTTACGACGAGTTTGCCAGGGGCTGAGCCTCGGGAAGATGGATTAGTCGACTCAGCCGAAGCCACTAGTCACTTTTGATTGTTGTTGGAAGTTGCACCTGAAGTTGAGCAGGAGGGGGTGCTATTTGAATTTGGGCTTTTTTTGGCGATATGTGAGAAAGCCCCACATTTAAAACAGCCTTGTGATGAGCCAGCTCCTTTATTTGCCCTACTAGCTTTGATCAATGGACACTTATTGCGAAGATGGTCAGGTGACCCGCAAGCATAACATTTACGGGGTGTGACTGGTCGGCGAGGTGGAGGCCGAGGATTACTAAACGAAGGAGGGGGTTCTTTCGCGACACGCAAGGAATCGGCGTATCTAACTCCTTCCGCTGAGACGGCCAATGCTTCAAGTTCAGAGAAGGTTTGCGGACACGCCGCGAAACACAAATATGACCTATAGGATGGTGAAATTCCTTCTACAATAGCCTGTACAATTTGATCTTCAGGAAAATGAAGGGCAAACACCCTAGTATAGAATTTAATATCTTGGATGAAGTCTGCCAAGTTTTCATCCAAACGCTGTACACGATAATAGTACTTCTGAATAAGGGAGGACCTGGCCCTAGCCGGGATGAAGTTAGCTAGCAAGTGGGCGTGGAAATCCTCAATAGATGATTGCTCGGCGATGGCTCGTACTATTTTGTCGGAGAGAATCCCAATTGCATAGGGATAGATGATTTGCAAAATCTGACATGGGGAAAGAGAAAAAACAAGGGCATGATCCTGAAATTCAACTAAAAATCTTAAAAATGAAATTACCTCACTGGTGGTATTAACGGAAAACTTAGAGATACCTCTGAGCAACATTGCCAATGGATGAGGCAAGCTGCTAAACCCGGGTGACATAGTAGGTAAAGGTTTCAATAGCAAGGAAGTTAATTCCGGACGTATATTACTCAACGATGCACGTCGTTCCGACTCGTTGTCCAATGGGGCAGAGATAGTTTGAGCGGCAACGGTTATCCTATTGGCTTCTCCCTTAGGAGTCTCTTCCTCGCTACCTACATTCATCGTGGTGGGTTGATCAATTTTGGGAGGAACTTCCCCAGTTAACAATTGAGTGACCTTGCTAGATAATTCAGAAATACTTTCAAGCAACGTACTAGCTTCCTTCCTCTGAACGTCATTCAACTTCAGAGACAACAGATCGTTAACTCTATTTGAAAAATGATATAGCCTGGCTTGCACACGCTTAATTTGATTAGGAGAAGGATCATTTTCGTCAAAAAAACTAACTACCGATGCTAGCCCAGTAGTATTCTCGGTGATCGTGGAAAGAGAGTCGTCAATTTCTTTCTCTCCCAAATTGGGGATGGAAATGGGCAAATCAAGGGACTCTCTAAGCTTGTTGGTGTCTATCGCAACCGTGCCTCCAGATTGCACATTTCTGATAGTTAACTCATAGATCAACTCCTCTTTGCGCAAATAGTTAAGATGGAGAACATCGCGAGGGCCGGGCATGATGACAGAACAATTTTGAAAAACTCAAAAAATTCCAGCAACTGAGAAAATGGTTAGAGTTCGGAACCAAAACAATGTTTAGCCGTCAAAAGGGGCTAAAATGAGACCCATTAAACCACGCTCTTCTACCACTTGTTACGGAGATTTCCGTGGTAGTTAGAGGTGAAAGAAGGTGCGGGGTGGTGAACAGGTCTCAAGCTACGAAAGTAAAATTAATTTAAAAATTTAACAAGGTTATATTTTCTTTTGAAAATAAAGAAATAACAAGTACGGCAGGTACAGAGTAGCAAGTCAACAAAATGTAGTTACAATATTTACTGGATTTGGGCTTCGCGCCCCGACTTCACACTTCTAGGGCAATTAGCCCAACTTTACTCCAAAATAAGTTTTACCAGAGGGGCAGAAAACCCCATTCATGTTCAAGAGCACTTGCCCCAAATTACACAGAAAGGCCTCCTCGAGGCATACAACACTTAATTTTCAAGAAAGAGCCACACGCTCTCAAACTTTAAGCCTCTCAAAGGCCACACCAAACTCCACCTTCAAGTTGTCCTCTCAGGACATAGACACAGGGGTAACATACCCAACCTACTGAGGTCTATTAAATGAAAAGGGGTAATTACATGACCTCTAAAATAACAATTAGAGAGGAGGCGATCTGCTCTCCTAATGCATTTGTTTCTTTAAAACCTAATCTGGCTCTAGGCCACTAATACAAGGGCTAATCCCATACTACAGAGGTGACTTAAGAAGGAAACAATTTACATTACGTTAAAGAAGAATAGGTAGAGAAAAAAAATAAGTTCACCTCAAAGCAATATGAGTGGGAGCTCGAGAGGGTTAAGCACTCTCTATCCCAATATGTAGTTTAAAAGATAGAATAGATACAAGTTTCTTTACATTTTAAGGAAGGTTACATAATGGAACAACTTCGGACCCGCCCCGAGAGTTAAACTGCTGAGCTAGCAAAGAAAGAAGTTATTAATCGGCCATTACCTTGTTGTTGACCGCTGCCGACGAAAGAGGCGCTTCCCGCCCCCTGCTATGTACTTTACACACTGAAAGATGGAACAGAAGTGGCCCGGAGACCCTAAAATCAGCAGTTTATATACTCTCGCGGAAAGTTCGAGGCGTTTGGGGAATGAGAACACCCTCCCACAAAAACTTTATTGGCTAACCAAGAAAACCCCTACACAATATGAAGAAGAAACACCTAATTGGTGGAAAATTAATTCAAGAAATTCGGGATTGGCTAGATACAAAACAAGGGGAAAGAAAGGGATAATATTGCCAACTTAAATAATGACTGAAAGAAATTTAGCAAAGAACAAACTTTTGAATTCAAAATTTCTCCAAAAAAACAGTTCTTTCACTCCGCACTAGGGTGCACTATTGTTGATCTTCAGTAGTGTCCTTTAGAAGAGAAAGTTCACACTTCTTACTACAAGCAAAACAAAAATACGTCGAAAATGACACAGTTCAAAAACTCCAAAATTTCCAGGTAGTGACATCTTCTGAGAAAGTAGAAAATTAATACCGTAGATAAAGTTCAGACTTCCTCCAGCAGAGGAGTTTCAATTGGCGCACATTTTAAATTAGCGGCGTGGAGGTGTACCGCCCGGTACAATTATTATTATTATTATTATTATTATTATTATTATTATTATTATTATTATTATTATTATTATTATTATTATTATTATTATTGTTACCGCGTTTTGGTGGTAGGTAGAGGTGTAAGAAGGCGCGGGCGTGAATGGGTCTCAAACTACGGAATCAAAGTTAACGTAAAATTTAACAAGGTTATATTTTCTTTTCAAAATTAGGTAACAACAAATAGAACAGGTACTTAGTAGCCGAAACACAATTGAAAAATACATTTACATAGGTACCCCATTTGGGGCTTCAAAAGTCAGAAACATAATTCTTGGGCAATCAGCTCAGTTTTACCCCAAACACAATTTTAACAGAGGGGCAGAAAACCCCATTCATACCTAGGAGCCCTTGCTCCAAATTACACTGAAAAGCCTCCTCGAGGCATACAATATACCATTTTCAAAAGAGCCACTCGCTCTCAATTTTAAGCCTCTCCCAGGCCACACCAAACTCCACCTTTAAGCTGTCCTCAAAGGACATATACACAGGGGTAAAATACCCAACCTACTGAGGTCTATTAAATGACAAGAAGGTTAATTAAATGACCTCTAAAACAATTTGAGAGGAGACGAACTTGCACTCCTAATACACTTTGATTAAGATCTACTTGGCGCTAGGCCGTTAATACAAGGGCTAATCCCATACTAAAGAGGTGACTTAAGAAGAGAACAATTTGTTTTACATTATCGAAGAATAGGTTGAGGAAAATAAGTTCACCTCAAAACAATATGAGTGGGAGCTCGAGAGGGTTAGCACTCTCTATCCCAGAATGTAGCTTTACAAGAGAATCGAAGAAAAGAGTAGTTACATTTTAGGAAAAGGTTACATGGTAGAACGCTTCGCACCCGCCCCGAGAGTTAAACTGCTGAGCAAGAAAAGAAAGAATTTATTAATCGGCCATTACCTTATTGTTGACCGCTGCAGAAGAAAGAGGCGCTACCCGCCTCCTGCGATGTACTTAATACACTGAAAGATGGAACAGAAGTGGCACGGAGACCCAAAAATCAGCAGTTTATAACCTCTCGTGGAAGGTTCTAGGCGTTAGGGGAATGAAAACACCCGCCCACAATTATTTTATTGGCTAGGACCCCGCAATCGATTCAAGTTGGGGGAAGATACATCTGATTGGATAGAAATTAATTTAAGAAATTCGGGATTGGCTACATGCAAAACAAGGGGAAAGAGAGGGGTATACAGCCAACTTAAACAATAACAGAAAGAAATTTAGCAAAGAACAAACATTTGAAATAAAAATTTCTTCAACAAAACAGTTCTTTGACTCCGCACTAGGTTGCACTATTGTTGATCTTCAGTAGTGTCCTCTAGAAGAGAAAGTTCACACTTCTTACTTCAAGCTAAACAAAAACACATCAAAAGTGACACAGTTCAAAAACTCAAAATTTTCCACGTGGTGACATCTTCTGAGAAAGTAGAGAATTAATAGAGTAGATAAAGTTCAACCTTCCTCCAGAAGAGGAGTTTCAACTGGCGCAACTTTTAAATAAACGGTGTAGAGGTGTACCGCCCGGTACAGACCTCCCCCCCCAAAAGTTCCTCCAGGGGTGACGCATGAGATCAGTTTGAAACAAAGTCCAAGTAATGATGTTGATATGAAGATAGATAGCAGGAGCATTTACAAGATTTCTTAATTCAGTTTCAAAATGTTGTTGTTGCAGGTGAATGAAAGTCTTTATGTTTGTAGAATTTGAATTTCTGAAGATAAACTTTTACTACTTAAAAGTGAAGAAAATTTTGCAGTGTCCACCAAATATTGATGTTGAATTCCCAAGTGTAATTATTGCTTATGGTGACTGTCCATGTAGTTGATGTAGATTAAGTTGGATGGCCAGACCGGCCGTTGCAGTTTGCGTCCAAAGGAGGCCGCTCGGACCCCTCAAGTACCCTGAGATACCGCTCGCCCGCACTATGAGGGGAGCAGAGGTGTTGAAATACGCCGCGCCCGCGGTGAACATATACAGGCTGCGGGCCAGTAGCAGGTCGTGCGCCGCACATCAGCCTTGGCCGGGAGGAGAGCTCCGGCTCGCCGTACACATGTCGTCCTCGCTGGAGAGGAGGGGGCCCATCCCCCTCCCCAGTTGCTGCACGGCGCTGCGCGGCTGCGGGGGCACTGCAACATAAAAGCTCGGCGGCAAAATTGTGTTGGACCATCATCTTTTTTTTGAGGGCACAGGCATGTAGATTGAGGGGCCAGCGGCGTGGCGATATCCATGGCATTTCATCTAAGCCAGCCACTGTATTTAGTGGAGCAGGAGACGGGAGCGTGGTAATGGCCGTGACAAGGACAGGATGGCAGTTTAACAATCGGGGGAGGTTTACAAGAAATGCTTACATAAAAAATAAAATAGAAGGAGCAGAATGCCTTAAAAGTGGAACTCAAAAAAAATATAACCATCATATTGCTATCAAATTATATGAAGCGAGTTGACACAAAATTTACACCGGTTTCACCTGGGACAGGTGAACCCTAAATATCCTCTCGGTGGCTGGATTGCTTACTAACAATGTAACCGGTGTGAGAAAATCGAGAATGATGCATGGCCCATGGAATCTGGGGGCAAGCTTGCCCGCGGGAACAAAATTTTTGACCATAACCTGGTCACCTACCTTCAAAGGGGTGGATCTCCGTCCACGATCATACCTTTCCCTAACCTTTTCATGAGACACTTTAAGATTGGCTTTAGCCTTCTTCCAAAGATCTTTAATGTTATCCGGATCTATTGTCTCGGGTAGAATGTCATTCAGAGACCAGAGGTTAGAGAGCGGCGAGTTGGGAACAAACTTGAACATCAAAGAAGCTGGAGTAAACTTGTGAGATTCATGAACCGCCGAATTCAAAGCAAAAGCTATCCAATGCAGGAACGTGTCCCACCTGGAATGATCTTCATGATGATAGGCAATAACTGCAGACCTGAGATTACGGTTAACCCGTTCAGCCAGAGATGGTTGAGGGTAATAAGCAGAAGTAGTTACATGAGAGATGGACAAGTCAAAACAGAATTTACGAAAAAGATTTGATGTGAACGCCTTAGCATTATCAGATACAATATATTGGCACGGACCAAAAGAAGCAAAAATGGAATTTAGACAGGTAATGGTGGACTGAGCGGTAGCCAGCTTAGTCGGAAATAACCAAGAAAATCTGGTAAAACCATCTACACATACAAAGATGAACTTGTTGGCATTACCCTTTGACTGGGGGAAGGGTCCTACATAATCAATATACAGGCGTTCCATGGGGCGCGACGCTTGATGCGAAGACAAAAGGCCTACCTTGGTGGACATGGTGGGTTTACTCAGCAAACATGATTTACAAGCTTTTACAAGTTCACGGATTTCACCGTCCATACCTTTCCAGATGAACATTTCACGAATCTTTTCACGGGTTTTAAAGATTCCAAGATGCCCTCCTAATGGGGTCTCATGATAATACTTGAAGATCATAGGTACCAGAACGGCTGGAACGACAACTTTCATCATCTTATCATGCCTCGATGGGCAACATAGAACACCATTCCTCAGAACATAAGGGACAACCTGTTCCCCAGAAGAAAGGGTTTCCATTATCGGAGCCAGCGTCGGATCTTCACGTTGGTATTTCTCAATATCTCTAAAAAGCATGGGAGCATCTGTTAGGATGGCATTAACCTCGGATAGTATGGACTCGGAAGGTGATGAACTGTCGACCGGTTCGTGGGTCTCGACCTCGTTTGAAAACATACGGCTGAGTCCATCAGCAACAACATTTTCAGTACCTCTGATATGCTTGACATCGAATTGGAAGGCAGAAATACGAATGGCCCAACGGGCTATACGACCAGTACGACGCGGCCTACCTAAGACCCAGCTTAAGGCTTGATTATCTGTTTCCAGGTCGAATTTGACATGTTCCAGATAGAGACGGAACTTCTCTAAGGCGAATAAGACTGCCAAACCTTCGAGCTCATAGATGGAATAATTGGCTTCTTGAGCCGACAAAGTCCTAGATGCATAGGCGATGGGTCGCCTCCCTAGTTCAGTCTCTTGAAGAAGGACTGCAGCTACAGCTGACGACGACGCGTCCGTTTGGACGATGAATTTCTTTGAGAAATCAGGCATAGCAAGGACAGGGGCATTACAGAGAGCTAATTTCAGATCTTCAAAAGCGGCTTGTTGAGAAGGTCCCCACTCGAATTTGATGCCTTTCCTACGAAGAAGGTTTAAGGGCGCCGTTCTATTAGCAAAGTTAGGAATGAACTTTCTGAAGAAATTCACCATACCAATAAACCTGGCGATGCCTTTAATGTCCTTGGGAGGTTTAAAATCACGGATGGCCTGTGTTCTAGAATGATCGACTGCTACACCATCAGGTGACACAATATGCCCTAGGAAAGACATAGAGGGCTTAGCAAAGGCAACCTTGGACAACTTAACAGTTAACCCAACCTTACGAAGGCGATTCAGAACTTCTCGCAGATGATCTAGATGTTCTTCGAAGGTCTCCGAAAACACGACGACATCATCCAAGTAGTGATATAAGTATTCAAATTTGATGTCGGAGAAGACCCTATCTAGTAGCCTAGTGAGCACAGCTGCCCCCGTGGGGAGCCCGAAAGGCACGCGGTTGTATTCGTATAAATTCCAGTCCGTGGCAAACGCTGTAAGGTGTTTAGACTCTTCGGCCAGGGGAATTTGATTATAGGCCTGATTCAAGTCCAAGATAGTGAAGAACTTGGCCTTACGAAACCATGAAAAACAAGAATGAAGGTCAGGAAGGGGCACAGATTGCAACACCACCTTCCGATTGAGAGCCCTGTAATCAATGACAGGCCTGAAGCCTCCTTGGGGTTTCGGGACTAGAAAAATAGGCGATGAATACGCCGACTTAGAGGGCCTAATAATACCATCCTTCAACATCTGATCGATGATTTCTTTCAGAGCCTTCATTTTAGGTGGAGATAGCCTATAAGGTGGAAAACGGACAGGAATCGAATCCGTGACCTCAATTTTGTATTCAATAAGATCAGTAACACCAAGAGTATCAGTGAATACCTCTGGAAATGACTGACATAATTTACGAATACTATTAGCCTGCTCCTCAGGTAGATGTCTAAGGTCTAACAACATCTCATCCTGGGTAGGCGAAATAGAGAAACATGACACAGAATTACACGTTAATAGTGGGATTTTACAACTAGAAGCAAATTTGAATGTGCACGACCTAGACTGGAGATCGAGCACAAGACCAGTGTGAGAAATAACGTCCGCTCCCAGTATGATGGGGCAAGACAAGTGCTTAGCCACAAACAGTTTGATTTTCCATGTAAACTTAAAAATACGAATTTTGACCAGTAAAGAACCTAGAATTTCTAATGGAGATGTATTAGCCGAAACATATTTAACAGGAGAAGAGTCATAGACAGGTAGTTTACAAACAGATTTCAATTTGGAGTACCATTCAGCCGAAATAATGGAACAAACACTGCCTGAATCTAATAGAGCTGTTATAGGTTCGTTATTTATCTCAATCTTAAGAAAAGGAACAGGTGCGAGGATATCCGCCGCAATCCTAAGACACTCTTTGGGGCATTCAAAAGATGTATTCGAAGACTTATCGTTCCCTGAATTCTCGACCTTTTTGCCAGGGGCTGAGCCTTGGGAAGATGGATTAGTTGACTCAGCCGAAGCCACTAGTCACTTTTGACTGTTGTTGGAAGTTACCCCAGAAGTTGAGCAGGAGGGGGTGCTATTCGAATTGGGACAATTCTTGGCGATATGTGAGAAAGCCCCACATTTAAAACAGCCCTGTGATGAACCAGCTCCATTATTTGCCCTACTAGTTTTGATCAGAGGACACTTATTGCGCAGATGGTCAGGCGACCCGCAAGCATAACATTTACGAGGGGTGACTGATCGGCGAGGTGGAGGCCGAATGTTACTAAAGGAAGGCGGGGGTTCTTTCGCAACACGCAAGGAATCGGCGTATCTAACTCCTTCCGCTGAGACGGCCAATGCTTCAAGTTCCGAGAAAGTTTGCGGGCATGCCGCGAAACACAAATATGACCTGTAGGGTGGGGAGATCCCTTCAACAATAGCTTGCACGATCTGATCCTCAGGGAAGTGGAGAGCAAACACCCTAGTATAAAACTTAATGTCCTGTATGAAATCAGCCAAGTTTTCATCCAAGCGCTGTACCCGATAATAGTATTTCTGAATCAGAGATGACCTCGCGCGGGCAGGAATGAAATTTGCAAGCAAGTGTGCGTGAAAATCTTCAATAGATGACTGTTCAGCAATAGCTCTTACTATTTTATCTGAGAGAACACCAATAGCATAAGGATAGATAATTTGCAAAATTTGACAAGGGGAAAGAGAAAACACAAGGGCGTGATCCTGAAATTCAACTAGAAATCTTAAAAATGAAATTACATCACTGGTGGTGTTAACAGAAAACTTAGAAATACCTCTGAGCAACATTGCCAATGGATGAGGCAAGCTGCTAAACCCGGGTGACATAGTAGGTAAAGGTTTCAATGGTAAGGAAGTTAATTCAGAACGGATGTTACTCAACGATGCACGGCGTTCAGATTCGGTGTCCAATGGGGCCGGGATAGTTTGAGCAGCAACGGTTATCCTATTGACTTCTCCCTTGGGAGGCGCTTCCTCACTACCTGCATTCACTATGGTGGGCTGATCAGATTTGGGAGGGACTTCCCCAGTTAACAATTGAGTGACTTTACTAGACAATTCAGAAATAGTTTCAAGGAGCGTATTAGCTTCCTTCCTCTGAACGTCATTCACCTTTAGAGACAACAGATCATTAACTCTATTTCAAAAGTGATATAGTCTGCCTTGCACACGCTTAATTTGATTAGGAGACGGATCATTTTCATCAAAAAAACTAACTACAGATGCTAGCCCCGAAATATTCTCGACGATCGTGGAAAGAGAGTCATCAATTTCTTTCTCTCCCAAATTGGGGATGGAAATGGGCAAATCAAGGGACTCTCTAAGTTTGTTAGTGTCGATAGCAACCGTGCCTCCAGATTGCACGTTTCTAATAGTTAATTCGTAGATCAACTCCTCTTTGCGCAAATAGTTAAGGAGGAGAACATCGCGAGGGCCGGGCATGATGACGAAAAAAAAATTTTGAACAACCTCAATAAAAAATTTCCAGCAACTGAGAAAATGGTTAGAGTTCGGATCAAAACAGTGTTTAGCCGTCAAAAGGGGCTAAATTGAGACCCATTCAACCACGCTCTGCTACCACTTGTTACCGCGTTTTGGTGGTAGGTAGAGGTGTAAGAAGGTGCGGGCGTGAATGGGTCTCAAACTACGGAATCAAAGTTAACGTAAAATTTAACAAGGTTATATTTTCTTTTCAAAATTAGGTAACAACAAATAGAACAGGTACTTAGTAGCCGAAACACAATTGAAAAATACATTTACATAGGTACCCCATTTGGGGCTTCAAAAGTCAGAAACATAATTCTTGGGCAATCAGCTCAGTTTTACCCCAAACACAATTTTAACAGAGGGGCAGAAAACCCCATTCATACCTAGGAGCCCTTGCTCCAAATTACACTGAAAAGCCTCCTCGAGGCATACAATATACCATTTTCAAAAGAGCCACTCGCTCTCAATTTTAAGCCTCTCCCAGGCCACACCAAACTCCACCTTTAAGCTGTCCTCAAAGGACATATACACAGGGGTAAAATACCCAACCTACTGAGGTCTATTAAATGACAAGAAGGTTAATTAAATGACCTCTAAAACAATTTGAGAGGAGGCGAACTTGCACTCCTAATACACTTTGATTAAGATCTACTTGGCGCTAGGCCGTTAATACAAGGGCTAATCCCATACTAAAGAGGTGACTTAAGAAGAGAACAATTTGTTTTACATTATCGAAGAATAGGTTGAGGAAAATAAGTTCACCTCAAAACAATATGAGTGGGAGCTCGAGAGGGTTAGCACTCTCTATCCCAGAATGTAGCTTTACAAGAGAATCGAAGAAAAGAGTAGTTACATTTTAGGAAAAGGTTACATGGTAGAACGCTTCGCACCCGCCCCGAGAGTTAAACTGCTGAGCAAGAAAAGAAAGAATTTATTAATCGGCCATTACCTTATTGTTGACCGCTGCAGAAGAAAGAGGCGCTACCCGCCTCCTGCGATGTACTTAATACACTGAAAGATGGAACAGAAGTGGCACGGAGACCCAAAAATCAGCAGTTTATAACCTCTCGTGGAAGGTTCTAGGCGTTAGGGGAATGAAAACACCCGCCCACAATTATTTTATTGGCTAGGACCCCGCAATCGATTCAAGTTGGGGGAAGATACATCTGATTGGATAGAAATTAATTTAAGAAATTCGGGATTGGCTACATGCAAAACAAGGGGAAAGAAAGGGGTATACAGCCAACTTAAACAATAACAGAAAGAAATTTAGCAAAGAACAAACATTTGAAATAAAAATTTCTTCAACAAAACAGTTCTTTGACTCCGCACTAGGTTGCACTATTGTTGATCTTCAGTAGTGTCCTCTAGAAGAGAAAGTTCACACTTCTTACTTCAAGCTAAACAAAAACACATCAAAAGTGACACAGTTCAAAAACTCAAAATTTTCCACGTGGTGACATCTTCTGAGAAAGTAGAGAATTAATAGAGTAGATAAAGTTCAACCTTCCTCCAGAAGAGGAGTTTCAACTGGCGCAACTTTTAAATAAACGGTGTAGAGGTGTACCGCCCGGTACAATTATTATTACTTCTACAAGTTGCGTTACATCGTACCGATACAGATGGGTCTTATAGCGACGATGGGACAGGAAAGGGCTACGAGTGGGAAGGGAGCGGCCTTGATCTTAAAATTAAGGTAACAAAGGCTTTACGATTAGTATTTCCAGAAGATAGCATTGTTCATCGCTTTTATCGGCTATAGCCCCGTAGTGTAGGTATAGTGTGCCTGACTCTCTTCCAGAGGCTCTGGGTTCTATTCTCGGCCAGTCCAAGAATGCATCATTTACGCCCGTAATTATATTTATTTTTGTGGCGTCGATGGTGATTATTGTTTTAATAGGAAGTGCACTTGGGCAACCATTTTCCCTCAACACTAATTAGAGGGAAAATAGAAGATTCCCACACTTCGAAGAATGAAGGTAATTCTGAAAGAACGAGAAGGATCACAAAGGGCGTGATAATTATAGACTCCCCAGGTCTCGATACTTAGTACCCTCGGGAATCGGAAGATATTTGTTAACAATCTGCTCTACGTCGCACCGACACAGAGAGGTCTTATGTCGACGAAGAATCGGAAGAGAACAAGAGTTAACCAATGGGAGTCAGACAGGAAAGTTGCCGTTGAGGAGCCTGACGCAAGAAAGTAACACTAGACTCAGTGCTGGTGGTGGTGATTATTGTCTTAAGAGGAAGTAGAACTAAGTAACCATACGGTACGCTAGATTCAGCTAAGGACCCCGTGTTCACTAACCCATGGTCTCAAGTTCAGAGCCCCTGAGGTCTCTTTTAGTTACCTCTTACGATAGGTACGTTATGCCGTGGGTGCTTTTCTACCGTCCCCACCCTCAGGAGGATTGCCTTAGGAGAGACCTGGTGCAGGTCATTCTAGTATACTCCCATAGGCGACCTGCGTGTCTGCATTTAATATGATTGTGAGACAGGGAGAGGCTGAAACTCAGTGACGGCACATAGCCTGTTCCTGTCAATCAGTCACTACTGATCTGCATTTAGGGCAGTCGCCCAGGTGGCAGATTCCCTATCTTTTGTTTACCTACCCTTTTCTTAAATGATTGCAAAGAAATTGGAAAATTATTGAACATTTCCATTAGTAAGTTATTCCAATCCCTAACTCCTCTTCCTATAAACGAATATTTGCCCACATTTGTTCTCTTGAATTCCAACTTTATCTTCATATTGTGATCTTTCCTACTTTTAAAGACACCACTCAAACTTATTCGTCTACTAATGTCCTCCCACGCCATCTCTACACTGACTGCTCGGATAATACCACTTAATCGAGCAGCTCGTCTCCTTTCTCCCAAGTCTTCCCAGCCCAAACTTTGCAACATTTTTGTAACGCTACTCTTTTGTCGGAAATCACCCAGAACAAATCGAGCTGCTTTTCTTTGGATTTTTTCCAGTTCTTGAATCAAGTAATCCTGGTGAGGGTCCCATACACTGGAACTCTAGTTGGAGTCTTACCAGAGACTTATATGCCCTCTCCTTTACATCCTTACTAAAACCCCTAAATACCCTCATTACCATGTGCAGAGATCTGTACCCTTTATAAACAATCATATTTATGCGATTACCCCAATGAAGGACTTTTCTTATATTAACACCTAGGTACATACAATGATCCCCAAAAGGAACTTTCTCCCCATCAACGCAGTAATTAAAACTAAGAGGACTTTTCCTATTTCTGAAATTCACAACCTGACTTTTAACCCAGTTTAGCATCATACCGTTGCCCACCGTCCATATCACAACACTATCGAGGTCACCCTGCAACCGCTCACAATCTTGTAACTTACTTATTACTCTGTACAGAATAACATCATCTGCAAACAGCCTTATCTCTGATTCAACTTCTTTACACATATCATTGATTTATATAAGAAAATATAAAGGTCCAATAATACTGCCTTGAGGAATTCCCCTCTTAATTATTACAGGGTCGGATAAAACTTCGCCTACTCTAATTCTCTGAGTTCTATTTTCTAGAAATATAGCCGCCCATTCAGTCACTCTCTTTTCTAGTCCAATAGCACTCATTTTTCCAGTAGTCTTCCATGATCTACCCTATCAAATGCCTTAGATACGTAGGTCAATCGCAATACAGACCATTTGGCCTCCTGAATCCAGGCTATCTGCTATATCTTGCTGAAATCCTACAAGCTGAGCTTCAGTGGAATAACCCTTCCTAAACGCAAACTGCCTTCTGTCAAACCAGTTATTAATTTCGCAAACATGTCTAATATACATGTAATTAATCTCATAATGGAACCGTATTGAGGATAATATATTAAAATTATAAAATTCTTTTATTAACAATCACCTACTCAATACAATATAATACACTCACTAAATTATAACATAATCATGAGGTGTCTTAAAAAATGGCTTAAATAACGGAACATGTTTCTTTCGGCATTGCGAACATCATCAGCCGTTAGTACAAAGACTAAGGTCAGGGCCCTGAACTTATGTGATTAAAATTGTTAAAAGAATAACAATGTCGTAATAAAAAGTAATATGATAACATTAGACTTAATTAGTAACAGTATGTACAGATCAACAGCAAGAATTTATGGTGAAATACATTGAACGATGGCAGTCTGTGGAGTTAAAAACAATCATGGGGTTGTTAAAGTAAAAAACAAAAATAGATATTGTAGACAATTAAAATATACGTCAATGTGTGAAGCGTGGATTAATTATTGACGTTGGAGTTCTTACAATTGTGCGAAAACAAAAGTTGAATTAGAGTTAATTGAACAGTACGAGTCAAATAGAACCAGTCAAAAGGCGCATGACGACGTAACCAAGGATGATATGACGTGATCACCGGTAATTGCAAATTTTGTAGGAGAGAGAATTACAATGCCAGAAGGAAATACAAGTTGAACTAGTCCACATTCACGCTCTAGCATAAAATTAAAAACGTATACAATGTAAAACATCAATGATGAACTCATTAAGGAGTAACTGTGATCTTGAATAAGGGAGAGTTCAGGCAATCCGTAGATGAATGAAGCAGATTATGGCACAATTGGAGTTTGAAATCCTTGGGACTAGTGTGAGGTGTCCGCTAGTGTTAGCTGCGCCAGTTTACTTCACGCAGCTGGGAGACTTCCCTAAACGCATGGTGATTGATTGATTGATTGATTGATTGATTGATTGATTGATTGATTGATTGATTGATTGATTGATTGATTGATTGATTGATTGATTGATTGATTGATTGATTGATTGATTGATTGATTGAACTGGTACAAGAAGATCCCTAATTAACTTCAATATAGTATCAAATAGAAGAGATTAGCCCATTATATTGTGTAAGTTCATCGTAGATACACTTTTCTCGGAAGCAATTGAACCTATAATAGATATAATGTTTGTTGTGGGTATCTACATTGGAGGTCGATTATACAGTCGAACCCCGATATCTCGAACCTCCATTACTCGACTTTTCAGTATCTCGAAGTAACTACGATTTCCAGGCCGTTTGTCCTATTCTTCACATGTATTTATTTCTCTATTACTCCAAATTCGGTTACACGAATTTCTCGATTTTTCGAAGCAAACGTTTCGTCCTTTGAAGCAAAAAACTACTCTGTAACTCGAATTTTGTACAACATTAACTGTGCAATACAGCATTTGTGGTTTGTGAGGAACAGTTAAAGGAAGGGTTACAGTGATGCTGGACTAATACGACGGGAACCGAAAGCCCAAAACTTCTAGTGATCTAAAAATCGGTGAAGCCTGTAACGTGCTACTGCAATAACATCTCCATCGACGTTCTAAGAGTTTCTGCAAACTTCGTCGCATGTACATCTCCACATACTCTACAATTTTATGTTTCTACAAGACTATAATGCTATTATTACTATCTGCTCTGGTTATCAATACTTCTTCCTATCATCGGAATTACCTTACTTTGTTTACCTGTCGTTACCCTCCGACATTTCTCGACACACTGACTGCTGTCTTTCTGTCTGCCTCGCACCTACTATGTCATCTGCCACGTCACATGATCTTTCTCGAATGAACTGGTCTTCGCTTCCGGGCGTGTATATATTGGACTGCTTGGCCCGTCTTGGGCAGACTGGCATCATCTTCTGTAAATAGTGTGTGTGTGTGTGTGTGTGTGTGTGTGTGTGTGTGTGTGTGTGGAGGGACTACGGACCTCGCACGGCTTGCCGTGTGCTGCGCCATTTTCTTCCCTACCAGCTGATGGAGTTATTCTGAAAGGACTTTGGTGAGCTAAACATATCATTTACTAAACTTGTTTTGGAAACTTTAAACTCGGCCTGTTTCGGCATTTTGAGTGATGGCATGCTATGAAAACTTTTCAAGGCCTTGGTTTCGAGTTTAACTCCTTGCCACCTTCAAACTGATTAAGATTAATTGATTTTTAGTGCTGAACACTTGGTGATGTGGACTGAGCCTAAATATCGTCAAACAGAACTTTCACAACCTTAGACGATTCTGAAAAAAATCTATTCGCAGATCAA
The DNA here is from genome assembly GCF_040414725.1 of Anabrus simplex. Classification (NCBI taxonomy): domain Eukaryota; kingdom Metazoa; phylum Arthropoda; class Insecta; order Orthoptera; family Tettigoniidae; genus Anabrus; species Anabrus simplex. The sequence continues at coordinate 422,068,528 of NC_090266.1, forward strand.
ACATTCTCCAGCATTACGCAGTCGGAGTTTCCTTTCTTTTCATCCTCACTTATCCTTATTGTACTGATCCTCCTTTTTACCCTACACTTTTCTCTTTTATTAGGTGTACATGCTTTTTATATTAGTGCGCCCTGGAGGCGTATTCGTTGTTTTTTTTGTGTGGCCAAATATTTCTTGATCTTCATGGTAAAAGTGTACTTGTTCCCTCCAAATTTGATCAGATAATAATATTAATAATTATCATTTGAGGTGATTGTGTTTGTGACACCTCTCTTTCAAAATAATAATAATAATAATAATAGAGAAAACTGGTCTTGTGATCTAGTTCCATTATATGGTCGAGATTCACGCTGACACAGTGTTCTATGTAACGATTTTTGTAATTTTGTCCAAACTTATCTGTGGGTTAGTCCCCTTTCGAAAACGTTTCCTCTAAAACGGGGACCCGAGCTATTTTGTCTTTGTAATCAATGCCTGGGATTTTTGCTCGGACTATATCTTCTTGGTTAACAAGGTGTGTATTGTGATAAACTTTTTCACCAATTTTATTGAAAAAAAAAAAGAGTTGTTCTTTCAAAGGTTTTGAAACTCTACATAAGAAATATATCATCTGAGATGATTATCTGTATAACTTGGGAAAAACCGTTAAAGCACGGACCTTGCATGGCAGTTCCTTTTTAATCTCTTGTGTATATATTGGTCAATTTAATTCTGTAGGTTTAGCATAATTATCCCTTTGATACTTTCCTAAAATGTCCAGGATATATTTGAGGATCTATTTTCTCCAAACATGTTAGTGTGTACTGTATTCTCGTTAAAGCTGCTGTTTCCAATGCACTTGGTCATCTAAAATTTTTTTTGTAACGTGGTGTTCTTTTTTGATGTTTGGTACCTACCACGGTAAACCTCTCCTACTATCCCCTCCCCCCCCCCCCTCCCCAGTACTGCTTCCGCTCACTCTGCTCCTTTCTTGTTTGATGTGATCGACTCCTCGGTGCAGTGTTGCCTATGCACAGACATCGTTTGGTAGTTTTTTCTTTCAACCGGGATGAAAAGATTAGTTTTGGAGAAAGCTCTCAAGATGTCTTAACTATGTTGCACAATACGTCACAAGCCTCGCTGTGAATTCATTACTGGTCACGTACGAAAGCAACCCCGAAGGTCGTGAATGACAAGCTCCATTTACGAGTCTTGGCTGCGTGGTTACTGGTATTGACGAGAAATTCCAACGTGAAGGGAGGAAAATCCTTCTTTTCGTAGACAACCGCCCTGCTCATCCCAAGGTGCTCGTTCTGGATGGTAATGATGATGATGATGATGATGATAATGATTCCCAACAAGAAGAGTTGGGGCTGCCTTCTCCTGTACCGTCAGCAGAACAGGCGTTAAGTGCAGTGGCTATTCTTCGAACGTACATACAGAGTCAGTCGAATATAAATGACAGTTTTCACAGGAATAAATGTTGTTGAAAAGTTTGTGGAAGAAAAGAAGGTAAACAGTAAAAAACAGAAGAGACTAACGGATTTCTTTCCAAAGGTGTTGACCGAGGTATGTTTCTTGTTTCACTACTGTATTCTTTTTTTTTCTGCTAGTCGCTTTACGTCGCACCGTCACAGATAGGTCTTATGGCGACGATAGCACAGGGAAGGCCTAGAAATGGGAAGGAAGCGACCATGGCCTTAATTAAGGTACAGCCCCAGCATTTGCCTGGTGTGAAAATGGGAAACCACGGAAAACCATTTTCAGGCCTGCCGACAGTGGGGTTCGAACCTACTATCTCTCGAATACTGGATACTGGTCGCACTTAAGCGACTGCAGCTATCGAGCTCGGCTACTGTATTCTGTCTTCTAAAACGTTACTATAATAAAGATGATGCCGTAAAATACGAGTTTTAGTATATTTTTAAATACTGTTATGCATATACGTGGATAAATATTATTCAATTATGCACTATACATGCCCCAAAACGGTGTAATCTATATCTCGAAATTTCAATAACATGAAATAAAATTTAGCTCCCGAGGTGATTCGAGATATGAAGTTTCCACAGTATTTTGATAACAGTCCTAATTAAAATTAAACTGATAATTTATTAAATGCGAGGAACATACAATACCAACACTCATTTTTTAGTAACTATACTTCATCATCTTCTTCTTCTTCTTCTTCAACTTCTCCCACATGCTGGTGGGATTGTGGGTGTCAACTGTGTCACACATGTGGATTTGCCTTGTTTTACGGCCGGATGCCCTTCCTGACGCCAACCCTCCGTGGAGGGATATATTCATTATTGCTTGTTTCTGTGGTGGTTGGTAGTGTGATGTGTTGTGTGTAGATGGAGATAAATACAGTATTAAGATAAGACATACAATAATTCCCCGAGTCAGAGAAATTAAAGAACCCCTTTCCCCCACCATTGGCACTACAGCCCTGAAGGGTCTTGGCCTACCAAGCGACCGCTGTTCAGCCCGAAGGCCTGCAGATTACGAGGTGTCGTGTGGTCAGCACGACGAATCCTCTCGGCCGTTATTCTTGACTTTCTAGACAGGAGCCGCCATCTCACCGTCAGATAGCTCCTCAATTCTAATCACGTAGACTGAGTAGACCTCGAACCAGCCCTCATATTCAGGGAAAAATCCCTGACCTGGCCGGGAATCGAACCCGGGGCCTCCGGGTAAGAGGCAGGCACGCTACCCCTACACCTCGGGGCCGGCTAGAGGAATTAAACAGGTGAGATAAAATCCCCAACCCAACAAGGATTCAGAACTGGGACTCTCTGAACCGAAGGCCTCAACGCCGACCTTCAGCCAAGGAGGCGAAGTTTCAGCGACTGTACATATGACAAGAAAATAAGTTGCAATTTTCATTCTAATTCTTAAATTTCATTCAGATCAACAAACTTTCTTAAGACAAAAACCAGAAATAAATCATAAATCATCAGGATGTTCAAAATATGAATAATAATGTTACTGATTTTACCTCCCATCGACTACTTTCATGGTGATCGGAGATAACGAGGTGCCGGAATTTTGTCCCGCTGAGATTTTCTTACGTGCTGCTAAATCTACCAACATGAGGCGGACATATTTGAGCGCATTCAAATACCACTAGACTACCAACCAGCCAACTTGAGCTCAGAAGGCTAGCACTCTACCGTCTAAGCTTCTCAGCTCAGCTCGGAGCTCATTTTCAAAGATTATTTGAGTAAACATGTTGTATAAGCCGCCACCTATTCTTAATATGAAGAGCCACGCCCATTTGAAAGTTGACTGTTGATTGAGGCGAGGTGGAAAAAACAAAACAAGAAAGAATCAAAAATAATCTCTTCTTTAAGTGACTTGTATTCTGAAGATGAAAATATGTTGCGAATTTCTAAATCAGTTATAATAGACATTCTTTATCATTGTTACGATTACAAGATTGCATCGTATTATTTTCTTTTCAAAGCGACTGTTGCAAATGAAGCCCCTAATTTTACTACTGTTGCGTTTATAGAATTTTCCACAAAAATGTTCACTCCTACGAAGTTTAAAATAACTTTTACTTGAATTAATTTGGCCGCAAACGTTATGAAACAAGAATATTCAAATTTGATAATCAGCTTCGTTTGATTTACGTCTATTTAATCTCTCTATAACTATTTAACTATATTCGGATCTGTGAGACGTCAACGTACACTCAAATAAGGTTAATTAACATACCATTTAATCCAATGACACTGATCTCTGGCATTTAAATGTTAATCGGCTACACTGGAATTCAATTTGATTCGATTCAGAAACATTGAGTGGAGAAAGTGAGCGCCAAGCCAAAGAATTATACAGTCAGTCGGAACCAGTTTCTATATCTAAAATCCTCTTTTACTTGGGCGTAATAGCTTGAGTGACAAAGTCACTGGTTTCTCATTATCACTGCTTTAGGTTTCCTCGTCTTTAAGTGACTTGTATTCTGAAGATGAAAATATGTTGCGAATTTCTAAATCAGTTATAATAGACATTCTTTATCACTGTTACGATTAGAAGATTCCATCGTATTATTTTCTTTTGAAAACGATTGTTACAAATGAAGCCCATAATTTCGTTCCAGTACAGGTCAGTGCATGCGGGATGTGCGTCTCCATGGCTAAATGGTTAGCGTGCTGGCCTTTGGTCACAGGGGTCCCGGGTTCGATTCCCGGCGATGTCGGGAATTTTAACCATAATTGGTTAATTTCGCTGGCACGGGGGCTGGGTGTGTGTGTGTGTTGTCTCCATCATCATTTCAACCTCAACCATGACGCGCAGGTCGCCTACGGACGTCAAATCAAAAGACCTGCATCTGGCGAGCCGAACTTGTCTTCGGACACTCCCGGCAGTAAAAGCCATACGCAATTTCATTTTGCATGCGGGATTTCTGAAAGGCAAAGTTACGTCCCTATCGTTCATTTCCACGTAAAACTGGAGGTTCTATGGCTACGATCATGATATAAACAGGCACGTAAAACTACAAGACTGCTTTAGGTTTCCTCTTCTTTAAGTGACTTGTATTCTGAAGATGAAAATATGTTGCGAATTTCTAAATCGGTGATAATAGACATTCTTTATCACTGTTACGATTACAAGATTGCATCCTATTATTTTCTTTTTAAAACGATTGTTGCAAATGAAGCCCATAATTTAACTACTTTTACTTCATCATCTTCGTCATTATCATAACTGAAAAACCTCTGCATGACAGATGAAGAAACCAGTAAACATTTCTACGTCCAAGGCACAGACTGTGCGAATCATGTGCAATAATCCCCATCCGAATCTTTCCGGCAGCCGAGTGGTAACATATTTGAGGTTGGTATTTATCCTGAAGGAGACCGTCTACATGTGACAATATTTCTTTTTTTCTTCACTTGCCGGTCATCTCAAGGTTTCTCATTATGGCTTCAGTAGTTACTTTAGGGCGGTTCAAACACAATGGGAGCTGAAACAGCACTTTCCCACGGGTATCAGATTACATCCGGGGTAAATGACCTCTCACGTTACCAAAGTCATGGGCCTGTGGCGTCATCATGACGCCATAAGCTAACCTGACAATGTTAACCTAACCTCAAAGGCTCCATGGAGGAGCCCATCGGTGAAGTTAGTGACCAATTGACCCAGCAACACTCTACAAAGAAATTGCCAACCACTGGCCCAGTGATCATTCACCGGTCCCGCACACCCAGCAGTCCCTGTTCCCCTCAGGCTCGAAGCCCGAGAGCGGAGACCAGCTGGAGACCAGTAGTCGGTAGTCTGTCTCACGACACATTGCAAAGGTGTGGGTTTTTTTCGGGCAACCGGCTTGGCGATCAGCACAATCTACATCGCCTCCGACATGCTGTTAATTATTAAGAAGAGAAAGAGACAGCGGGGAGGGTTGAGAAGAAGTGATACTGCAGGTATACTTGCCTGACCCCATGCTCAAATAATGTGATGAGGTATCATAGTGGTGTCATCGGGTAGTAAGGGTCAGGGAAAAATCACATAAGCAGAAATAGAAAGATGCCTACAGGTACATGTAAAACCTGACAAAATGTAGGTAGCACATGCATGGTAGCATGTTTGACATGGGGACAGGCACGATACTTGCTTTAGTATCACAACTTTCCAACCTTCTCTGCTGTCTCTTTCTCTTCTTAGAATGTTTCTTCTTTTTTTCATTTTGCTTTATGTCGCACGGACGCATATAGGTCTTATGGCGACGATGGTATAGGAAAGGCCTAGGAATAGGAAGAAAGCGGTCCTGGCCTTAATTAAGGTACAGCTCCAGCATTTGCCTGCTGTGAAAATGGGAAACCACACGGAAAACCATCTTCAGGGGTGCCGACAGTGGAATTCGAACCCACTATCTCTCGGATGCAAGCAAGCTCACAGCCGCGCGCCCCTAAACGCACGGCCAACTCGCCCGGACTTCTTAGACTTAACAGCATGTCTGAGGTGATGTAGCTTGTGTTGACCACCACGCGGGAATTGAAACACGCCTTTGCAACTGCCGACTGCTGGTCTCCAGCTGGTCTCCTCTCTCGGGCTTCTAGCCTAAGGTAGCGATGGGCATTCCGAATGAAAACTATCGAATTATTCGATAGTCTCAAACTACCGTTTCATTCGATTGTTTTCAACAACATTCGATGTTTCATTCGGTCTATATGATACTGAATTCTCCTGCTGTAGTTGCTCCCACTTCGCTCAAAACGATAGTACGTAAGTCGAATGTTACGGAAACGATAGGAACCAATGCAATAGTATTACGGTCTAGGAGAGCAACTATCGCGCGCGTATTTTAAACATTATCCAATGATGGTCCGTAAATATTATTCCCTCCATTACATGGGCAAAAAGAAAGCAGTTCAGCAGAATTCTGGAAGAAACACAAATCTGTCATGGAACTCTTATACACATTGTCACAGAATTATCTCACAATTCCTGCAACATCTGTTCCAGCAGAAAGAATATTTTCGAAAGCTGGGCAGATGAGTGAAGAAGAAACAGGCTGAAAGCAAAACATTTAGATCTTTTAATATTCCTGAACAAAAATTTTTGATTATAGGAAGACAGTGGTAGCCTAAGTGTCTGATTAATTATACTGCAAGTTTGATATGATGTTTTAGTTATCCTAACCTGTTCTATGTGCACAGAATGAAAACATTTGATCTAGCTACTTTATGTACTTTTTACCACGACATATTATTAGTGACTGCACATATAAATGCTTATTGCTCTATTACATGTGTGTTTCATTTAGTTCGCGGTTTGGTTGTATTTTTTCATGTTAAAATGAAATTTTTAAAATATAATGTAAGTATCTGAAAATCTATGACAGCATTGAAGAGAGCTATGTTTAACGGCTGTTTGTACATGTATATTGTTTGACATGATACCAGTTAAATAAATAAAAATGTATTTTACTGTACTTCTTCCTACGAAGAGAGATTGCCTAACCTAAAACTGACCAAGTGCACCATTAAATATTTCATATTAAAATAAGTAGGCCTACGTGGTCCCAGTGTCCATAACGTTAATAATGAGTATTCAATAAATTGTTCCTAATGATTAGCACAGATCTTGTGGGAGCCGAAATTGCAAGGATCAGAGTAAATTTAAGTCCGTACACTGTAACAAGCGTGCATATTGCAGTAATTAGTAACTACCGTAACGAATGTCAGCAATTCGGAAACCGAATGAAAACTATCGAATAAAAACATTCGGTTGTGCTCCTGGACTATCGTTTAACAATCGATAGCAGGAAACATTCGATATGCCCATCACTAGCCTAAGGGGAACAGGGGACTAGTGAGAGGAAGGTGGTAAATGCTCATTTGGACAGCGGTTGGCAATGCTTTTGGTGTACCGGTTCAGGGTAACTGGTCTAGAGGGAGAGGTTAGCCACCTCTCCATAAACCCGGTCACTAACCTGACCGATGTACTCCTCAATGGAACCTGTAAGGTTACGTTAAGACTGATAGGTCAGGGTAGGTTATGGCGTCATGAGTACGTCACAGATCCGTAACCTTGATAACGTGAAAACAGAAATAGAAAGATGCCTACAGGTTCATGTAAAACCTGTTATCAGTGAGAGGAAAGTGGTAAATGCTCATTTGGACAGCAGTTGGCAATTTTCTTTGGTGGACCGGTTCAGGGTAACTGGTCTAGAGGGAGAGGTTAGCCCCCTCTCCAGTTTCGGAATTTAGAACGGGATGCTATCAGCCGCAAGCATCAAAACTCCACAGTCAGCCAACCCACAAGCAGTATTCCCTGTAATAATAATAATAATAATAATAATAATAATAATAATAATAATAATAATAATAATAATAATAATAATAATAATAATAATAATAATAATAATAACCTGAAACCCGTAGGAAAATGCTGATTCAACGCTCATTGTGTTTGAACCGTCCTAATGTAACTACTGTACTGCCTCAGTACTAAATGTGGTGCCGTACGACATGAAGTCAACATACCTCTTGTCCGATTCGTTGGCTGAATGGTCAGCGTACTGGCATTCGGTTCAGAGGATCCCAGGTTCGACTCCCGGCCAGGTCGGGGATTTTAACCTTCATTGGTTAATTCCAATGGCCCGGGAGCTGGGTGTGTGTGCTGTCCCCAACATCCCTGCAACTCACACACCACACATAACACTATCCTCCAACACAATAACAAGCAGTAACCTACACACGGCAGATGCCGCCCACACTCAACGGAGGGTCTGCCGTACAAGGGCTGCACTCGGCTAGAAATAGCCACACGAAATTAATTAAAATTGCTCCAAAAAAGCTCGCTTTTAGTATTTTGAATGAACCAACGACGTATCAATATTTCACACTGGATTTTCTGTAGCAGGAACTTTCGTACCTACCTTTCTCCCGCCTCAAACGTTGAGAGACGACTTAACTTGGAGTCAGTTGAAGGCCTTGTTTGGGACATAGGGTAGAATTAATAAACAGGATACTACCCATGGAAGGACAAAAATCATGAGATTCACCCTTTTAAGAGTAATATTCCGAGAACATTGATTATTGCGAGTAACTCCACAATACGCGTAGTCGAGCGCAAAGTCCACGGCGGTACGTGCCTTTGTCTCAGTACACAATGTGAGCATGAACTGGTACAGCTGATATAATACTGTTTCGACGGTCTGGCCCAGATGACTGATTGTAAACAGGGGATTATCCCTGGCCCTTTACTGCGCCTGTGGCCCGTAGTCAGGTCGCACTGATAATAGCGGCCACCTGTCGGAATGCACGCTCCTAACCTCATTCCCACTTAAATAGCAATGACTACTTTCCATTCTAGAGGGGCTGCTTCTCTTCTGCCCTATGTACTCGGAGGAGTCAGAAGGACTGGGAGAGGAGATAGAGGAAGGGGGATAAGAAAAGGGGAAAGAACGAGAAAAAGGTCAGAGTTCCGACCATTCTACCGGAGCTAATTTGAAAGCTCTCCCGCAACCAACAAACCGCAATGAGAAGTGGGACGAGAAAGTCACATGTTTTGATGGCTGTATTTAAATCACTATAAAACCAAATATTCAAAGAACTGTGGAGTCGAGACAATCGAAACAGAACGATTAAAATCACAACTCATGAAATGGAAAAGTTGGTTTCGTATTTCTTTCATTTAACTTTTCATTCATCACTTGTACAAGGCCTATTTATTAATCTATATTTACCTAAGTTTCTAATACACTGAATAAACTATTGGTTATTTGCGATTACTGAAGCCCTTATTTATTGTTAAATTCTCTTTAGGAGAAGGGCTTCCGGCCTTATACCTCCGGCCAAAATCAAAATGAGCCTGGGTGACTCCAGCGATCCCAGAAATAACTGGGCCCCGAAGGGTCATGGTCTACCAAGCGACCGCTACTCAGCCCGAAGTCCTGCAGGTTACGAGGTGTAGTGTGGTCAGTACGACGAATCCTCTCGTCCGTTATTCTTGGCTTTCTAGACCGGAGCCGCCATCTCACCGTCGGATGGCTCCTCAATTGTAATCACGGACGCTGAGTGGACCTCGAACCAGCCCTCAGATCCAAGTAAAAAAATCCGAACCCGAGGTATTCGGGTAAGAGGCAGGCACGCTGCCCCTGCATCGCCAAGCCGACACGTTAACCCTCAGAAAGTCGACAAATTTAAGGAACGAGATTTCCACTTCTGAAGCCTCACATGGCCCTGATGCTCACTCACCCTATACAAAAAATGAGAATCAGGTTAATTTCTTGGGACAAAGGCGGTCGGGAATACTTTGCTTTGTACCGAGGTTCCGGATTGTGGAAGCCTTTACATTCCACTCCTTCCAGGGCCTTCGAAGCCTGCACGGGAATTGCTTTGTTATGCTTCGTACTGCTCTGATTGTAAGTCAAATAAAATATTCATTATTGTTGTATGATCAACATAATTTCACTTATATATAGAAGTTCCTTCCTGTATTATTATGCATTGTTTATACGTATTCTTAATTTTTTGAGAGGGAATCTATTTATGCTATCAGGTTTCTCCATAATTCCATTATGTGAATTCTATTTAAATGTGAACGAACATTCCGTTCTTAATTTTACGTACGATATGAACTGAACGTAAGAATGTTCAATTATAATTATCCCAAGGTTATAGTGTTCTTGTGCCAGCCCCGCGGTGCAGGGGTAGTGTGCCTGCCTCTTACCCGGAGGCCGCGGGTTCTGTTCCCGGTCAGGTCAGGGATTTTTACCTAGATATGAGGGCTGGTTTGAGGTCCACTCAGCCTACGTGATTAAACGTGAGGAGCTACCTGACCGTGAGGTGGTGGCCCAGGTCTAGGAAGCCAAGAATAACGGCCGAGAGGATTCGTCGTGCTGACCACACGACACCTCATAATCTGCAGGCCTTCAGGCCGAGCTGCGGTAGCTTGGTAGGCCAAGGCCCTTCAGGGCTATTGCGCCATAGGGGGGGAGGAAGTTATAGGGTTCTTGCCTCGGACCTCTCTTAGTGATCAGCGTCCTTGATAGGCCTGTATTAGACGAATAGTTTATTCATAGGTATGCTCAGAAAAGCAAATAAAGTCGTCTCCGTACAAGCCATGAAGGCCCTTGGAGGGGTGGAAGGTAAAGGCTTCTACTATCCGTAACCTCGGCACTTGGATGGGTAGAGTGGTTAGCACTAAGTCCGGCCACCTTTGCCTCCAGAAATTAACCTGGTACTCATTTTTGGTGTAGGGTGAGGGTATCTCAGTGCTATCAGCACCTCCGGAAGTGAAAATCTCGTTTCCTAAAATGTTCGACTTCCTGGTGGTGAACCGAGCACGCCTTTACCACCTCGGCCAGATACGTAATACTGTCACATTGCTCCCTCCAGAAAGTTCTAAGGACCTCCGCAAAATATCTGAGGGAGAAATGTTCCTGCTGTCAAGAGAGTATGCTCCTACAGCGATTCACAGTAAAAAGTAGTACGCCTATTATTTTATAAGCCTTTATTTAAAAACACATTCTGTATTGTCAGGACCGAGTAAGTTGGCTACGTGGTTCTGGGCGTGCAGCTGTTAGCTACACGGGAGATAGTGTATTCGAGCTCGAATGTTGGCAGCCCTGAAAATGGTTTTGGGGGTTTCCCACTTTCACCCCAGACAAATGCTGGGAATGTACCTCGATTTAGGCCACAGTCGCTTCCTTCGAAGTCCTAGCTCTGTCACATCCCATCATCGCCATTAGACCTGTCAGAGTCGGTGAGACGTAAAACAAATGGCAGAAGCAAAATTTCAATATACCAATACAATTTGCTGAACGTTGCACCGACACATGTAGGTCCCATGGCGACGACGGGATAGGGAAAGGCTAGGAGTGGGAATGAAGCGGCCATGGCCTTAACTAAGGTACAGCCCCCGTATTTGCCTGGAGCGGAAATGTGGAAACCACGGAAAATCATATTCAGAGCTGCCGACAGTGAGGTTCGAACCCACAATATCCCGAATGCTAGCTCACAATTCCAATGTACCGTAATTGCACAAAACAGCAAAGAAACAAAGCAATACACTCTAAATACTAATCTGTAAAAGTGTCTTACCCGTTGGCTGAATGGTCAGCTTAGTGGCCTTCGGTTCAGATGATCCCCGGTTCGAATCCCGACAGGGTCGGCGAGTTTTAACACTCGTCCTGTAATTCCTCTGTCTCGGACACTGGGTGTTTGTACTCATCTTAATACACATCTTCATCCATACACAACACAGTACCAAAACAACTACCACTCTAACACGCAGTATTAAATTCGTCTCTCTCAATAGGGTTGGCGTCAGGAAGGACATCCGGCTGTAAGGATGGATATAATTCACACACAATGTCAACCCTAAATAAGTGGCGCAGCGCCAGGAGGAAGAAGGCTAATGTTTAAAAGTGTAATATAAAATACGTATTTCTAGGCCAAGAAACTGGTACGGTTTCGTTTTTTTTGTCTTCGAAAAATAGGTATAAACATAGTAATCGTTTGGTGTATAGCTTAAGCTACTTTTCATATCCCCTAGTTGAATCGCAGATGGAATTTGTGTCTTACATGTGGACCTTCCCGATACCAAGAGTCTGGAGGGACGTACTCTACTATTTATTTATTTATTTATTTATTTATTTATTTATTTATTTATTTATTTATTTATTTATTTATTTATTTATTTATTTATTGAATGAATGAATGAATGAATGAATGAATGAATGAATGAAAATGTACAGACGTTCGTCCAGTTACAGTATTTGCTCATAACTTCTACTATTATTAACTACAAATATTAAACCGAAAATACTAAGTGTACAAAAACACAAATAACAAACTATATACAAAACCAAAATTTAGAAATTAAAATGAGTTAATCTAATACGTAGCAATAACAATAAAATAATGAACACAATAAAAATAAGAATACATTATCAACCAAAAAAAAGCAGACAAGATGGCATCGTTAAGCTAATTAATTATCGGCACCTGTAATAAACGCCTACAAGATTTCAAGAAGTCAGATTTTTCATCTTGAAATAAATAAAAACTCAGAGGATGTAATTTATTATACAGTAACATTGTTGTGTATGGAGGTGAATTTAAATGTTTGTTTGTACTGTATTAGCTCTTGGCAAGACCGGGTGAGTTGGCCGTGCGGTTAGGGCCGCGCAGCTGTGAGCTTGCATCCGGGAGATAGTAGGTTCGAACCCCACTGTCGGCAGCGCTGAAGATGGTTTTCCAGTCGTTTCCCACTTTCACACCAAGCAACTGCGGGGCTGTGCCTTAATTAAGGCCACGGCCGCTTCCTTCCCACTCCTAGGCCATTCCTATCCCATCGTCGCCGTAAGACCTATCTGTGTCGGTGCGACGTAAAGCCAATTGTAAAAAAAAACTCGTCGCAAGAAAAATAAGTTCCTTAATTTGCCTGCCGATTTTCTAGGTGTGTATAATAGAAGCCGTACCAGGTCTAGTCCCGGTTGGGGACTGGTTCTGGATTGAGTAGGAGCCAGTCAGTACTCTTCAGGGAATGGGGGGGGGGGGGTCGCTCAAACCCGACACGGCGCGTCCCAAAGGCTGATAGGGGAAGTTCTTGTAGATATGCAGGGCATGTGCGAATAAGGTTATACCAAATAAGCACCCGCGGATCAACTGAGGCAATCCAGTGCTTTGTGGATAGGGTTTTGACCCAAAGGCTTTGGGAGTAAACCCAGAAAGAAAATCAAGCAAGGACAAAGGCTTTGAGGGAGCAGCCCTCTCACTGTCCTAGATCCATCACAGGATACCCGTATGGAGTGAATTTCAAATCAATTCAGAGAAATATCAGATTTGAATCCGGACGGACCACAAGACGACGAATTGGCGAGAAACGGGATATGAGAATCGGAACCTGGAATATTACCTCTCTGACAGTCAAGGAAGTGGAAGTGGCAGAGGAGATGAAGAGGTACAAACTCGAAATTCTCGGGATCAGTGAAGTGAAGAAAATGGGAACAGGGGAGATGGAACTGGACCAGGGATATGTTCTGAGATATTCAGGCGTAGATAAGAGAAATAGAGCTAAAGAAGGAGTCGGAAGTATCACAAGTGAGCAATTAAGTAATAAAGTGGTCGATTGGAAAGCAGTAAGCCCAAGGATAATGAGATTGGATCTGGATGTGGAAAATAACCGAAAAGTTGCTCTCATACAAATATATGCTCCTACTGAAGATAGTGATGAGATAGAAAAGGAGATATTTTACTCTGCCTTCCAGAGGACATTGGAAAAAGCTAGAAATACCATAGAATCGGTGATAATGGGGGACTGGAATGCTAGAGTTGGGAATAAGATGAGTTCTGGCCATGGAAGCTTGGGTTGGTATGGGGCAGAGGAAAGTCTGAACAGCAATGGGAAGAGCATGCTTGAGTTCGGCATAGATAATGAAATGCACAAACGAAATTCTTTCGTCCCTCATAAACAGATCCGCCAAATTATCTTTGAGGCAATAAGCAGAAATGTACGAAGTTCAATAGACTACAGTGGCGGTGCGTGACTTTTACAGAAGGGAAGCACATATCATAAGCTAAGAAGATACATACAGTAAAATAAATATAACTCACATTGTCTTGTGCTATTTGAATGTTAGTTTCATCAATTCTTGAATTGACGAATTCTTCTATAACAAGGCTGTAGAATTCTTCTTCATTCTTTGATGACTTCAATTTTAGTAACGTCTCCTCAATCGACAGTAGAGACAAGTTCGAGAGTCTCTGTTGTCCCTGTGTGTTTCTGCAGTAGGTGTGGATTTCCCGAAGTACGATATTTCACTTCAGTTAAAAACACAAGCACAATTAACCTTTTTCTCACAATTTTTTTGTGCTAGTGGCTTTACGTCGCACCGACACAGATAGGTCTTATGAGAACGATGGGATAGGAAAGACCTAGGAGTTGGAAAGAAGCGTCCGTGGCCTTAATTAAGATACAGCCCCAGCATTTGCCTGGTGTGAAAATGGGAAACAACAGAAAACCATCTTCAGGGCTGCCGACAGTGGAATTCGAACCCATTATCTCCCGGATGCAAGTTCACAGCCGCCCTCTCCAAACCGCACGGCCAACTCGCCCGGTCTCTCTCACAAGTTTTATCACATACACATACAACTCTCAAACGGAATGAGTAGTTAGATGCATTCCCCTAGGGCGGAGATACCCGAACCCAAGTGAATAATTACGAAGGGACCAGACTGAAGCCATGGCAAATACTTAAATACACCAATACCAGACACCTCTATCTCAACAGCATTGAGTGGAGTGCGAACAGCGACGATGGTGACATCTAGCGTATTGGTGTGAACTGCATACTTGTCTATGCTACAGTTGAGAGGAATGCACTACACTCATTGGAAATATTTTTGTTAAAATAATTGAATAATAAAAATAATTAAGAATGACATTTTAAAATATGAAATGCCTCCTTCATAAACCTCCAAACGAGCATTATGTTAACCGTGCCTTTCGCTATGTCTTAAAAATTATAAAGCAGAATTTGTTGAGGATCCACCCAGCCTCTGGGGGAAATATTTAACAACTACTCTCTCCTCTTCTTTCTAGCCTTTTCTCATTTACCTAGCGCAGGATTTTGCATGGACTTAGTCTATTTTTCCGGCCGGATGCCTTTCCTAACAGCAATCATATGCGGGATATATACCGTACTCACTATTGCGTGTTTCTGTGGTTGTTATTCGTTTGATGTGTCGTATATACTTGAAGATGCGTATGAATACGAACACAAACCAGCAGCCCTCGATCTACAGGAATTAACAGATGCGATTAAATCTCCGACTCAGCCGGAAATCGTACCAGGGCCCTCTGAACCGAAGGCCAGTACGCTGACCATTCCGTGGTCGTGATTATTTTAAGAGGAAGTACAACTGGCCAGCCATCCTCTATTAACACTAATCAGAAGGGAAATGGAAGAGTTCCAACACTCTGAAGAATGAAGGTATCATAAAAAAGCGGGGGGGGGGGGGCACGAAGCGCTAATCATTCAGCCAAAGCGCCAGAGGGGGCAGATAACTTAACAACATCCATGATTTATTAAGATTTTGGGAAAGAGAGGCTGTAATTAAGGAACAGGAGTTTTGATCCATTATTTTGACTCCTTCTTCTTCTTCAGTACGACCGATCTTCCCGAACTCTACAGGGGAACTCACCTCGCGCTGCTGTCTCGCTTTTGCAGTACTTTGAATTTTGTTTTACCTCTGATGACAGAAATACACAATATACAGTATATAACACATATTGGGGTTACGTGAGTGAACTACGACGTTCCTAACAAGGAAAAAGTGTTCAGAATTTCATAAAGTCTCTTTCACAAATTTATGCATGGAGAATTACCATACACGCGTATTAAATTAGTTGGACTGGTGCTCAAGCCTATGCTAATAATACACTGATATAATTTTCTTACGCCGGTCTGAGTGGCTCAGACGGTTGATGCGATGGCCTTCTGATCTAAATTTGGCAAGTTCGATCCTAGCTCAGTCCGGTGGTATTTGAAGGTGCTCAAATACGTCAGCCTCGTTTAGGTACATTTACTGGCATGTAAAAGAATTCGTTGGTGTGAACTGCATTCTTGTCTATGCTACAGTTGAGAGGAATGCACAACACTCATTGGAAATATTTTTGTTAAAATAATTGAATAATCATAATAACCGTAAAACCGTAATAGTACTTAGTGGGACGTAAAGACAATTATTATTATTATAATTATTATTATTATCATTATTATTATTATTATTATTATTATTATTGTTATTATTGGTCCGCCTCTGTGGTGTAGTGGTTAGCGTGATTAGCTGCCACCCCCGGAGGTCCGGGTTCGATTCCAGGCTCTGCCACGAAAATTTGAAAAGTGGTACGAGGGCTGGAACGGGGTCCACTCAGCCTCGGGAGGTCAACTGAGTAGAGGTGCGTTCGATTCCCACCTCAGCCATCCTGGAAGTGGTTTTCCGTGGTTTCCCACTTCTCCTCCAGGCGAATGCCGGGATGGTACCTAACTTAAGGCCACGGCCGCTTCCTTCCCTCTTCCTTGCCTATCCCTTCCAATCTTCCCATCCCTCCACAAGGCCCCTGTTCAGCATAGCAGGTGAGACCGCCTGGGCGAGGTACTGGTCATACTCCCCAGTTGTATCCCCCGACCAAGAGTCTGAAGCTCCAGGACACTGCCCTTGAGGCGGTAGAGGTGGGATCCCTCGCTAAGTCCGAGGAAAAAACCGAACCTGGAGGGTAAACAGATGATGATGTTGATGATGATGATGATGATTATTATTATTATTATTATTATTTTCTTACAGTAAAAAAAGTGTGACTGGATTCGAAACTCAGGGCCTTCAATTTTCAATTTCAAGACTACCGCGATAACCATTACGCTACAGGACCACAAGTTTTCGATTGTGAAATTTATGGTTCAGTTTGACAATGTGGACCCTCAAGTTTGAGTACACTAGAGTTCCATATTTGTTAATAGTATTGGTTTTACGTCCCTCTAACATTTCAGTAGAGTATTTGATTGATTTTCTTAATATAAGGGACATAGATTGTAACCTCAACTCAGATGCGAGGTCATTACTTTTTTTAATACTTACGGTCCTTATCAGTTCCCATGCCCATTATCTTGCTGGGTAATTTGTTCAGCGCATAACACTTTTCTTGGAATACAATAACTGCAGTGTAAGATTATTTAGTGCACACAGTGACATATTATAAAAGAACACGGCAGTACGCCAAGAGCCGCCTCTGTGGTGTAGTGGTTAGCGTGATTAGCTGCCACCCCCGGAGGTCCGGGTTCGATTCCCGGCTCTGCCCCGAAATTTGAAAAGTGGTACGTGGGCTGGAACGGGGTCCACTCAGCCTCAGCCATCCTGGAAGTGGTTTTCCGTGGTTTCCCACTTCTCCTCCAGGCAAATGCTGGGATGGTACCTAACTCAAGGCCACGGACGCTTCTTTCCCTCTTCCTTGCCTGTCCCATCCAATCTCCCTATCCCTCCACCAGGCCCCTCTTTAGTATAGCAGGTGAGGCCGCCTGGGCGAGGTACTAGTCATTCTCCCCAGTTGTATCCTCGACCCAAAGTCTGAATCTCCAGGACACTGCCCTTGAGGCGGTAGAGGTGGAATCCCTCGCTGAGTCCGAGGGAAAAACCGACCCTGGAGGGTAAACAGATTACGAAGTACGTCAAGAATCATACAGATGGCAATATGTTATTGAAGATTTGTTCTCACCAAGCCATGTAGGTAGCAGCACTATCGACTTTCTCACTGAAAACAGCAAGCTGTCCGGTACCGGTATTGTTATATTAAAGTATTTGGCCATGGTCGAGTCTGGCAAGCTGGGCAAGCCGTCTGGCAAGCCACTTGCCTGACAAACGGCTTTGATAGCACATCCTTGCGTAGCTCTTGGAGACAGACCTATGTTTGCAACTCTCAACTGCCCGTGCATCACTGTCACGTTAAAATAACGTTAATTATACAGTACTTAAAACGACACGAAATTTAAAATAAATACTGGTTGCAATAACATACTTAAATATATTTCTTCTTTGTGTAATAATTTTTAAGGGAATGACTTATTCCCTTCATTCCACGAAAAAACCGCCCCTGATGACTACTATGGTACACAAAGAATACCCACTATGATGTAATGGATGTGAGGGTATTACGCAGTGCGGAACTGAACACTGAACATCGTTTATTGGTAATGGAAACCCGGTTCAGATATATACCAGAATCAACAAAAATGAATTATGTCAAAGTGAATGTATCTGCCTTAGAGGATATCTCCAAGAGACGAGAGTATGAGAATAAGTTGAACGAAAGACTCATACAGAAGGAGCAAAATCACAGAGGTATGTGGAACGTGGAAGACAGATGGAAGGTGATGAAAGAGACGATTAACCAGGTAGCTACAGAGGTGTGCGGGATCAGCAGAGTCAAAGGAAATAGGAGACAGACAAGATGGTTGCAGCCAAGAAGAAAGCATGGAAAAGATATATGAAATCCAAAAGTGAGGAAGACAAAGGAACATATAAACAACTAAGAAATACAGCAAGGAGAGCAGTCAAGGAAGCTAAAAAGGAATCCTGGGAACAGTTCGGAAGGGATATAGAAGAAAGTTATAAGGAAAACTAAATAAAGTTCTGGCATGTGGTGAAAAGCTTGAAGGGGAAAGGTGAAAGAAAATCAGAAACATTAAGGATAAAAATAACAAGCTGAAAACCAACATAAAGGACATCCTGGAAGTGTGGAACGAATATTACCCAGAAACCCTCAAGGAAAGCAATAAAATGGTGGGCATGACACCAATGGAAGAAGATAACAGTGGAGAGAGTGAAAAGAAAGAAGGTATTAGATTCAAGGAAGTGCATGAGGCAATTAAGGCAATCAAGACTGGTAAAGCAGCAGGCTGGGATAATATTCACCTGGAGTTTGTGAAATTCGGGGGAAGAGAACTAGGGAAATGGATCTGGGATCTCTTCAAGTTAGTTAGGGACTCTGAGAAAATACCAGAAGATTGGGAGCGGAACATCATAGTTTCCATTCACAAAAAGGGAAGCTCAACTGACTGTCATAATTACAGAGCGATATGCTTAGCATCATTTCTCCAGAAGTTACATTCAACTGTAATAGAGAAGAAACTTAGAGAGCAAGCGGCGGAAGGATTGGAAGAAGAAGAGGCTGGATTTAGACCCCATTGGCAAACACAAGATTAGATCTTCTGTTTCAGAAATGCAGCAGAAAAGATCCTAAATTGGGAAGGAGAACTATTTGTAGCATTTATCGACTTGAAGTCGGCATTTGACAGAGTACCGAGAGAAGAGCTATGGATGGCTTTACAGAAGGCACATATTACTCCCAAATTGACTAGAGTGATTAAAAGTATATAGAGGAGGGTTATAGGTATTTTCTTTTCCTTGTTTTCCTACCGCTTTTCCCACACCGGTGGGGTCGCGGGTGCGAACTGTGTCAAACATGTGGATTTGGCCCTGTTTTACGGCCGGATGCCCTTCCTGACGCCAACCCTATGTGGAGGGATGTAATCACTATTGCGTGTTTCTGTGGTGGTTAGTAGTGTAGTGTGTTGTCTGGATATGAAGAGGAAAGAGTTGGGACAAACACAAACACCCAGTCCCCGGTCCAGAAGAATTAATCAGACGGGATTAAAATCCACGACCCGGCCGGGAATCGAACCCGGGACCCTCTGAACCGAAGGCATCAACGCTGACCATTCAGGCAATGAGTCGGACACAGGAGGCATAGTGAGGATAAATGGTCAAACCTCAAAGGAATTTACTGTACAATGGAAAGAAGTGTCAAACAAGGTGACGGGCTTAGCCCTCTACTCATTATAATATTCATGGATCAAGTTATTAAACAATGTAAGAGGCGAACAATTAAATGCAACGTTGGAAATTTCAAGATGAGACCAGTGTGGATACAGGCACTAGCATACTCTGATGATATCACGCTTTTGACAACAGATAGAGACAAATTACAGAGGGCAGTGATGTAATGGGGGTGCGCACTCAAAGACAGGGGGATGGAAATTAATGTTAGTAAAAGTAAAGTTATGCACCTTACCAGGAAAGAACAAAAAGACCTTAACATCGAGTGGCAGAATGAGATTTTAGAACAGCTGTAGCAGTTTGAATATTTAGGCAGCATCATAACAGCAGATGGAGAAGTAGATTCTGAAATAAATCACATAATCAATAAAGCTAACAATCTGTATTATGATATTAACAATGCCATCATAGGAAAGAAAGAAGTTACCAGGAAAACAAAAATGAGAATATACAAATCAGTATATCTTCTAGTGCTGACGTACGGATCTGAAAGTTGGACTCGCATCTGGGAGATAGTGGATTCGAGCCCCACTGTCGGCAGCCCTGAAAATTGTTTTCCGTGGTTTCCCATTTTCACACCAGGCAAATGCTGGGGCTGTACCTTAATTAAGATAACGGCCGCTTCCTTCCCATTCCCAGGCCTTTCCTCTCCCATCGTCGCCATAAGATCTATCTGTGTCGGTGCGACGTAAAGCAACTAGCAAAAAATGAAAGCTGGACACTGCAGAGTAATTTAGAGAGCAGACTCACTGCCACAGAAATGAAGTTGGAAGGACAAGAAGGGATATGGTTAAAAATACTAGGATAAGGGAAGAGTGTCTTAACCAAGAACCACTGATTAGTTTAATTGAAAAGAAGGAACTTGGAAGGTTGGGGCACCTGGTGAGGATGGAAGAGGAAAGGAAGCCTAAACAAATATTCCAAGCAAGACCAGAGGGAAAAAGAGGAAGGGGACGACCGAGGCTGGAGTCGGACACCCACGTCTTTGACCTGGCATGAAAGACTCCAGCAGAATTGAGAAGAGTGGCACTGGAAAGGACTTAATATGGGAAGTGGCTGAAGGACCCGACGCTTGCGAGGGTATAACGAGAAAAGAGAAAGAAGAAGAAGAAGTATAATAGAATATGACAAGTTATTTCCATATCATGTGTGTCATTATTAACAAGCTTACAGAGTAACAATCATCAACTGAAATTTTCTTCTGGTATCTAGCATTTCAAACCCAAATTTTAAAATAATTTTTTAATGAACCCATGACCTTCGTGTCATAAGAAATTAGAGTCCTAAAGTTACCATATGAGGCCCCATATTAATCGCAATGAGAAGCTCAGATATATTTTTTCTCACCGGAACGACACGTGGCATGGGGGGGGGGGGAGAGAATGGCTCTCTTTCTCACGCCAAGAAAAATGACATCACCCGCACGTGTAAATGGAGCATTGATACAACAAAAGTGTTAGTTTGATAAATATATTGTTTAAAAGGAATTAGCACGAAACTAATATAATAAATGTCCTGTAATTATATGTGAGATAATTGGTCTTAAGTAATACAGATTTTAGATTGCTAAGCAGTTTCCAACGGAAATAGGTAAAAGGCGCGCGTGCCTGTTCAACATACGTAACGTCATCAGAATATAGTGCCTATCAAACGAGGTCATTTAACCAGTCAATTTGTTACGAGATAATCGTAAATGTTCATAAACAATGTCACTTTTAAATTAGCAAGTACTGGGTTACTATAAAACCTGTCTTTAATACATTTCCACAAGGTCGGAAAATATACGTAATATTCTTGAAGGCAAGGAAAAATGCCTAAGAGAGGGGGTGAAGGCTATAAAAATAGGAGCGCCATTTTGAAATAATCTGCATTGTGTCATTTGAGCTAGAGGAGGAACCTCGTGCTATTGTACAATTTGTCGGCGATAATTAAACTAAGTCCAACTAAGAACTTAGATTTTTGGCCGATGTGGTTGGAGTATCGTCTCCAAGTGGAGATCGTTTTTGTGTTGTAAAGTGTATTTAATAAACATGTAAACGGACGGTCATTGTAGGCCGCAGTCTTATAAGTGAAATTTTAATAATATCGTGTTGAAAGTATTGCGTGTGCGATCGAGATTACAACAGTCGTGTTCGGTTCCGCGAAAATATCGAGTGAAGGATATTTTTATGTGCCTTTATATCAGGTGAATCAAGATGAATAAGATTACCTGTGAAGCCAAAAGTGTTCAAATGGCTAAATAAATACCAGAGAGTTGCTGGTGAACTCACATGATGGAAGCTGGCGTACGACCAAGGTAGGTGAAGGATCGCCATTACCACCTGTGTATTTGTTTCATGATGTCAAGGTTTATTTTGTATGTGTATTTTGTGACGCAGTTTGGTCACCCATTTACTTTCGTGAAATGTCAGAAATATGACGAAAGGTCATTGGTTTAATTTAACGCTCGGATAAAATTAGGGATTTTTGCGAAGTACCGTGTGAGTTTTATATTGCTATTTGCTTTACATCACACCGACACAGGTATGTCTTATGGCGACGATGGAACAGGAAAGGCCTAGGAATGGCAAGGAAGCGGCCGTGGCCTTAATTAAGGTACCAGGTATTTGCCTGGTGTGTGCGGCCCAGAACATCTAAGGGCATCACAGACCTGTTATTGCTCAATCTCGTGCGGCTAGAAGCCGCCTGTCCCTCTAAGGGCCTTATTACACAGGGCAGCCAGGTCGCGCAGCCATGGCTGCCCGACCTGGCTTGAGCCGAGCGACTGGTGCAGCAGCCAGACAGTTCCATGTTGCTCAGTGTCTGTTTGACCAGTGATGAAGACACGAGTGTTCGTGAGTTCGATTATTGAGTTACTTTATTAATTGACTAGTTGAGATGAGTGATTAGTATATGCTTCTCCTTCCACTATTGATGAAGAAGAGGAGGAGAAGGAAAAGAAAGATGCATGTGCATCCTATTCTATCTTTAAGACAATCTAAAGGGTCCTACTATACTATTTTTGATGAGCTTTGTTCAGTCGACAACATTTGCCGTCAAGAAAACAGTGCACAGTAGCACGTGGCTATACGTAACTAAACTGTGGCTGCCTGTCTCTTTTCTCCCTTGTGTAATAAGCCCCATATATTTCAACGCCTGGCCACCACCAGTGGTCGCCAGATTGGTTGCCGGGTAGGGAAACCTCAAGGTCAACAAAGTGTGGTCGCGCGACTGGCTGCCTTGTGTAATAAGAGCCTAAGAAGATGGGTTGTCGCCGGTAGCACGAACAGATACCGGATGCGACTATTTAGCAGGCTAGAGTCTCGTTCGTTATCGGAATTAATCAGACAAGTCGCTCCACCAACTAAGAACGACCATGCACCACCACCCACCGAATCAAGAAAGAGCTCTCAATCTGTCAATCCTTTCTGTGTCCGGGCCTAGTGAGGTTTCCCGTGTTGAGTCAAATTAAGCCGCAGGCTCCACTCCTGGTGGTGCCCTTCCGTCAATTCCTTTAAGTTTCAGCTTTGCAACCATACTTCCCCGGAACCCAAAAGCTTTGGTTTCCCGGGAGCTGTCCGCCGAGTAATCGGAGGAACTTCGGCGGTGTGAAAATAGGAAACCACGGAAAACCATCTTCAGGGCTGCCGACAGTGGGGTTCGAACCCACTATCTCCCGATTACTGGATACTGGCCGCAATTAAGCGACTGCAGCTATCGAGCTCTGTTATCGTGTGAGTATTTTGTGTATTTTGGTATCTTTGTGGCTATTGTTGTTTGCAGATTGGAGGTGTTTGGACAAGCAGTTTCTATAAGGGATGCGGATCTTTTTGATTTATCGACTAGAATAATATCTGGCCTATTGTTGCTGAGCGTGACATCGGTCATGACTTCTCGGTCCCACAGTAGTTTGTATGAAGAGTTTTCGAGAACGGGTGGAGGTGTATATTTCCAATATGCAGTTGATTTATTATTATTATTATTATTATTATTATTATTATTATTATTATTGGATGCCTACTTTCAACGCATTCCTTCAAATTAGAATCCGTTTCCCTGTAACTGAGTTTTTGTCCCCATAAGTCGTATCGGGTCTTTTGCTCACTGTACCCAACACAGCGCGAAACAAGAAATGTGAAGTGGAAAGGCCACGCGGAAATGTGTCGTGAAGCTACGCTTCTGTATGTATTACCACCAGTAAACCTAATACAACGCACTTCGAATAAGTAAAGAATAACTGTAACCAGCCGAGAATTAACGGAGGAGGAGAGTCAGCACTGCCTCTAAGCTCTTACAGCACAAACTTATCACACGCGCCTACGCAGCAGTGCACGCTTGAGCGAGCTGCCGTGGTTCTTTATGGGGTCTAATATCGGTCAGCCAATCAGAAACTCCCTTCCCTTTCTTTGGCTGTACTGAGGTAGTTTCTTTTGTATTAGGGTCTCCGATAGAACATAATATTATTTCTGGAACAAGATACACCTTAATGTTATTTAACTCCCATCGCTACCACACACCCAATAGGCGAACGTCCGTTGTTGCATACCAGCGAGTACGCGATATTCGTAGTGTTTTACCGTCTTATCGAGACTGAGGTTGGCAAAGATCGCGGCAAGTGTTAGCAATAG
The DNA here is from genome assembly GCF_040414725.1 of Anabrus simplex. Lineage (NCBI taxonomy): Eukaryota > Metazoa > Arthropoda > Insecta > Orthoptera > Tettigoniidae > Anabrus > Anabrus simplex. Next base: position 422,092,970 of record NC_090266.1, read on the forward strand.
AAGTCGACATTCTGAAAATAATTGAAAGCCACCGAGAGTGAACCAGGCGATAAATGTTGGGCGCGATGTTGGTGCGTCCCAATGCGTGAAAAGCACCTGCGACCGTATCATGTGCAACGTCACTGCCTTCGTGATGTACAGGCCGTACTTCGGAAGCGCGCCAAGCCCATCAGCTGATTGATTAGGGCTGTCTAAATCAATGTTATGAATTGTACTTATGAATGTAACACATCTTTGGATAATTGGATAATTGTGACTGTTGAAAGAGAGACCTTTATTTTTAAGCATATTGCACGCTTGTTCTCTGAATTTAAGCTATTACATCAAGATTTGCATAAACGGCTCTTACTGAGAAAATCCGACCTCACAGTTTAGCTTAGGTATGTTATTTGCTTCTTGTGGAATTTATTCATTGAATCGTTACCGTATAGCACATTTTTTGTGGAAATATAATGTTAATATTTTAATTCCTTTTTTTTCCTAGTTGCTTTACGTCGCACCGACACAGATAGGTCTTATGGCGACGATGGGACAGGGAAGTGCTAGGAATGGGAAGGAAGCGGCCGTGGCCTTAATTAAGGTACAGCTCCGGCATTTGCCTGGTGTGAAAATGGGAAACCACGGAAAACCATTTTCAGGGCTGCCGACAGTGGGGTTCGAACCTACTATCTCCCGAATACTGGATACTGGCCGCACTTAAGCGACTGCAGCTATCGAGCTCGGTAATATTATAATAAATTGCCACAATGCCAAAAGGTGTGCGCATCACGACGAATATCCAAATATAAGTGACTATACACAGTATACACCAATATTGTCATTTCTTTCGAATGACGGCAGGAGAAACTTATGGAAGACGAAAATTCTAAACGAAAATGTAGCTATCCTATTACGAAGAATATAGGAGTATGTTTCACTCATTTTTCTGAACTGAGGGTGAGTTATTCTTTTGACTTTCTTCTTGTTATGTAGATTTATGGCAGTGCGTTTCATTGTTGATAGAGAACAATCGTAAAAGTACATAACATAGATGACCAGTAACCAAGTGAGCCTACATTTGTGTTATTTCTTTTTTAGGCAATATTGGAAAATCTATATAAATAAAATTGAAGGGGGTCCGCTGTCTGTAATTTCTTTTGTTTTGCCAATTTTTCAGATATTTATCCGTTTTAGGTCAACTCAAGACCGAATCGGTGGTTTTTACGTTTCGTGTCTGTTTGTTTGTCTGTTTGTTTGTCTGTCTGTTTGTCTGTTCCACGATCACGTCGAAACGGCTGGATAGATCTCAACCAAACTTCATATTTAGAGTATACTCATCCCGGGGAAGGTTTCAATATGCATATTATTTTAAAATCCTTGAATAGACGGGGGTTTATAGGAAAACCAGAATGGTTTTTCCACCATCACGTCGAAACGGCTGGATAGATCTCAACCAAACTTCATATTTAGAGTATACTCATACCGGGGAAGGTTTAGATATGCATATCGTTTTAAAATCTTTGAATACACGGGGGTTTATAGGAAAACCAGAATGGTTTTTCCACCATCACGTCGAAACGGCTGGATAGATCTCAACCAAACTTCATATTTAGAGTACACTCATCCCGGGGAAGGTTTCGATATGCATATTATTTTAAAATCCTTGAATAGACGGGGGTTTATAGGAAAACCATTCTGGTTTTCCTACATTTTCTCTTGTACTATTGATTTTCTGTAAACTTAGTTTACCATATGTGAAACGTCTCTTCATTATAAACAACTTTCGTTATGTTCATAATTTACCTTACTCTTCACATGCCGGAGAAATTTACAATTTTCCGCTGGTATCATGCTCTGCATTGAGTGACCGACAGACCGACAACGAACCTACAGGTTACCATGGCAACGTCTCTGACTGCATGCCAGCAGGGAAGTAACGTATTGCCATTTTCCTCATCATGCTTTTAAATTCGTGGTTGTTCCTTTGGTAGAAGGCAAGAGAGGCGTCAATCGGCCTATCTGCGGGATATTGGCGGAATATGGTTGGATGTTATAACCGCCCTCGAATAGATTAAGTAATAACACCATTAGTCATCTTCTTATTATTTGTTTACCTAAGAATCACTGGACCTAAATTTCTCTCTGTTACCGCTTTATTATATCCATAACTCACACTAGCAAAATTTATTGAGGGGCATTTGATTTTCCAATACATTCACTTGGCATTTACATATTTGTCGTTATCCGGCTGTCCTCAGTTATAATCCATTTTCTATTGCTTTCAACTTTCTTAACTGTATTATTTTCCTCCTTAATTACGCCGTATGTACGCGAGTGCTACAAACTACTGGATGTATTTCCACCAAGACTCATATTTAGAATACACCAGTCCTTGATAGGTTTTGGGCAAATATTGTTTCTAAATCCCTGAACTGACTGGGGGTTTATACGAAACCGAAACAGTGATTTTGCACTTCCACAAAATATACACAACCAAACTTAATGGAAATCTACCTACCTTGGTAGAAATTAATTTCTAAACCTTTTTCCTCATGTGCATCATTTCGATACGAGGATTAATAAGGGAGATATCATTAACGGACCGTTTTTCTGTACAAGTCCCATCGGACTTAACTCACGAGCGGGTGCGTGTAAAGCGTATTCCTTACAACTTGAAAACTACTGAAGACATTCGTACCAAACTTTGTATTTAGCATCCACCTGTCCAAAGGTAGGTTTTAAACGTAAATAACATTTCATGTTCCGGAATGGACTGGCGGTTTATAGGGAACCGAAATGGTTATTTTACTCTTCCACAATATATACAGAACAAGACCAACCTGACTGGAAATCGACCAAACGTGATAGAATTCCACCTCTAAACCCTTTTCTTTCATGTGCATTTTTTCGTCAGGAGGATTAATAAGGGAGATATCATGAATGGTCACTTTTGCAGGTTAAGTCCAGCGGACATAGCCCGAAAGGTGTTTTACATGGAGCAGATTCCTTATCTATATAACTCAAATCGTAACGACTGTGTGCCTCTACACTGACTATTTTGGCGAAATTTTCGTACAGCTTTCCGTTTAAGGGGTAATAATGACCATCTCCATAATTTTTGGTTTAGTTACCTGGAAGTCCTAATTTTTACCCGCCTCACCCAAAATCCAGATTGCGGCATAATCTGCCAGAAGAAAAAGAAGATAATTGAAATTTGACAAAATTATACGTTTTAGCCTGTAACGAACGGAAAACATCCTAGGTCATTAAATTTTTCACTTTTTATCCCCGAAGACTATCGAAATACGCAGGCAATTTTAATGATGGTGCAGACCTTCGGAAATTCCTATCACATTACGGATTGCACAATCTCCGTTCAATTTGGAATGATCTACAACCTTGGTCTTATGACTTTTTGCCGTATCTGTATCCCTTTTACGTTTGATTTTTCTCTATTAATCGATGTTAAGTCAATTTGGAATTTTCACAAGTAGTATAATAAGCGGGTTCTGCGGCCTCCTCCCGCGGGAAATTTGAATTCTGGCGGGAAATTTGAATTTTGGCGGGAAAGTTGAATTCTGGCGGGAAATTTGAATTTTGGCGGGAGATTTGAATTTGTAAACAAAGCCACGTGCTTTTTTGACAGCTGTCATCGACAACAACGCATCGCTAACCTCACTGCTGCCATCTTGACGGGCCTAAACCTCAGTAGTGCCAACTTAACGTAACTAGCGTGTGGTAAACAAAGCCACGTGTTTTTTGACAGCCACATGCTTTTTGACAGACAACAACGCATCGCTAACCTCAGTACTGCCATCTTGACGGGCCTAAACCTTAGTGGTACCAACTTAACCTAACTAGCGTGTGGTAAACAAAGCCACGTGCTTTTTGACAGCCACGTGCTTTTTTGACAGCTGTCAACCGCCATCTTTAATCACCGTGCTGCCCTCTTTAGCTACTTACCTTTGAAATGTGGTGGCGGTAAATTCCACGTGCTTTACAAACCCATGTGATTTTCTGACAGCTGTCATCCGCCATCTTTAATCCAGAGAGAACAGTGCTGCCCTCTATGTGGTGGCGGCAAATTCCACGTGCTCTTGTTTGGAAACAAATCAACATGCTTTTTTGACAGCTGTCATCCGCCATCTTTAATCACCGTGCTGCCCTCTTTAGCTACTTACCTTTGAAATGTGGTGGCGGTAAATTCCACGTGCTTTACAAACCCATGTGATTTTCTGACAGCTGTCATCCGCCATCTTTAATCCAGAGAGAACAGTGCTGCCCTCTATGCGGTGGCGGCAAATTCCACGTGCTCTTGTTTGGAAACAAATCAACATGCTTTTTTGACAGCTGTCATCCGCCATCTTTAATCACCGTGCTGCCCTCTTTAGCTACTTACCTTTGAAATGTGGTGGCGGTAAATTCCACGTGCTTTACAAACCCATGTGATTTTCTGACAGCTGTCATCCGCCATCTTTAATCTAGAGAGAACAGTGCTGCCCTCTATGCGGTGGCGGCAAATTCCACGTGCTCTTGTTTGGAAGCAAATCAACATGCTTTTTTGACAGCTGTCAACCGCCATCTTTAATCACCGTGCTGCCCTCTTTAGCTACTTACCTTTGAAATGTGGTGGCGGTAAATTCCACGTGCTTTACAAACCCATGTGATTTTCTGACAGCTGTCATCCGCCATCTTTAATCCAGAGAGAACAGTGCTGCCCTCTATGTGGTGGCGGCAAATTCCACGTGCTCTTGTTTGGAAGCAAATCAACATGCTTTTTTGACAGCTGTCAACCGCCATCTTTAATCACCGTGCCGCACTCTTGCGTCAGCTGTCATCCACCCAGCAATTCTCTTTCTATATAATAATTTCGTGTGGCTATTTCTAGCTAAGTGCAGTCTAAAAAAATCCTAGTCTTGTTACATCAGGAAGTGTAACTGGCTAAATCCTGGTCTTTCAGCGTCAGGAAGGGCAACCGGCCATACCGTGAAACAATAGTGTATGATGTAAGAGGCTAGATACTGCTTTGAGCATCTAGCTGTAAAACACCGATTCTCGTGTTAGAAGTTGTAAAACAGATTCTTAATCCGAGTTCTTTGACGTCAGGAAGGGCAAGCGGTCGAAAACAATAGTGTATGATGTAACAGGCTAGATACTGCTAGTTTTGCGTCAGGAAGGGCAACTAGTCTTAAAACAAATTCTTGCGATTTAAAATCTTAGTTTTGCGTCAGGAAGGGCATCCGGCTGTAAAACAATAGTTCGTGATACAGCGATTTAAAATCTAAGAAGAGCATCTAGCTATAAATTCCCGATTCTCGAGTTAGAAGTTGTAAAACAGTTTCTTAATCCGAGTTCTTTGACGTCAGGAAGGGCAACCGGTCGAAAACAATAGTGTATGATGTAAGAGGCTAAATACTGCTAGTTTTGCGTCAGGAAGGGCAACTAGTCTTAAAACAAATTCTTGCGATTTCAAATCTTAGTTTTGCGTCAGGAAGGGCATCAGGCTGTAAAACAATAGTTCGTGATACAGCGATTTAAAATCTAAGAAGTGCATCTAGCTGTAAAACCCCGATTCTCGTGTTAGAAGTTGTAAAACAGATTCTTAATCCCAGTTCTTTGACGTCAGGAAGGGCAACCGGTCGAAAACAATAGTGTATGATGTAAGAGGCTAGATACTGCTATTTAAAATCATAGGAGGGTATCCAGTTGTAAAACGGATTCTTGTGATTTAAAATCTCGCGTCAGGAAGGGCAACCGGTCGTAAAACAAATTCTCGCGTTTTAAACTCCTGCGTCAGGAGGAGGCACTCGGCTTTAAAACATATTTTTAATCCCGGTCCTGCTACGTTAGGAACCACATCCAGCTGTAAAAACAGGAGCTTCAAACATTTACAGTTTTAAGCTTTAGGAACGGGTTATGGGTTACATTTTCTGTTCTACTACATAGAAGACTATCTTTGAAGTTGTATCGGCGCAGTCTGAAGCGAGGTGCGGAATGTATGTGTTAGCTGAAATTGTACACTCGGCTTCCGACAGCACTAACCTTGAACGAAGACACGGTGTGCTGATAAGCAACTTGTAACTCATACAACGTCTTATTGCTAGATTATAAGCGTATTAAGGTTGTAAAATATTCTGTTCTGTAAAACTGAAATAGTCCTCCTGTGTGGTGTAGTAGTTAGTGCGATTAGCTGCTACCCCCGGAGGCCCGAGTTCGATTCCCGGCTCTGCCACGGAATGTGTAGCATTTAGCCCATGTAAGTTCCTAACATAAAATATCATGATTGTACGGAGAGGTTAAAACACAGTGCCAGCATATAGCCTACTCCTATCGAAAGAGCCTGCACGGCGCCGGCATGTAGGCTACCGTACTCCTGTTGAAGGAGCCTGTACAAGGTTTAACACCTGCCATCAACAGCCCTTACTTAATGCTGGCTTTTTGCACGCCCTCGAAACTACCTAAGAATGTAATATACAATAGTAGGGAGAGGGTAAATCCCGGTGCATGCACATAGCCTACTCCTACCGAAGAAGCCTGCACACAGCTTAACGCCTCCATCCGACAAATGAATCACCCTCAACACTCTTGTACTCACAATCATTTTCGAAGGAGTCTGCATAAGGTTTAACGTCCTCATCAACAACCCTTACTTAATGCTAGCTTTTTTTGCACACCCCGCCTCTTAGATCATACACCATAGTTTTACGACCGGTTGCCCTTCCTGACTAGGATTTTAAATCGCAGTATACGCGATAAATTTGTTATAGCGGGTTTTATATCTAGATATCCCGGTACCGGAACATAGCCTACTCCTACCGAAGAAGCCTGCACAAGGCTTATTGCCTCCATCCGACAGATGAATCACCATCAACGTCTTGTACTCAAAATCATTTTCGAAGGAGCTTGCACAAGGTTTAACGCCCCTATCAACAGCCCTCACTTATTGCTGGCTTTTTTGCACACCCCGCCTCTTAGATCATTCACCATAGTTTTACGACCGGTTGCCCTTCCTGACTAGGATTTTAAATCGCAGTATACGCGATAAATTTGTTATAGCGGGTTTTATAACTAGATATCCCGGTACCGGCACATAGCCTACTCCTACCGAAGAAGCCTGCACAAGGCTTATTGCCTCCATCCGACAGATGAATCACCATCAACGTCTTGTACTCAAAATCATTTTCGAAGGAGCCTGCACAAGGTTTAACGTCCCCTATCAACAGCCCTTACTTATTGCTGGCTTTTTTGCACACACCGCCTCTTAGATCATACACCATAGTTTTACAACCAGTTACCCTTCCTGACTAGGATTTTAAATCGCAGTATACGCGATAAATTTGTTGTAGAGGGGTTTTATAACTAGATGTCCCGGTACCGGCACATAGCCTACTCCCACCGAAGAAGCCTGCACATAGCTTAACGCCTCCATCCGACAAATGAATCACCCTCAACACTCTTCAGTCATTCTCGCTACTTCGGAAGATAGCGGGTTCGAACTCCTACTGTTAGAAGCCGTAAAAAATAGCAAATGCTAGGCGAGGGGGACCTGCGCGATCGTCATAATGTGTAACTATATGATCTAGCTAAATGTAGTTTTAGCTCAATACCTTTAAGTGCCTACAGGTAAGGAATACCGCGGATGTAGCTTAGTACCCTCCCGTTTAAGTCCAGAAGTCGAGGATCGCGCGCTAACATTCCAAGGCTCGATCCGCTGCAGAACTCTTAAATTCTGACACCTCGGCATCAACAGGAGGTTCGATTCCGGCTTAAATACGTCAGCCTGCGGGACTCAGTGTAAGACCCTCAGGAGAGCTCTTGTTGCATAAACACTTCGTTCCGACTGTACTGCAGTTGTCAGCGATTTTCACATCCGCTTGGTAACAAGCAGCATATTTACTCGCTGCAGTCTGCGTGAAGCGCTCACAGTTCTCTGTATGCGTTTATTACGTACGCATCTCCCGTCTAAGTACTGTCTGCTGTGAATATTATTCTTCAGCCTTTATCTTAAGGTAAGCTAGAACTGTTAGTTACTGTTTGCAAAGCAACTTCTACGCTAGGTAATAGACATCTACATTCATATATGTTTGTTCTTTTCTTTTTTTAGGTACCATTCGAGTTACAGGCTTGAACGTACGCATTTTATTCATCCGAGTAACAGGCTGCAGCACGTGCATTTTAAGGTATGTTTTCGAACTTTGAGTTGTAAAGATAGCTAGGTTAACTGATGTACCCTACACTACATTCATATATGTTTGTTCTTTCTTAGGTACGACCGGAATATTATCATTCGAGTTTCAGGCTTGAACGTACGCATTTTATTTATCCGAGTAACAGTCTGCAGCACGTGCATTTTTAAGGTATGTTTTCGAACTTTGAGTTGTAAAGATAGCTAGGCTAACTGATGTACCCTACACTACATTCATATATGTTTGTTCTTTTCTTTTAGGCACGACCAGAATATTATCATTCGAGTTACAGGCTTGAAAGTACGCATTTTATTCATCCGAGTAACAGTCTGCAGTGCGAAGATTTTAAGGTATGTCTGCCTCTATTCGTTGAAACTTGGTTTCTTCCGAACATCGTAACTTTAAGCTAATCATAAATAGTTGTTCTCTGCAATCCTCATGCTATAGACGAGGTTAATCTTATAATTTCAAACACGCACACATAGCTATGTCTGTCCTCAACAGGCTTAAACTTGGTTTCTTCTAAAACATCGTAACTTTAAGCTAATCATAAATAGTTGTTCTCTTCAATCCTCATGCTATAGACGAGGTTAATCTTATAATTTCAAACACGCACACATAGCTATGTCTGTCCTCAACAGGCTGAAACTTGGTTTCTTCTAAAACATCGTAGCTTTAAGCTAATCATAAATAGTCGTTCTCTTCAATCCTCATGCTATAGACGAGGTTAATCTTATAATTTCAAACACGCATACATAGCTATGTCTGTCCTCAACAGGCTGAAACTTGGTTTCTTCTAAAACATCGTAACTTTAGTCTATTGATAAATAGTCGTTCTCTTCAATCCTCATGCTATAGACGAGGTTAATCTTATAATTTCAAACACGCACACATAGCTATGTCTGTCCACAACAGGCTGAAACTTGGTTTCTTCTAAAACATCGTAGCTTTAAGCTAATCATAAATAGTCGTTCTCTTCAATCCTCATGCTATAGACGAGGTTAATCTTATAATTTCAAACACGCATACATAGCTATGTCTGTCCTCAACAGGCTGAAACTTGGTTTCTTCTAAAACATCGTAACTTTAGACTACTGATAAATAGTCGTTCTCTTCAATCCGCATACTATAGACGAGGTTAATTTTATAATTTCAAACACACACATAGCTATGTCTGTCCTCAACAGGCCGAAACTTGGTTTCTTCCGAACATCGTAACTTTAAGCTAATCATAAATAGTTGTTCTCTTCAATCCTCATGCTATAGACGAGGCTAATTTTATAATTTCAAACACACACATAGCTATGTCTGACCTCAACAGGCTGAAACTTGGTTTCTTCTAAAACATCGTAACTTTAGTCTATTGATAAATAGTTATTTTCTTTAATCTGCATGTCATAGAAGAGGTTAATCTTATAATTTCAAACTCACAGCAATGTCCGACCTCTATACGTTGAAACTTGGTTTCTTCCGAACATCTTAACTTTAAGCTAATCATAAATAGTTGTTCTCTTCAATCCTCATGCTATAGACGAGGTTAATCTTATAATTTCAAACTCACAGCAATGTCCGACCTCTATACATTGAAACTTGGTTTCTTCCAAACATCGTAACTTTAGTCTATTGATAAATAGTCGTTCTCTTCAATCCTCATGCTATAGGCTAGGTTAATTTTATAATTTCAAACACACACATAGCTATGTCTGACCTCAACAGGCTGAAACTTGGTTTCTTCTAAAACATCGTAACTTTAGTCTATTCATAAATAGTCGTTTTCTTCAATCCTCATGCTATAGAAGAGGTTAATCTTATAATTTCAAACTCACAGCCATGTCTGACCTCTATACGTTGAAACTTGGTTTCTTCCGAACATCGTAACTTCCGCCTAATCTCTATTGGTCGTTCTCTTTTCAGATGTTCCCCTGCTGCGAGGAATGTAATGTAACGTTTACAAGGCGAGATAACTTCATGCGCCATATGAAATCAAAACACCCTAGCATAACATCTGCTTTATGTAAAGTTTGTAGTGTGTATTTCGCTAACGTAGAGCGATACGAGGCTCACTTAGTAGAGGTACACCAAATATCTACTTGCCCTCAGGTAGTAGTAGGGAAAAAGCGTGCAGCTACTGATGTAGCTGTAGAAAGTACTAGTAGTAAAAAACCTAGAAAAAATCATGAACTTCAAACTATTCACTGCGAGCACTGTAACACTGATGTACCATCATCGCATTTTCAGGGACACTTACGGAGTAATGCGCATAAAAATAATGCGTGTAGAAGTGGTAGTAACGCAAACATCGAGGAAATTAATACAGCATTTAAAAGTAGGATTGCTAGTTACAGAATTCGCACCAGTCAAAAGTTTCAGAGCACTTCAAACTTTTTAAATTGCGTTCAACCGGATGTACAACAGCTTCTTGCTAAATCTTTGTCCAATCATAATTTATTTAAAGTTAATTTTGAACTTTTCGCCTTGTACATTAAAAGCACGGATGAATCCGAAATAACGGACATTAAATCATTTAATACGAAGAATTTTGTCATAAGTGAGTCGACTAATTTTGGTGATGTACTTAGGGATGTCTCTAACATTATTTCAACTAAGAGCGAGGAATTTCAGGAAAAGGAATCAGGGTGGGCTTTAGTTGAAATAATGTATCTAGAAGTTAACATCAATAAGTACAATCCCATGCGAGGTTCATCGTACATCGAGCTACCGACATGGATTCAGCAAAGAAAAGCTGTTGTAAACATCCAAAACAATGATGAAGCATGTTTTGCATGGGCGGTGATGTCGGCTTTAAATCCTGCGAAATCAGGCGTAGCTAAGAGAACATCATCGTATCCACACTATTCAACGCAACTAAATTTCGATAGTATAGAATTTCCTGTGCAGATAAAGGATATTAAGCGCTTTGAGGAACTAAATAACATTAGCATTAATGTGTATGGTGTAGAGAAAAAGTCTGTAGTAGGTCCTCTGTATTATACATGTCATAAGAAGAGTACTCATGTTAATTTACTCTATATTGAAAACAGTGAGAATAGCCACTTTTGCTGGATTAAAAATCTGAGTAGACTTGTTAGTAGTCAGTTGTCAAAAGATAAGTGTAAAAAGTGGCTATGTGATGGATGCTTGCAGTATTTTAGAACTGAAGATCAGTTAACGAAGCATTCTAAGAATGACTGCAATCATGTACGTACAGAGATACCTACTACAGGCAATAATGTTTTAAAATTTACAAATTTTCACAAGCAGATGTGGGTACCGTTCGTGATTTATGCAGACTTTGAAGCCATCCTCACGCCATGCAACACATGCTTACCTAATCCTGACAACTCTTTCACTAATACTACGCACATGCATGTCCCGTATAGCTTCGCGTAGTACATCAAGTGTAGTTACGATAGTACGCTTAACAAGTTAGAGCTGAATCGAGGACATGATGCTGCTAAAGTATTTTTAGAAAGACTTGAAAGTGATGCAGTTCGTCTTGGCCGTATTCTAAATAGTAATATTCCTATGAAGCCACTCACCGAAATTCAGTTAAATGATCATGAACGTGCTACAAAGTGTAGCATTTGTGATAGGGAATTTTCCGAAAATGACCCTAAAGTTTTTGATCATGATCATTTAACTGGTTTCTACAGATGTGCCGCTCATTATAGCTGTAATCTTAAGTATAGAGTTCCTAAATTTATCCCTGTAATTTTTCATAACTTATCTGGTTACGACTCTCATTTCATCATTTCACAATTTGGAGCTTCAGATGAAAAAGTAGATATAATCCCTCAGAATAAAGAGCGGTACATTGCGTTTGCAAAGTCTGTAAAAGTAGATGCTGAGCATTCTATAGACCTGAGATTCCTTGACTCGTTTCGCTTTATGGCGAGTAGCCTCGATAAACTTTCTAGTCATTTACAGCCTGAACAATTTACGGAAATTCGACGCGTTTTTCCCGAAGAAGCGCAGTTTAATTTACTTCGGCGTAAGGGTGTTTTTTGTTATGAATATCTCGACTGCTTAGAACGCCTCGAAGAACGTGCCTTACCATCGAAACAATCCTTTTACAGCTCGCTGAATTCAGCAGATATTAGTGATGATGACTATTTACATGCGCAACATATCTGGGAGCAGTTCCACATTCAAACGCTGGGTGAATACTCCGATTTATATTTAAAGACAGATGTACTTTTGTTAGCTGATGTTTTTGAAAATTTTCGCTGTGTTTGCAAGAAAACCTACAGCCTTGACCCATGTCAGTATTTTACTGCACCTGGGTTAAGTTGGGACGCGATGTTAAAACACACGCAGGTGAATTTGGAACTGCTAACTGATATTAATATGGTGCACTTTATAAAATCATCTATTCGAGGCGGTCTAAGTCAGTGCAGCGGGCGGTATTCCAAGGCAAATAATAAGTACATGCCGAGTTTAGATTCTAGTCAGGAATCTCAGTATATCGTTTACCTCGATGCTAATAATCAGTATGGGTGGGCGATGAGTCAGCATCTACCGGTGAGTGGTTTCCGCTGGCTAACGCAGTGCGAAATTGATGCTTTACAGCTACACACCCTAGGCGATGAAGCTGATAAAGGCTATTTCCTCGAAGTTGACTTACAGTATCCTAAAGAGTTACACACTTCTCATAATGACCTACCGTTCTGCCCTGAAAATATGAAACCCCCGTACATCGCATCAACGATGAAAATGCTCATTGCTAATTTATGCGATAAATCTAAGTATATCATTCATTACCGAAATTTAAAACAGTGTTTGCAGCATGGTTTGAAGTTATCCAAAATTCATCGCGTACTAGAATTTAATCAGTCACCGTGGCTAAAGCTATATATCGATCTGAACAATAATTTAAGAACGAATGCGGTTAACGAGTTTGAAAAAGATTTCTACAAGCTCATGAATAACAGTGTGTTTGGTAAGACTATGGAAAATGTTGACAAACGCGTTGATGTAAAATTGATTACAAACTGGGATAATATTAAGAAAAGGTATGGTGCTAACTATTTAATAAGTAAACCAAATTTCCACAGCTGCACCATCATACATGAGAATTTAGTTATTATACAGATGAATCGTGTTAAGGTTAAGTATGACAAACCTACCTACGTCGGCTTTGCAGTACTTGAATTGGCTAAAACACTCATGTATGAATTCCATTACGATTATAAGATGAAGAAGTACGCGCATAATGCGCAATTGCTCTACACAGATACCGATTCGTTTATTTATCAAATCAAAACTGTTGACTATTACAATGATATAAAGCCAGACTTGGGTAGGTTTGATACAAGTAACTATCCTGCAAATAATCAATATCATCTACCGCTAGTGAACAAAAAGGTTCTAGGTAAAATGAAAGATGAATGTGCTGGGAATATTATCGATTCATCTGTAGGTACTAAATCCAAGTCATATTGCATAAAACTCTTAAATGAATTACAAATAAAGAGATTGAAGGGGGTTAAAAAGAATGTCGTTCAGAATCAGCTAAGTTTTGAAAACTATAACAATTGCATTAAAAGTAATCCACCTGTTTTGCATAAGCAAATGTCTGTCATTAGAAGCAAGAAGCACCAGTTGTACACTCATTTAATTAGTAAGGTAGCCCTTAATAGCGATGATTGCAAACGGTTTGTCATTCCAAATTCTACCAACACTCTAGCCTGGGGGCATAGTAGTATTGATCGGTACTACTTTACATAAAGCAGATGTGTGTGTAAACATTATGCTAGAGGTGTGTACTTACGTTACGCTGTCTTACATCACAATTTACTGTACATATTGTAGGGAGAGGTACGCTGAGAGCGTAGTACGGCAAGTTTAAACTTGTACATACAAGAATTGCATCGAGAAGTACGCAAACATCACTAGGGTAAAACGATTGGAGATAAAACTTGTACATACAAGATGTAAATAAATAATGTAGAATTGGCATATTCTTTTATTTTAGGTTAGGTATTACCTTCCTCACGCTCCTTATTCGCAAGATAGAGTTTTTGTTTATTACTCAAAGAAGAAAAGCAAGAAAGAAGGTGTTGAGCAGATTCGTAAGTATGTTATTGTCTAGCTCATGTTGAGAAGAGAATTCTTTTTCTAAACAGTGTTTGATTGCAATGCAGTGTTCAACAACATCGAACTATAAACGGTAGTATGTGTTCAAGTCTAAACTTGCAATACTCTTGCTTTTGCAATGCACGTTCGATAGAGATGTAGCTTGATAGAGGAAGAAGAGCAGTTAGTAAGTATGTTGAAAAGATATTTTGTTTTTCTTTCTAAACAGTGCTCGATTCTAGTTATACAATGCAGTGTTCAACAACATCGAACACTAGTATGCAGTTCAAGTTGTAATAAGTTTTGAACAGTAGTATGTGTGTGTTCAAGTCTAAACATGCGTCACTGCGGGTATGCGAGCGGATGACGAAATTGCCCCACATGAGGGCAGCACGGTGCTCTGTTCATTAAAGATGGCGGATGACAGCTAACGAAATTGCTGGTTTGTTTCCAAACAAGAGCGCGTACAATTTACCACCACCACATTTCAAAGGTAAGTAGCTAAAGAGGGCAGCACGGTGATTAAAGATGGCGGTTGACAGCTGTCAAAGAGCATGTTGATTTGTTTCCAAACAAGAGCACGTGGAATTTGCCGCCACCACATAGAGGGCAGCACTGTTCTCTCTGGATTAAAGATGGCGGATGACAGCTGTCAGAAAATCACATGGGTTTGTAAAGCACGTGGAATTTAACGCCACCACATTTCAAAGGTAAGTAGCTAAAGAGGACAGCACGGTGATTAAAGATGGCGGATGACAGCTGTCAAAAAAGCATGTTGATTTGTTTCCAAACAAGAGCACGTGGAATTTGCCGCCACCGCATAGAGGGCAGCACTGTTCTCACTGGATTAAAGATGGCGGATGACAGCTGTCAGAAAATCACATGGGTTTGTAAAGCACGTGGAATTTACCGCCACCACATTTCAAAGGTAAGTAGCTAAAGAGGGCAGCACGGTGATTAAAGATGGCGGATGACAGCTGTCAAAAAAGCATGTTGATTTGTTTCCAAACAAGAGCACGTGGAATTTGCCGCCACCACATAGAGGGCAGCACTGTTCTCTCTGGATTAAAGATGGCGGATGACAGCTGTCAGAAAATCACATGGGTTTGTAAAGCACGTGGAATTTACCGCCACCACATTTCAAAGGTAAGTAGCTAAAGAGGGCAGCACGGTGATTAAAGATGGCGGATGACAGCTGTCAAAAAAGCATGTTGATTTGTTTCCAAACAAGAGCACGTGGAATTTGCCGCCACCACATAGAGGGCAGCACTGTTCTCTCTGGATTAAAGATGGCGGATGACAGCTGTCAGAAAATCACATGGGTTTGTAAAGCACGTGGAATTTACCGCCACCACATTTCAAAGGTAAGTAGCTAAAGAGGGCAGCACGGTGATTAAAGATGGCGGTTGACAGCTGTCAAAAAAGCACGTGGCTGTCAAAAAGCACGTGGCTTTGTTTACCACACGCTAGTTAGGTTAAGTTGGTACCACTAAGGTTTAGGCCCGTCAAGATGGCAGTACTGAGGTTAGCGATGCGTTGTTGTCTGTCAAAAAGCACGTGGCTGTCAAAAAAACACGTGGCTTTGTTTACCTCACGCTAGTTAGGTTAAGTTGGCACTACTGAGGTTTAGGCCCGTCAAGATGGCAGCAGTGGGGTTAGCGATGCGTTGTTGTCGATGACAGCTGTCAAAAAGCACGTGGCTTTGTTTACAAATTCAAATCTCCCGCCAAAATTCAAATTTCCCGCCAGAATTCAAATTTCCCGCCAAAATTCAAAATTCCCGCCAAAATGCAAATTTCCCGCCAGAATTCAAATTTCCCGCGGGAGGAGGCCGCAGAACCCGCTTATTATACTACTTTCACATGCATAATTCATACTTTCAATTACTTATATCAAATACAGAATCATCAAACTCTTCACGAAAATTGGCCCACCCAGTAGCCATATGTGAGCCAAATGCTATGTATGTAGCTGTCACATAATTATTCGAAAAGTAATGTAATGTGAGATAATCTTACAAAATAATCTTACAAAACCTTTACCCTGTTCCACGTTTCTAACTCAATCTGACCCAAGAATAGATGACATATCATAGGACCAGCCATTTAGGCCACTAAATCCGGCGTGTCTTATGGTATAATCCTTTGTCGATATGACGTACGTTTAGTAGCAGTTAATCTGTAAATGAAGGTCTTCAATATTGTAAACACGCATATACTTTCGTATGTCGATCAATATATATTCACTGATGTCGATTTTTAGCGATCGAGAAAGGGTGGGTCTGCTATTGTAATCAGTACTCCCTACACCGACTTTGACTGGCAGTAGGAAAGGGTTCCTTCTCCAACTGCTGTGTAACTGTCATTAGTAAGGAAGGCCTACAATTGTAATGAATAGTTCCCTTCTCGATGTGACTTGCAGAAGGCAAGTGAGCATGCAGTTTTGTTTAAAACTCCCCTACCCGATTGTGTTTGGCAGTAGGCAAGGGTGCCCGCCATTATAAAGAAATGTCCTCATCTAAAATGTGACTGGCATTAAGCATAGTGGCCTGCTGTTTTGATGGAAACTCACCAACTTGGTGTGTCTGGCAGTAAGCTGGCTGGCAGTAGGAAAATGGGCGTTGCATTATAATGATAACTGCACAACTCAATTTCGAGTGATAGTAGGGTAATTGCCTGCCATTATAATAGAAACTCCTCAACTGTAATCTGTCTGGAAGTAGGAAAGTGGGGTTTCCATTTTAACGAAAACTCCCCAAATCGATTCTGTCCGCGTAGTAGGCAATGGGGCCTACAATTATAATGTAAACTTCCCAACTCGATTGTGAATGGCAGTAGGCAAGTGAGCCTGCCGTTATATCACAAATCCGTAACAAACACTTTACATTGGAAACAACGTACGGGGACCTCCCCATGCTGTTTCTCGGATAACGCTAAGAGACATGCAATTTTAAAACTATCTTATTTACTGCATGTACACTATTTACTTCGATATTCGAATACAATGTAGAATACCGTAGCGAAGCACGGGTACATTCGCTAGTGTGCAATAAAGGCAGAATCTAGACCAAAATGTAGAACTAAATGCAGTTTATAAAATCCAACTTTCTATAAAATGATTTTGGTATTGTACACATTAAACAATTCAAATTGAACTATTGTTAATTGACAATATTTAGGTATTACAACTAATGCAACATAATTCCTAGAAGGATAGTGCCAGAAGTTCCAAGAAAAGAAACCCACGAAACTGCACTGTACTTATGATCATCTAAAGGTACGGTGGCACAGCCTTATTATTATTATTATTATTACTTGTGTACGTTCGTTGGCTCCATATTTTTATTAATGCACAATCATGATGTTCAATTAATACAACATTTGAGAATATGACTTAACTTCCAGGCACAGACGTATTATGTGCTTACATTGCGCGGGTCGGATGGAGGAAACTGTTTGGTGTTCCCCTCTTTGCGTGACGTCATCCGAGCTACATTACGGCCTGTGCATCACGAAGGAAGTGGCAACATGTACACTGTCTGCAAGACGAGGATTTTCCGCAAAGGTGGGAATTTTGTTCGTGGTTTCTAAACGATATGGCACAACAATCACTGTTCCATTCCAAGTTCTGGCAGAGACGAAACCTGTTTCACGAAGAATGGTGTGTTAAATTTCCATAATATCCATACATGATTTGCCCTTAATTCAGATACGATTTGGCAGGTACGTTTTCAGTGTCGATTTGCAGTGAATGTGTGAGCCGGCATTATTGGTGTTTTCCTAATTGGGTCTAACGTATTACCCCCGCGTCCGACATGTGAAAATTACCTCAGAGAGGAATTACCGATGTACCTTGAGAATGCACCATTGCAAATACATATGAACATGTACTTTCTTCATGACGGTGCACTACTCATGTAAGGGGCGGTGTACGTGAATACCTCGCCGTTCGATAGGGCCCAATGGACCAATTAGATGACCGGTTCGGTCTCGTGATTTAAATCCCTTGGATTTTTATCAACGGGGCCGTATCAAGTGGCTGATGTAGGCAAATGAAACAGAAAAAGAAGATGAGCTCCGCCATCGTATTTTTTGTGCAGCGCAATCCATACAGGTGAGTCCGCATGTGTTTGCACGTGTTCGGGCATCATGGATTCATCGCAGTGAAACAGGTCTGCGAGTAAATGCTGGACATAACGAATATCTACTCTAGTAGCTTGGAGGTCTTCGGTGTCCATTCGGATGTGTCATGTTGTCTGTGCGAAGGTCAACGCCCACAATATGTGACTTGATGTTTACAAACACTTACTGTGTGTCATGGATACAGACACCAAAGTCACGGTTGTTTGTCTAACGGTCACACGTGTATAGTGATTAAAGATGCGTTTGCAGGCACCATGCTCCCGAGCATGTTTAGGATAGCCTATATCTAGAAACACAGCCGTTTAATATCCGTGATTGGCGAACGTATGTTCATTGTCCATTGTCAGGATCACAAGATTATCCTGTGTACTTCGTGCTTGCGGAGACCATATTGAGATTGTGGAAGAAGTTCCCACTGCTCAAGCTATCATTCCCAACACACATTCCGCTCACACTGCCAGCCGCGACATTCGTCTCTATCACAGACTTCACAAATCTTGCGGTCGGGATAGGAGCGGGTATGTGGACCGACGGCCAGAAGATGCCATGCATTTAACGTCCACTGAACTACAATTGGTACTGACCAGATACGCAGTGTCTGATCCCGAGAGCTTCTCTGTAGTCTGAAAACACACTGGTTTTCATCCAACTTAATCTCAACCATTGACTGAATCCTCCCTTACATAATGCCAGCGAACACATTGCCTGGTATGCTGATCAGTGAAATACCTCGAAAGCTGTTGCACTGTTCCTTTGCTTGTAGATAGGTGCAATACTTCTTTCGTCCACTAAGAAGGTATCTTACTAACATTACACACTAATCTTATTACTACTACTAATAATAATAATGTTATTTTCTTCACGTTACACTAGCTACTTTTACGGCTTTCGAAGACGCCGAGGTGCCGGAATTTAGTCCCGCTGGAATTCTTCTACGTGCCGGCAAATCTACTGAAATGAAGCTGACTTACTTGAGCACCTTCAAATACCACCGGACTGAACCAGAATCGAACCTGCCAAGTTGGGGTCGGAAGGCAATTGCCTCAACCGTCTGAGCCTTACAGCCCGGCAATCTCACTAGGCCCTACCCACTGAAACTATTTCATTACTGTTTTCCCACTACATTTCACTATTTCAGGTCGAATTTCATATATTCCTGTTGCTTTACGACAATGGAGTTTGTCCATCATCATTTCCACTTCCTCAAGCGTAATTCCAGTAATAACATTGTCCTCCTCCCCATGTGCTCGGTTGCTCGCGACGTCAACAGTCCGGTGGTATTTGAAGGTGTTCAGATATGCCAGCCTCGTGTCGGTAGATTTACCGGCACGTAAAAGGAACTCCTGAAGAATAAAATTCTGGCACCTTGGCGTCTACGAAACTCGTAAAAGTAGTTAGTGGGATGTAAAACGAAAATCATTATAGTTAAATAATATTATTATTATTATTATTATTATTATTATTATTATTATTATTATTATTATTATTATTATTATTATTATCATCCTCTCTCTCTCTCTCTCTCCCTCTCTCTCTGCCTCTGCCTCTCTCGATTTCAATAAGGCCAACTTAGGAACACGATATTCAACCTTATCACTGGGAGTGGGCTTTGATGTTTGTCCAGTACGTGCGCATTCTCTGGCTGTTTTGTTCCTTCCTTTCCTTTGTCCAAAGGGCACCTGTCTCCTTACGGAGCGGATTGTTCTGTAATCTCCTTTGTCTCAGAATACTTCTGAGTGGTGATCGGTCTCTGATGTCACTTTCAACTATTCCTAGTTCCTGAAGATCTTTACCCACTTCCGTTAACCACTGGGTCTTAATCTTTCTCTTCTGCCAGTAGGAGAGAACACGATTAGTCACCCTGGCAGAATTCATCCTACCGGGCGAGTTGGCCGTGCGGTTAGGAGAGCGCGGCTATGAGCTTGCATCCGGGAGATAGTGGGTTCGAATCCCACTGTCGGCTACCCTGAAGATGGTTTTCCGTGGTTTCCAATTTTCACACCAGGCAAAGGGCACGGCCGCTTCCTTCCCACTCCTAGGCCATTCCTATTCCATTGTCGCCGTAAGACCTATCTGTGTCGGTGCGATGTAATGCAACTAGCGAAAAAAAAAGAATTCATCCTTGATATGTGCCCATAGAAGGTCAGACGTCTCTTCCTGGCCATGTCTGTGACCTTTTCTGTGTAGTTATAGAGCTCATGATAGTGTCGCCTCCTGTATTCACCCTCTATTTAGACTGGCCCTATTATCTTCCTGAGAATTTTCATTTCCTTGATCTCTAGTTTTTCAGCTAGACATTTCCAGTTAAGGATCAAGCTCCCGGAGGCATACAGGGCTTCTGGGCAGATGACAGCATGGTAGTGTCTGAGTTTGGTGTCGCGGGGGAGAGACACCATTTGTTGTAAGTGTATTATTATTAACGCTATTTATTATTATTTTCGAGTGACTATTGCTAGCCTGCTGCAGCCCTTGTAAGACAGACCCTCCGACGAGAGTGGGCGGCATCTGTCGTGTCTGTGAAACTGCGTGTTATTATAGTGGAATGTGGTATTAGGTGTGGTGTGTGAGTTGCAGGGATGTTGGGGACAGTACAAACACCCACCCGCGAGCCAGGTGAATTCACCATTTAAGGATAGAGTCTCCGACCCAGCCGGGAATCAAACCCGGGGCCCTCTGAACCGAAGGCGACTACGTTGGCCATTCACCCAAGGAGCCAGGCATTATTATTATTATTATTATTATTATTATTATTATTATTATTATTATTATTATTATTGTTACATGGTTCATGGTGCTGGTTACTGTAGTCACGCCCTAGTTCGTGAACCATGGGCAACGGCTGAGTGGCCTAGTAAGTGGTCCCGAATGTCCGGATACCAGTTGCTATGGAATTGGAGTGGGCATCTCGGACATATTCTGAGACATGGCGCTCCGTGTCCTCAGGCGGCTAGCACTATACAATCCACCGGTGGTCCATAACCCGTTAGAGGAGAGATCCTCACTTGGACTATGTGTAAGTAGGATAGCATCCTGCTTCATGAATTTACCGAGCTCAGAACATTTTAACAAAGACTCGGACCTAGGGGAGCAATGGAGTTCCACTCCCATTTGACAGGTACCGAGCGCGATAGCTGCAGTCGCGTAAGTGCGGCCAGTATACAGTAATCGGGAGATAGTGCGTTCGAGTCCCACTGTCGGCAGCCCTGAATATGGTTTTCCGTGGTTTCCCATTTTCACACCAGGCAAATGCCGGGGCTGTACCTTAATTAAGGACACGGCCGCTTCCCTCCAGTTCCTAGGCCTTTCCTATCCCATCGTCGCCATAAGACATATCTGTGTCGGTGCGACGTAAAGCAAATAGCAAAAAAAAAAAAATAAAAAAATCATTTGACAGGCGAGGGACTCCTTGGGAAAAAACTTGGCGAACGAAATGGAATTCGATGGGGAGCTATCAATATTAATGGGGCTTATGGAAGAAAGAAAGTAGAACTGGCTGAGTTAGCTAAGAGGATGCATCTGGATGTGCTAGGAGTAAGTGATATTCGGGTAAGGGGAGATAACGAGGAAGTAATAGGAGATTATAAAGTGTACTAGACGGGTGTTAGAAAGGGAAGGGCAGAGTATGGGGTAGGGCTGTTTATCAGGAATACTATTGCACGCAACATAGTTTCTGTTAGGCACGTAAATGAGCGAATGATGTGGGTAGATTTGGCAGTTGGAGGAATTAGGACGAGAATTGTCTTAGTGTATTCACCATGTGAGTTTGCAGATGAGGATCAAGTTGACAAGTTTTATGAAGCATTGAGTGACATCGTGGTCAGGGTCAACAACAAGGACAGAATAGTGCTAATGGGCGATTTCAATGCGAGATTTGGAAATAGAACTAAAGGATACGAAAGGGTGTTTGGTAAATGTCGGGAAGATATGGAAGCTAATGGGAATGGGAAGCGTTTGCTGGACTTAAGTGCTAGTATGGGTTTAGCAGTTACGAATACATTCTTCAAGCATAAGGCTATTCACCGCTACACATGGGAAGCTAGGGGTACAAGATCCATAATAGACTATATCTTAATCGACTTCGAATTCAGGAAATCTGTTAGGAATGTACGAGTTTTCCGGGGATTTTTCAATAATACAGGCCACTATCTGATCTGTAGTGAACTAAGTATCTCTAGGCCTAGGGTAGAGAAAGTGAAATCTGTCTGCAAACGAATAAGGGTAGAAAATCTCCAGGACGAGGAAATTAGACAGAAGTACATGGATATGATTAGTGATAAGTTTCGAACAGTAGACAGTAAGCAGGTTCAGGATATAGAAAGATAATGGGTGGCATACAGAGTGAATGCCTAGGAACTACTGTGTGTAAAGATGGGAAAAGGCGAACATCTTGGTGGAATGATTAAGTGAGAGCAGCTTGTAAACGTAAAAAAAAGGCTTATCAGAAATGGCTCCAAACAAGGGCCGAGGCAGACAGGGATTTGTACGTAGATGAAAGAAACAGAGCGAAACAAATAGTTGTTGAATCCAAAAAGAAGTCGTGGGAAGATTTTCGTAATAACCTGGAAAGGCTAGGTCAAGCAGCAGGGGAACCTTTCTGGAGTAATAAAGAATCTTAGGAAGGGAGTGAAAAAGGAAATGAACAGTGTTTTGAGTAATTCAGGTGAACTCATAATAGATCCCAGGGAAGCACTCGAGAGGTGGAGGGAATATTTTGAACATCTTCTCAACGTGAAAGGAAATCTTCCTGGTGGTGTTGCGAACTTCCAGGCTCATGGGGAGGAGGAAAGTAATGTTGGTGAAATTACGCTTGAGGAAGTGGAAAGGACGGTAAACAAACTCCATTGTCATAAAGCAGCAGGAATAGATGAAATTAGACCTGAAATGGTGCAATATAGTGGGAAGGCAGGGATGAAATGGTTTCATAGAGTAGTAAGGTTAGCATAGAGTGTTGGTAATGTACCTTCAGATTGGACAAAAGCAGTAATTGCACCTATCTATAAGCAAGGGAACAGGAAGGACTGCAACAACTTACCATTCCATCGTTGGTCGGCCACACCTGCTGCAGTAGAGCAATATCGAAATCTTAAATCTTGGGGTCGTAGCGGGAATAATTCGGTCACGATCTTAACCAAACGATGGGGTTCAGAACAGAGCCTAACTACTTGAAATGAGGAGCAAATATGTGCTTACTAACTTTTATTGAATCAATTAACTGCACACAAATTTTTTATTTATATAAAATTCTTGATCAAGAAAAAATTTAATTATTCCTCAATCCTCTCGTGACAAACAACCTTTATAAAAATCCTTTTTCATTTATTTTTACTACAAATTTCGGACCTCAGGAATACAACAACACACCGTGATTCTCTATATCACCGACATACACGATGTCACAAAATTTAACTTCCCATGAATAAATATAACTTTATCAGACTTCACTGGGTTTCGAGACACACACAAACCTTATTGAACATAACTGTTAAATACACTTTTAACATAGAAATTTTTTATCCCGTGGTAATTATTATTATTATTATTATTATTATTATTATTATTATTATTATTATTATTATTATTATTATTATTATTAATATTATTTCGACAAAAAAATTCTGAACTCATACGATATTCGAAATTAAGACATTCTCCTCGACTACATGATCGTAATCACCTTCCTAATTTTACTCAATTTGAACAATATCTCAAAGAATATTAACACATTATTTAAACTTTGCATTTTATACTTTCTCGATGTGAATTTAACAGCCCTGAAGACTTTCAGACGACGACCAGAAATGTAATACATTCGCCTGATCATTATTAAATATAAATTCGACGCACGCACTGAAAATTTATTGGGACAAACAAATCCTAACTACAACATTGATAAAAATACAGTTACAGACCTGTAATCATAGTCGTCATCTTGGATTCTGGCTGCATTTAGCCAGCTGGCCTCGTGCTTAGCCTTCCATGGCTACATTTGACATCATCTTCTTAGATATATATAACTTAAGCTATAGATTTTTACACTAGGTGTCGATTAACACCGCAAATACCGCACTTTCTTCGCGTTTAACATGCGACGAGCACGCTTCTCAAATGGCGACAGCCACAGTTTTCCCAGGACCCTGCTTTCGTTCACACTACTGCTGGCCAGGTGTTCCAAACAGATAAGAAAATCAGACCTCACTGGTAGCCTCCAGACTTCCCTTTTACAAATATCAAACACACCTGCACTTGTAATACGGAGAGAAACTCAGCTACGTATTTTTAACCAAGTATCTAAACCTTCACAGTTTTCATCGGCGGCAGTTCAGGAAAATTTCTATCACCTTACACTTTAATATTCTGCTTGAACCATTGACATGAATATGTAACAAGTTACTTTGGGAACAAAACCCCGCACTTTCTTGTAGACGAGTAACGTGGGCTCCGCCGTGCAGACCATCAGACAGAATGTGTAAAATAGACAGAGGGAGGTTTCTTTTATACCCTGTCCACGAGGCTCGGTTATGCAATCTGCTAATTCCACATCCACTGGACCAATTTTCTTGAAATGTATTCCATAACTTCGGACAGACTTACAATTCATTATGGTGTTAATTTCATATTTTTCCCAGAATTGCAACGGGCGTAATGAATTACTTCTGCCAAGGAGTTTCGCGGCTTTTTCTTCAGGAAATTGACTTCGTCACGTGTTGCAGAACCCGCCAGCAGGACGCACTCTCCTCCAGGCTTAACTGCATTTATATTTACCCTGGGGATTCTATCTTCACTAATTTAGATCCTTTATTCCTGGATTTACCATGTCGCTAAAATCTCTCGTTATGAATGATTTCTCGAAATTGACAAATTATTCATTACTCGAGGTCCACCGAAGTATCCCGGCATTTCACGAGCTCGCGGCTCGCTTGTCACGGAGAGTTCGTTCCCACGAGACAGAGAGGCTCTTGAAATAAAAACATGGCTACTCTCAAAAAAGTTGTTTGTAGCTGAAATAAATATTTAGAATTAAATTTTTTTCATCGTAGAATTATGGGTTCAGTATCTCATTGATTAGTATACCAGGCAAAGTATTCACAGGGATCTTGGAAGGGAGGGTGCGATCAGTCGTTGAGAGGAAGTTGGATGAAAACCAGTGTGATTTCAGACCACAGAGTGGCTGTCAGGGTCAGATTTTCAATATGCGCGAGGTAAATGAAAAATGCTACGAGAATAAGCAGTTGTGTTTATGCTTCGTAGATCTAGAGAAAGCATATGACAGGGTACCGAGGGAAAAGATGTTCCCCATATTGGGGGACTATGTAATTAAAGGTAGGTTATTAAAATCAATCAAAGGCACTTATGTTGACAATTGGGCTTCAGTTAGAATTGATGGTAGAATGAGTTCTTGGTTCAGGGTACTTACAGGGGTTAGACAAGGCTGTAATATTTCACCATTGCTGTCTTTACATCTTTACATCGGTCTGTTTTCAGACCAACTTTGCCTTACGGGAGCGAAAGCTGGGTGAACTCAGGATATCTTATTCATAAGTTAGAAGTAACAGACATGAATGTAGCAAGAATGATTGCTGGTACAAACAGGTGGGAACAACGGCATGAAGGTACTCGGAATGAGGAGATAAAGGATAATTTATGAATGAACTCGATGGATGAAGATGTACGCATAAACCGGCATCGGTGTTGGGATCATGTGAGGCGAATGGAGGAGGATAGTTTACCTAGGAGAATAATGGACTCTGTTATGGAGGGTAAGAGAACTAGAGGGAGACCAAGTCGACGATGGTTAGACTCACTTTCTAACGATTTAAAGATAAGAGGTATAGAACTAAATGAGGCCACAGTATTAGTTGCAAATTGGGGATTGTGGCGACGTCTAGTAAATGCACAGAGGCTTGCAGACAGAACGTTGAAAGGCATAACAGTCTATAATGATTATGTATGTATGTATGTATGTATGTATGTATGTATGTATGTATGTATGTATGTATGTATGTATGTATGTATGTATGTATGTATGTACGTACGTATGTATGTATGTATGTATGTATGTATGTATGTATGTATGTATGTATGTATGTATGTATGTATGTATGTATGTATGTTCGTAGTTTACATGGATCATCTGCTGAAAGGTATAAAATGGCAGGGAGGGATTAAGTTAGGTGGAAATGTAGTAAGCAGTCTGGCCTATGCTGACGACTTGGTCTTAATTGCAGATTGTGCCGAAAGCCTGCAGTCTAATATCTTGGAATTTGAAAATAGGTGCAATGAGTATGGTATGAAAATTAGCCTTTCGAAGACTAAATTGATGTTGATAGGTAAGAAATTCAACAGAATTGAATGTCGGATTGGTGATACAAAGCTAGAACAGGTCGATAATTTCAAGTGTTTAGGTTGTGTGTTCTCCCAGGATGGTAATATAGTAAGTGAGATTGAATCAAGGTGTAGTAAAGCTAATGCAGTGAGCTCGCAGTTGCGATCAACAGTATCCTGTAAGAAGGAAGTTTGCTCCCGGACGAAACTATCTTAACATCGGTCTGTTTTCAGACCAACTTTGCTTTATGGGAGCGAAAGCTGGGTGGACTCTGGATATGTTATTCATAAGTTAGAAGTAACAGACATGAAAGTAGCGAGAATGATTGCTGGTACAAACAGGTGTGAACAATGGCAGGAGGGTACACGGAATGAGGAGATAAAGGCTAATTTGGGAATGCACTCGATGGATGAAGCTGTACGCATAAACCGGCTTCGGTGGTGGGGTCATGTGAGGCGAATGGAGGAGGATAGGTTACCTACGAGAACAATGGACTCTGTAATGGAGGATAAGAAAAGTAGAGGTAGACAAAGACGACGATGGTTAGACTCAGTTTCTAATGATTTAAAGATAAGAGGTATAGAACTAAATGAGGCCACAGCACTAGTTGCAAATAGAGGATTGTGGCGACGTTTAGTAAATTCACAGCGGCTTGCAGACTGAACGCTGAAAGGCATAACAGTCTCTAATAATGTATGTATATATGTATGTATGAATCATTATTATAGACGTACGATTCATCAAAGGAATAGGGGAGTTTATCCTGTTGAACTTTACAATACAATAAATAGGCTGCGTAGTCCTCAATACTGACTTAAAATGGTATCACCTGTACTTAACAGAAATACTGAGCAAGTGGTTGTACCGTTTCGGTCACGTGCCTATCAGCTTGCGTTCGAGAGATAGTGGGTTCGAACCCCACTGTCCTCAGCCCTGAATATGGTTTTCCGTGATTTCCCATTTTCGCACCTTAATTAAGGCCACGGCCGCTTCCTTCCCGATCCTAGCCTTTCCCTGTCCAATCGCCGCTATTAGACCTATCTGTGTCGGTGCGACGTAAAACAAATTGCAAAAAACCAACAACAAAAAAAGAACCTTAACAGAAACATTTGTTCAACGGAAATAAAATGTTGTGTTATGCGATTCCGTTGTAGACAGGTCCACAGGGCAAACAAATGGCAAGTAAGTTAATATGGGAAGGACAGCTGATTCAGAAAGTGATGGAACCAACTAGAATGAAGGATATTCTGGACGTGGTGCTGGTAACACCAGATGACCTCTATAGAGAAACCGAACAAATGGATGGTATTAGTGATCACGAAGCTGTTTTTGTCGTAGTTAAAAATACATGCGGTAGAAAGGGTCTTAGAAGTAGGACCAGCCCCGATGGCCCGGGTTCGATTCCTGGGTCTGCCACGAAATTTGAAAAGTGGTACGGGGGCTGGAACGGGGTCCACTCAGCCTCGGGAGGTCAAATGAGTAGAGGTGGGTTCGATTCCCACCTCAGCCATCCTGGAAGTGGTTTTCCGTGGTTTTCACTTCTCCAGGCAAATGCCGGGATGGTACCTAACTTATGGCCACGGCCGCTTCCTTTCCTCTTCTTTGTCCATCCCTTCCAACCTTCCCCCCTCCCCCACAAGGCCCCTGTTCAGTCAAGCAGGTGAGGCCGTATGGTACTGGTCATTCTCCCCAGTTGTATCCACCGATCCAATATCTCACGCTCGAGGACACTGCCCTTGAGGCGGTAGAGGTGTGATCCCTCGCTGAGTCCGAGGGAAAAACTAACCTTGGAAAGTAAACAGATTAAGAAAGAGGAAAGAAAGAAGGAACTATGATCGGTGGAAAACGGTAAATAAAAATTTTAACGTACTCTGGGATAGGTTTAAAGCAATTGTTGAGGAATGTGAAAACAGGTTTGTACCTTTAAAGGTGGTAAGGAATGGTAAATACCCACTATATTATAACAGAGAAGTAAAGCGACAAAGAAGGAGGTGCAGGTTGGAACGAAATTGTATTCAGAAATGGCTGTGGAATTAAGGAGAATGTGACAGAACTTACTAGGGAGTTCAATTTAGCAAAGAAGTCAGCTAATGATAACAGGATGGCAAGCATAATTGGCAGTCATACAAATTTTAGTGAAAAATGGAAGGTTATATATAGCTTCTTTAGGGGCTGCCTGGCCGAGGCGGTAAAGGCGTGCTCGGTTCGCCGGGAGGGACCTGGGTTCGAATCCCCGTCGGAAGTCGAAAAATTTAAGAAACGATGTTTCCACTTCCGAAGGTGCACATGGCCCTGAGGTTTACTCATCCTACACAAAAAATTACTACCAGGTTAATTCCTGAGGGCAATGGCGGCCGGGAGTATAGCTAATCCCTCTACCCCATCAAGTGCCGAGGTTATGAATAGTGAAAGTCTTTACTTCCACCCCTCCAAGGGCCTTCATGGCCTGTACGGAGATGACTTTTCTTTGCTTTGCTTTGCTGTGTATAGCTACTTTAAGGCAGAAACAGGTTCCAAGAACGACATTCCAGGAATCATTAATGAACAAGGGGAGTGTGTATGCGAGGATCTGCAAAAGGCAGAAGTATTCGGTCAGCAGTATGTAAAGATTGTTGGTTACAAGGATGATGTCCAGATAGAGGAGGTGACTAATACTAAAGAATTATTACTCTTTACCTATGATAACAACGACATTTGCAATAAGATACAAAAGTTGAAAATTATAAAAACAGCTGGAATTGGTAAGATTTCAGGGGATATACTAAAGACAATGGGTTGGGATATAGTACCATATCTGTAGTACTTATTTGGTTATTGTTTGCATGAAGGAGCTATACCAAATGAATGGAGAGTTGCTATAGTAGCCCCTGTGTATAAAGGGAAGGGTGATAGACATAAAGGTGAAAATTACAGGTCATTCAATAGGACACGCCGGCCCCGCGGTACAGGGGTAGCGTGCCTGCCTCTTTACCGGAGGCCCCGGGTTCGATTCCCAGCCAGGTCAGGGAATTTTATCTGGACCTGAGGGCTGGTTCGAGGTCCACTCACTCTACGTCATTACAATTGAGGAGCTATCTGACCGTGAAATGGCGGCCCGGTTTAGAAACCAAGAATAACAGCCGAGAGGATTCATCGTGCTGACCACACGACACCCCATAAACTGCAGTTCGGGTTTAAACCAACTGAAACTCAACTAGTAGGATTCCAGCAAGATATATCTTGGATTCAGGAGGTCAGACGGGCTGTATCGCAATTGACCTATGTACGGCATTTGATAGGGTAGATCATGGTAGACTACTGGCAAAAATGAGTGCAATTGGACTAGACAAGAGACTGACTGAATGGGTGGCTATATCTCTAGAAAATAGATCACCGGGCGAGTTAGCCGTGCGGTTAGGGGCGAGCAGCTGTGAGCTCGCATCCGGGAGATAGTGGGTTCGAACTCCACTGTCGGCAGCCCTGAAGGTGGTTTCCCATTTTCACACCAGGCAAATGCTGGGGCTGTACCTTAATTAAGGCCACGGCCGCTTCATTCCCATTGCTAGGCCTTTCCTGTCCCATAGTCTCCATAAGACCTATCTGTGTTGGTGCAACGTAAAGAAAAATAAGGCTTTTTTTGCGGATGATGTCGTTCTGTACAGAGTAATAAATAAGTGACAAGATTGTGAGAAACGGCAAAATGACGTCGATAATGTTGTGAGATGCACAGTAGGCAATGGTATGATGATAAACGGGATTAAAAGTCAGGTTGTGAATTTCACAAATAGGAAAAGTTCTCTCAGTTTTAATTACTGCGTTGATGAGGTGAAAGTTCCTTTTGGGGATCATTGTAAGTACCTAGGTGTTAATATATGGAAATATCTTCATTGGGGTAATCACATAAATGGGATTGTAAATAAAGTGTACAGTTCTCTGCGCATGGTTATGAGAGTATTTAGGTGTTGTAGTAAGGATATAAATGAGAGGTCATATAAGTCTCTGGTAAAACCCCAACAAGAGTATGGTTCCAGTGTATGGGACCCTCACCAGTATTACTTGATTCAAGAAGTGAAAAAAAAAATTCCAAAGAAAAGCAGCTCGATTTGTTCTGGGTGATTTCCGACAAAGGAGTAGCGTTACAAAAATGTTGCAAAGTTTGGGCTGGGAAGACTTGAGAGAATGAAGACTAGCTGCTCGACTAAGTGGTATGTTGCGAGCAGTCAGTGGAGAGATGGTGTGGAATGACATTAGTAGACGAATATGTTTGAGTGGTGTCTTTAAAAGTAGGAAAGATCACAATATGAAGATAATGTTGGAATTCAATGGGACAAATAGGGGCAAATATTCGTTTATAGGAAGGAGAGTTAGGGATTGGAATATTTTAGCAAAAGAAATGTTCAATACATCTCTAATTTGTTTGTAATCAAATAAGATGCTAGGAAGAGAACACATAGGGAATCTTTCACCTGGGCGACTGCCCTAAATGCAGATCAGTACTGTACTGACTGAACTTATAACTCATCAGTCTTTAATTCACAGCGGAACCCTGAACCAGAATAGCTGACTGACACAGGATTGGTCATTCAGTTCTATTGAGTTTTCGCTTCACATTTAATTAATAATATATATTGCAAGTCAGTATGGATAATCCTGGACATTCCTCTGCTACGTCCAGGCTTCGCGGCCCCGGGTTCGATTATCGGCTGAATCGTGGTATTGCAATTGTAAATGGTTAACTCCCTTGGCTTAGAGACTGGGTGGTTTTGTTGCCCCCAACATTCCGGCAATTCACACGCACTCCACACACCAATTTTCTCCGTCACGATAACAAGCAGTTTTCCATACACAGCAGACGCTGTCCACCCTCATCGGCGACCTGCCTTACAAGGGTTGAATACGACTGTAACAATCACACCAATTTCTTCTTGTTATTATTATTATTATTATTATTATTATTATTATTATTATTATTATTATTATTATTATTGTTATTGTGCCGATGACCTTCGATGTTAAGCACCTTAAAACAACAAGCATCATCATCATCATCATCATCATTATCATCATCATCATATTATTATTATTATTATTATTATTATTATTATTTATTCCTCGGCATTCCACATTAGTCTATACTAGCTGTACCTTCATCACCATAATTGGTCTAGGATTTCGTATATCAGCTTCCCGCTCTATTGGTTCGGTCCCTAACTCTCCCATGAACGATTTGAAAACTGATATGAGGGTCAGAGGGAGGAGAGTTTGACCGCTGGAGGATGACTTTGAAGAAAGGTGAGTTTGAATTTCAGTCTCGGCAAACGTAGATCTATTTTTGTGTTTTTTAAATTCCAGGATAATTGTCAACATACAGATCCTGGTCGCTAAAGTGAACAGTTTATTACGAAGGACAAAAAAGTTATAGTCGTTTAAAGAGAAGATTTGGCTGAATGGTCAGCGTACTGGCCTTCGGTTCAGAGGGTCCCGGGTGCGATTCCCGGCCGGTTTGGGGATTTTAACCTTCATTGGTTAATTTCATTGGCCCGGGGGCTGGGTGTTTGTGTTGTCCCCAACATCCCCGAAACTCACGCACCACACGTAACACTAACCTCCACCACAATAGCACGCAGTTAACTACACATGGCAGATGCCGCCCACCCTCACCGGAGGGTCCGCCTTACAAGGGCTGCATTCGGCTAGAAATAGCCACACGAAATTAATTAAGAGAAGATACGTGTGGACAAAAAATGTATTGACAGATTTTTGTGGGAAAGTACCCTTTCTACAAAGAAAGAAAGAAAGAAAGAAGGAAAGAAAGAAAGAAAGAAGGAAAGAAAAGCAAAATTGTTCAATTGCATAAAGACCCCTTGATTCAGGTCTGCCGTAATTTCAACTTTCATGAAAACAGAAGTTCACAACTCTGAAACCAAATTACTACACGCGCGGCAGTGGGTAATTTTATTTGTAAACGACAAGCAGCTGCACCTTCAATGTTGTTTGGTTCTATACCTAAATGGTTAGCGTGCTGGCCTTTGGTCACAGGGGTCGCGGGTTCAATTCCCGGCAGGGTCGGGAATTTTAAGCGTATTTGCTTAATTTCGCTGGCAGGGGGTATGGGTGTATGTGTCGTCTTCATCATCATCCTCCTCTTCATCATCACGCGCAGATCGCCTACGGAAGTCGAATCAAACAATCGGACACTCCCGGCACTAGACGGCATACGCCATTTCATTTTTATTTATTTTCTATGTTGCCGGTAAATGTCGTATGGCTTTTAGTGCCGGGATATCCCAGGACGGGTTCGGCTCGCCAGGTGCAGGTCTTTCTATTTGACGCCCGTTGGAGACCTACGCGTCCTGATGAGGATGAAATGATGATGAAGATAACACATACACCCATCCCCCGTGTCATTGGAATGACACGGCCGGGAATCGAACCCGGGGCCCTCTGAATCAAAGGCTAGTACGCTAACCGTTCAGCTAACGAGTTGGACTATGTTGCCCGTGTAGAAGAACTTAAAATTCAGTTTACTCGTTAGGTACTGTTAGATATTTATCTGAGTATTCTCATTCACAACCCTTTAATCTACCAATAAGTGAACGATGAACGCTCAGATGCCTAACACCCGGTACATTCTCATTAGCAGAAGTATAATCAGTTTTACGCATTTTAACAACACTCATCCACAATGATTACAATTCAAATACACAATAGGACATCGCGTTCCAGAGTCATTACGCACCCCTTAACACAAACCACAGGCACTAAATCAGATTCGTTTTCCGATAAATGACCGAACTGCACTTAATGTTTATTGTATTGAAATGGACGGGAAATCCTGTTCGCTGAATGAGAGAACAGAAGAGTATATAACTGTCTTCATTTAGACCTTCAAATGGTAAAGATTCAATGTAAGACAAATTCTGTGTTGAATAAATGTCAATCAAAGTAACCAACAGAAATGTATCTTGTAAATTTACGGAAATATTAAGGATAGAAAGATCAGGAAAGGTGAACTGATCTTATTGCGAATAATCTTTCCTTGACCACATCTAAAATTGAATTCTATACTCGCTTTCAAAATGAATAATAATAATAATAATAATAATAAGAAGAAGAAGAAGAAGAAGAAGAATAAGAATATATTCAGAAAAGAAGGATTACATTTTGTGGGGATGTAACATGAATTAGCAAAGTAAGAATGACCAACTACAGTATATCTAAACTTACTTTCAGGATAAGAAAACCAAGGAGGCCAAGCTCACTCAAGTGGAAAGATAACTTAAAGAAATGGGGGTCATACGGTAACGGTTCAAATCTCGTTACAAGGCAATATCTGTATTATTATTATTATTATTATTATTATTATTATTATTATTATTATTATTATTATTATTATTATTATTATTATTATTATTATTATTTATTTTATCTGTGAGATTACTTTTATTGTAACTATTATTATTGTTCAATTCAATGCTGTAATAATTTTCGCTTGCGTGATTGTAGTTAATTTATTGTGTATATATATGTGTGTGAATATTAGCATTTAACCATGTAAAGTAAGACTTGCTACATAATATCATATATGGATATGCTTTGTAATAAGTTTTGACATTGCAATGCACATGTTTCAATACTGCTAGCGTAACTGCCGAGTCATCGCTCCGTCATTGTGTGCATTTAGCGATGAGCTCAGTTTTTTTTTTTGTTTTTTTTGGAGGAACCCAGCCGCCCCAGGCAATTTCAACATTGTATGTAACATTTGGAGCCGGGTGGGAGTATATCATAGTTATTTCTGGAGATTGCGTAGGTGTGTCAACTAATATCTATATAAGCTGTCTGTGTATTGTAGCGTCAGTAGTTAGTCATTGAGAGACTGAGGCCACAGTTGGTCGGTCAGTCAAATGGATACTGAACAGTGAGTGAGTCAATTGGAAGGAGAGACCTCAGTCGATCAGCTCAGTTGGAGGCAAAAACTTGCCATGAAGTCATATTAACGGAGAGACTTACCAAGAAGTCGTATGGATGGAGACACTTGCCAAGAAGTGTTGTACTGAGGTGATAGTAGTTAGTCATCTGGATGGGGAAGCAGCAGTCACATGGATACTTAGTCGTCAGTTAAACAAAAAGGATACATCACCATATTAGGCTTGATACATCTACAGTAAAAACCAACTCAAAGGAATACGTCGTAATTACACTCAAAGTGTTGAAGGTACAGTCAAGTGAACCAGTGAGGGATAAATATCTTGTATAAATTTTTAAATGTCCGGTCAAGAGGAATTCAAATTAATGCCTAGTTTCTTTCAGTTGTATGTCATACTTTTATATTCTCATCTGTTTTATCGCAGCAGTTCTTACTATTTTATTGAAATTATTCCAAGAATATATTTTGTTCTATCAAATTAATTTATCGTTTTTTTCAATGGTAGAATTATATAACCTCAAATTTAATGGGGAAACAAAACGACAGTCTCCTTTTCCAGAACCTATATGGTATGTTGTCAAAAGTAAGCTTATTACCCCACACCCTTTTAGTATGAAAATCTTCAACACATAAGAACAAGCAGGACAGTGGCCCACTTAAGAAAAAACTTCAAACACACCAGCTTTTTCACGAATAGCCGAAGCTAAGAACAAAGAAGTCGTGGATTGAGGAGACAATGTAATAACATCGAGGACGAATGCGGGAGTACTTGGTTAAAATTATGTTTGTTGAATAGTCAGCCCGAAGGCTGGTTGCATCCTCAACAGCTCCACCGTCAGCCGTCGTAGATGGCCTAGGTGACATTTTCACATCCTTCTCAAGAGGGACCGGCTGCGTAAGGATTGGCAATGCTCACATCTTAGCCACTTTAATTTTGTCGACGTCAAGGAGAGACTGAGACAAGCTCAATAAAAGTAACAAATTTGATGTAGCCTATTCCAGAAGACATAGTGCACTGTGAACACTAGGTCTCGTCAACAAGGGCGTAAGTAAAAGTCAGAAAATTCGAATGAAAGGAGAGTTGAAATGACGTGGTCCATAGCTGGTCGAAACGGAGTGAATAATAATAATAATAATAATAATAATAATAATAATAATAATAATAATAATAATAATAATAATAATAATAATAATAATAATAATAATGTCGGTCCGCCTCTGTGGTGTAGTGGTTAGTGTGATTAGCTACCACCCCTCGGGTTCGATTCCCGGCTCCGCCACGAAATTTGAAAAGTGCTACGAGGGCTGGAACGAGGTCCACTCAGCCTCGGGAGGTCAGCTGAGTAGAGGTGCGTTCGATTCCCACCTCAGCCATCCTGGAAGTGGTTTTCCGTGGTTTCCTACTTCTCTTCCAGGCAAATGGCGGGATGGTACCTAACTTAAGGCTACGGCCGCTTTCTTCCCTCTTCCTTGTCTATCCCTTCCAATCTTCCCATCCCCCCCGTAAGGCCTCTATTCATCATAGCGAGGTACTGGTCATCCTCCCCAGTTGTATCCCCCGACCCAGTGTCTGAAGCTCCAGGACACTGCCCTTGAGGCGGTGGAGGTGGGATCCCTCTCTGAGTCCGAGGGAAAATCTGACCCTGGAAGGTAAACAGATAAAGAAGAAGAAGAATTCCAGGCTGAGTGGCTCAGACGGTTGAGGCACTGGCCTTCTAATCCCAACTTGGCAGGTTAGATTCTGGCTCAGTCCGGTGGTAATTGAAGGTGCTCAACTACGTCAGCCTCGTGTCGGTAGATCTATTGGCATGTAAAAGAACTCCTGCGGGAAAAAAATTCTGGCACCTCGGCGTCTCCGAAAACAAAAATGTAGTTAGTGGGACATAAAGACAATATTAATAATAATAATAATAATAATAATAATAATAATAATAATGTGATTTTTTTCGTAAGGAACAAGCAAAGATTTTGTAAGCGGGTCGCTTCCGGGCTTCGATGTCCCAAATGGTGGGCCTGTTAGCTAGGTAAGTCGTTGGAGAACATACATGACGAGAGCTTAAAGTTGCAGCAGTAGCCCTAGAATACATTCGCTGCGGACATTTTCTTGATGGTTCCCTCTGCTGTATTTGAAATGTATTTTCTTCGTCATACGTATGTGTAATTAATTGGAAGCTATTTTTTTTTTGAGAAAGTTTCCACAGAATTGGCAGAACATTTCTGGAAGCAAAATTTGACGAAAATCACTCAGGATGATTGCCGTGACCAATCCACATTAGTTCTGCAGTCCTACAACCCACATTTCTTAACTCATATGGTCTCGAATGCACAAATATATAACTGACAAATAAAGTAATTAAATACATAACTTATTGCACGCGTTAAGAAATGTGGAGAATTTACAATTGCGGTTCTTTGGAGGGAGGAATCCAAATAATTTAATAGTAGACCTTTGCTTTGAAATGATTCTCGGTAGGAGGCTAGCAAGCAAGCAGTAGTGATATATTTGCAGTGCTGAGCTGGGTTAAAAACTAGGGTCCTACAGGCATACTGCAAATAGTAGCATGCGTCCACCCCTTTCTCCACACGTCCCCCTTTCTCTCCGTGCATCCCCTCAGCTGGGGCGCAGTAGGAATGGGCGTGGCTCTTCTCCGGGATATGAACCCCGGCCTTTATATTAACCCCCTCCCAATAGGTGAAGAGCTGTTGTACAAGGATGTGGACCATTAGAGAATAGGGATTACCTGCAAGCCCTGCTGATTAGCAATATGACTGCCAGGTATACAAAAATACCGTTCGACCTCTCATTTGAAAATACTCTGCTATTGCTGAATAGCACATACACTCTTAACACGTGAAATCAATAATAATATTATCATATCGCATTATTTCCACGAGTCGATCAAAGCAACCTCGAGCATTTGTCCATCTGTCAAATAGCAAATGCATCATCAGTCTATAGAAGTCTATTCAAAGCAGATCACAATGACCAATCAAGATCCGTCAATCATTTGTATATATACCATCTTTGGCGTTTACCAGTTCCGAGCGGTATTGGGCGAAGCTTTGCGTGGAATTGTGTTGAATACAATACCCTGATGCTATTAATGATAACGGGGGCTGGCTCGCATCGTAAGATTTATGCACGGCTGAACAAATAATATTTTGTGCTCTTATAGTTTACGGGATACAGCATATTCTGGTAAATCACTGGCTATTGAATAATCAAATGTAATTCCTGCAGACTTGACTCTAGCTGCAATGTGGTGACAAGTGGGTTGGACCCAATTGATACCAATGCTTTCAACATGGCACCAGAACTCCGTTTTTAATAATTAGGATTAATTTAGATCGTAAGGCAGAGAAAGAGGCAGTCGACAGTCAGGAAACAAGTTATTTTAGCAAACAAAACATAATGTTCATTTACCTCATATTAAGACACATTAACATCAGCTTAAAAATTACAAATAAGTTCACAGAGTCATAACATTATATCAGTAGAAGTCCGACTCGTTGGCTGAATGGTCAGCGTACTGGCCTTCGGTTTAGAGGGTCCCGGGTTCGATTCCCGGCCGGGTCGGGGATTTTAACCTTCATTGGTTAATTCCAATGGCCCGGGGGCTGGGTGTTTGTGCTGTCCCCAACATCCCTGCAACTCACACACCACACATAACACTATCCTCCACAACAATAACACGCAGTTACATAAACATGGCAGATGCCGCCCACCCTCATCGGAGGGTCTGCCTTACAAGGAAGGTGTTAGGGTCGCGTAGCTGTGAGCTTGCATTCGGCAGATAGTGGGTTCGAACCCCACCGTCGGTAGTTTTCAAGATGGTTCTCCGTGGTTTCCCATTTTCATAGGCAAATGCTGGGGCTTTACCTTAATTAAGGCTACGGCCCTTCCCTCCCAATCTTTGCCCTTTCCCAACATTGTGTCGCCCAAAATGTTTAATGTTTTAGTGCGACGTTAAGCCACTAGGAAGAAAAAAAGCTGTCAGGTAATTGTAACTTCATCTGTTGAGAAACTTTTAATAGATTTGCAAGCATATCTTTCACTAAAAGGCAAACATGTGTTAAGGACATACTGTTTTATTATTATACTAGCAAGATACCCGTGCTTCGCTACGGTATTATACTGAAATTTATAATTGAATGCTTATTGTTTTAGATATATAATCCGCCGAAATTCGCGATCTGACTCGTTTTCTGCGAGAATCCTCCAAAATTCCCGATCTGACTCGTTTTCTATTATTTTACAGCATGTTTCCTCCCATTTTTCAATATTCCTTTCCAGTAATCGATTTCGTACTTCCCGGGCTAGGCTCAGGTATTCCTCCTCGTCAGTTGGGTCCGTAAATCTTTGCCATATTTTCCTTTAATCATTTTAAATATGGATAAAATCCTTTAGGAGATCCGGCGTGGTGTCATATTGGGTGATTTGGCGATACTGAACCCGCGGCCGGACTGCATTCTTAGTCATTACCCGTCCAGGAGCCCTTACCAGCGCGGTCCGCACATTTGACGACGGTCCGGAACATTATTATTATTATTATTATTATTATTATTATTATTATTATTATTATTATGTGTTGCTGGAATGGCTGATGACAGGGAAAACTGGAGTATCCGGAGAAAAACCTGTCCCACCTACGTTTTGTCCAGCACGAATGTCACATGGAGTGACCGGGATTTGAACCACGGAACCCAGCTGTGAGAGGCCGGCGCGGTGCCGCCTGAGCAACGGAGGATCCTTATAAGTACATTAATAACAGTAAAATCAATTTGTCTCACCTCCTTCTACACCCAACCGCGTTAAGTTTATTTACCGCCACCCCCACCCCCCCCCCCACCCAAAAATTAAAAGAAGGCTTGTTTCTTTATGTTTAAGGGAGATTCCAAACACCAATGTTCACGTCTATTACCTTCAGTTTTGAGATATAAGTATCCCCATAAAAGTAATTTACTTTTTTCACTTCATTTCACACTACTCCCCCCCCCCCCCCCTAAGTGAACTTTCCCGAAAAAAATACTTGTTTCTTTAATAGTAAAGAATCTTCTAAATAACAATTATCACGACTCTAACTTCTTCAGTTTTTGATTTATGTATCCTCATGAAAGGAATTCAACTCCTTTACACTCCCGCCCTCCAAGATTGTTTCCCGCCCAAAACGCGTTTTTCTTTGTTTTTAAAGGAGATCCAAATACGAATTTTCACATCTGTAATACCTTTAGTTTTTATTAGATGTATGTATTCTCATACAATTAAGCCAATTAATTTTTCAATTCTTTCACACACACACACACACACACCCCCCCCCCGCCTCATTGGATTTTAAGAGAATACGTGTATTTTTACTTTTAAAGCAGATTGAAAATATCAAATTTCACGTCTGTAAAATCTTCATTTTTGATATATCAGTAGCCTAATTAAAATAATTCAACACAATCTTCAGTCACTTTTACCCCCCCCCCCCTCCACCCAGGTGATATTTCCGAAAACTAAAAATACACGTTTCTTTATGTTTAATAGAGATAAAAAATACCATTTTTCACTTCTGTAACATGTTAAGTTTTTTAGATATACTGTAAAAAATCTCATTTTAAAATTTTACCCCTTTTGAGTTCCCCTTAAGTGGAGTTTCCAAAAACAAATCACCTATGTTCCTTTACATTTACAGGAGATTCCAAACACCCACTTTTTACGTCTGTAACATTTTACGTTTCCAAGATATTCTGTAGATATATTCTTTCAAAAAATTCACCCCAATTTGTCACTCCTGTTTAACCGCCATTAATTGGATTTTCCAAAAACTAAAAAATACGTGTTTCTTTATTTTTAAAGGAGATCCCATATACAAATTTTCTGTAATATCTTTCGTTTCTGACATATATGTATCCTCATTACAGGCATTCAACCCATTTTTCACCCTTTTACACCCGTCCTATTGCGATTTACAGGAAACAAAAAAAATATGTGTTCCTTTATTTTTAGAGGAGATTCTAAGTACCAATTTTTACATCTGTAAATTTTAAAGTTTTAAGATGTAGACACACTCATTTTAAAAAATTCACCCCCCTTTTCACCCCCAATATTTGGATTTTCCAAAAACGAAAAAATACGTGTTTCTTTACTTTTAAAGTAGATACCAAATACCAATTTTCAAGTCTGTAATATCTTCAGGTTCTGAAATATAAGTAGACTCATGAAAAGCATTCGACCCCTTCTTCAACCTTTTCCACCCTTCCTATTAGGATTTTCCGAAAACAAAATATACGTGTTTCTTTATTTTTAAAGGAGATTCTAAATACCAATTTTCACATCTATAACCTTTAAAAGTTTTGAGATATAGATACACTCATTTTAAAATATTACCCCCTTTTCACCCCCTCCCTTAATTGGATTTTCCAGAAACAAAAAAATACGTGTTTCTGCATTTTTAAAGGAGATCCCAAACACCGATTTTCAGGTCTGTAATATCTTCAGTTTCTGAGATATAAGTAGCCTCATTAAAGACATTCAACCCTTTTCCCACCCCTTTTCACTCCTCCTATTGCGATTTTCCGAAAACAAAAAAATACGTATGTCTTTATTTGTAATGAAGATTCTAAATACCAGTTTTTACATCTGCAAACTTGAAATGTTTGGAGATATAGATTCACTCATTTCAAAAATTCACCCCCTTTTCACCCTCCCATTAATTGGATTTTCCAAAAACAAAAAATACGTGTTTCTTTATTTTTAAAAGAGATCAAAAGTACCAATTTTCAGATCTGTGATATCTTCAGTTTCTGAGATATAAGTACCGGTATCCTGATTGAAGTCATTCAACCCATTTTTCCCCATTTTCACCCTTTTCCACCCCTCCTATTGGGGTTTTCAGAAAACAAAAAAATACGTGTATCCTTATTTTAAAAGAAGATTCTAAATACGAATTTTTACATCTGTAAACTTTTAAAGTTTTGAGATATAGATACACTCTTTTTGAAATTTCACCCCCCTTTTCACCCCCTTAGCGATGGAATATACAAAAATCCTCTCTTAGCGAGCACCTACATCTTAATATGAATACATCCCCAAAATTTCATTTTTTTATGTCCAGTAGTTTTGGCTCGGCGATGATGAATCAGTCAGTCAGTCAGTCAGTCAGGACAAGTTATCTATATACTGTATATAAAACTAGCAAGATACCCGTGCTTCGCTACGGTATTATACTGAAATTTATAATTGAATGCTTATTGTTTTAGATATATAATCCGCCGAAATTCGCGAACTGACTCGTTTTCTGCGAGAATCCACCAAAATTCTCGATCTGACTGGTTTTCTATTATTTCACGGCACGTTTCCTCCCATTTTTCAATCTTTCTTTCCAGCAATTGATTTCGTACTTCCCGGGCTAGGCTCAGGTATTCCTCCCGGTCAGTTGGATCCGTAAATCTTTGCCATCTTTTCCTATAATCATTTTTAATATGGATAAAATCCTTCAGGAGATCCGGCGTGGTGTCATATTGGGTGCCTTGGCGGCACTGAACCCGCGGCCGGACTGCATTCTTAGTCATTTGTCCAGGAGCCGTTACCAGCGTGGTCCGCACATTTGACGACGGTCCGGAATATTATCATTATTATTATTATTTTTATTATTACTATTATGTGTTGCTAGAATGGCTGATGACAGGGAAAACCGGAGTATCCGGAGAAAAACCTGTCCCGCCTCCGTTTTGTCCAGCACGAATGTCACATGGAGTGACCAGGATTTGAACCACGGCACCCAGCTGTGAGAGGCTGGCGCGCTGCCGCCTGAGCAACGGAGGATACTTATAAGTACATTAATAACAGTAAAATCAATTGGATACACCTCCTTCTACACCCCACCGCCGTTAAGTTTATTTACCGCCACCCCCCCCCCCCCAAAAATATTAAAATAATGCTTGTTTCTTTATGTTTAAGTGAGATTCCAAACACCAATGTTCACGTCTATTACCTTCAGTTTTGAGATATAATTAATTTACTTTTTTCACTTCATTTCACAATACTCCCCCCCCCCCCGAAGTGAATTTTCCCCTCAAAAAATACTTGTTTCTTTAATAGTAAAGGATCATCTAAATACCAATTATCACGACTCTAACTTCTTCAGAGTTTTTGATTTATGTGTCCTCATGAAAGGAATTCAACTCCTTTACACTCCCGCCCTCCAAGATGGTTTCCCCAAAAAATGCGTTTTTCTTTGTTTTTAAAGGAGATCCAAATACGAATTTTCACGTCTGTAACAACTTTATATTTATTAGATGTATGTATTCTCATAGAATTAAGTCAATTAATTTTTCAATTCTTTCACCCCCCCCCCCCCCCGCCTTCAAGGGATTTTCCGAGAAAACGTGTTTCTTTACTTTTAATGCAGATTGTAAATATCAAATTTCACGTCTGTAACATCTTCATTTTTGAGATATCAGTAGGCTAATTAAAAGAATTCAACACCATTTTCAGTCACTTTTACCCCCCCCCTTCCACCCGAGTGGTATTTCCGGAAATTAAAAATACACGTTTCTTTATGTTTAATAGAGATAAAAAAATACCATTTTTCACTTCTGTAACATGTTAAGTTTTTTAGATATACTGTAAAAATTCTCATTTTAAAATTTCACCCCTTTTGAGTTCCCCTTAAGCGGAGTTTCCAAAAACAAATCACCTATGATTCTTTACATTTACAGGAGATTCCAAACACCCACTTTTTACGTCTGTAACATTTTACGTTTCCAAGATATTCTGTGGATATAGTCTTTCAAAAAATTCACCCCAGTTTGTCACTCCTGTTTAACCGCCATTAATTGGATTTTCCAAAAACTAAAAATACGT
The DNA here is from genome assembly GCF_040414725.1 of Anabrus simplex. NCBI lineage: Eukaryota > Metazoa > Arthropoda > Insecta > Orthoptera > Tettigoniidae > Anabrus > Anabrus simplex. The sequence continues at coordinate 422,136,432 of NC_090266.1, forward strand.
GTTTCTTTTTTTTTTAAGGAGATCCCAAACACCAATTTTCAGGTCTGTAATATCTTTCGTTTCTGAGATATATGTATCCTCATTAAAGGCATTCAACCTATTTTTCACCCTTTTACACTCCTCCTATTAGGATTTACAGGAAACAAAAAATGCATGTTCCTTTATTTTTAGAGGAGATTCGAACTACCAATTTTTACATCTGTAAATTTTAAAGTTGTAGACACATTCATTTTAAAAAATTCACCCCCCCTTTTCACCCTCCAATATTTGGATTTTCCAAAAACGAAAAAAATACGTGTTTCTTTACTTTTAAAAAAGATCCAAAATACCAATTTTCAGGTCTGTAATATCTTCAGGTTCTGAAATATAAGTAGCCTCATTAAAGGCATTCAACCCATTATTAACCCTTTTACAGCCTTCCTATTGGGATTTTCCGAAAACCAAAGAATACGTGTTTCTTTATTTTTAAAGGCGATCCTAAATACCAATTTTTACATCTATAAACTTTAAAATATTTGAGATATAGATACACCCACTTTAAAAAATCACCCCCTTTTCACCCCCCCCCCCATTAATCGGATTTTCCACAAACAAAAATATGTGTTTCTTTATTTTTAAAGGAGATCCCAAACACCAATTTTCAGGTCTGTAATATCTTCAGGTTCTGAAATATAAGTAGACTCATGAAATGCATTCGACCCCTTTTTAACCCCTTTTCACTCCTCCTATTGCGATTTTCCGAAAACAAAAAAATACGAGTTTATTATTAATGACGATTCTAAATACCCATTTTTACATCTGCAAACTTTAAAAGTTTGGAGATATAGATTCACTCATTTTAAAAATCCCCCCATTTTCACCCTCCCATTAATTGGATTTTCTAAAAACAAAAAAATACGTGTTTCTTTATTTTTAAAAGAGATCGAATGTACCAATTTTCAGGTCTGTAATATCTTCAGTTTCTGAGATATAAGTACCGGTATCCTGATTAAAGGCATTCAACCCATTTTCCCCCATTTTCACCCTTTTTCACCCCTCCTATTGGGATTTTCTGAAAATAAAAAAATACGTGTTTCCTTAATTTTAAAGAAGATTCTAAATACCAATTTTTACATCTGTAAACTTTTAAAGTTTTGAGATATGGATACACTCATTTTAAAATTTCACCCCCCTTTTCACCCCCTTAGCGACGGAATATCCAAAAATCCTCTCTTAGCGAGCACCTACGTCTTAATATGAATATATCCCCAAACTTTAATCTCTTTATGTCCAGTAGTTTTGGCTCCGCGATGATGAATCAGTCAGTCAGTCAGTCAGTCAGTCAGGATATATTTGGGGATATATTCATATTAAGACGTAGGTGCTCGCTAAGAGAGGATTTTTGGATATTCCTTCGCTAAGGAGGTGAAAACGGGGGTGAAATTTTAAAATGAGTTGCTCTATATCTCAAAACTTTAAAAGTTTACAAATGTAAAAATTGGTATTTAGAATCTTCTTTAAAAATAAGGAAACACGTATTTTTTTGTTTTCAGAAAATCCCAATAGGAGGGGTGAAAAAGGGTGAAAATGGGGAAAAATGGGTTGAATGCCTTTAATCAGGATACCGGTACCTATATCTCAGAAACTGAAGATATTACAGACCTGAAAATTGGTACTTTTGATCTCTCTTAAAAATAATGAAACACGTAATTTTTTGTTTTTGGAAAATCCAATTAATGGGAGGGTGAAAAGGGGGTGAATTTTTAAAATGAGTGAATCGATATCTCCAAACTTTTAAAGTTTGCAGATGTAAAAATTGGTATTTAGAACCTTCATTAAAAATAAAGGAACACGTATTTTTTTGTTTTCGGAAAATCGCAGTAGGAGGAGTGAAAAGGGGCTAAAAAGTGGTTGAATGCCTTTAATGAGGCTACTTATATATCAGAAACTGAAGATATTACAGACCTGAAAATTGGGGTTTGGGATCTCCGTTAAAAATAAAGAAACACGTATTTTTTTGTTTCTGGAAAATCCAATTTGTGGGGGTGTGAAAAGGGAGTAATATTTAAAAATGAGTGTATCTATCTCAAAATTTTTAAAGGTTATATATGTGAAAATTGGTATATAGAATCTCCTTTAAAAATAAATAAACACACGTATTTTTTCGTTTTTGGAAAATCCAAATATTGGGGGGTAAAAAGGGGGGAGGGTAAATTTTTTAAAATGAGTGTGTATACATCTTAAAACTTTAAAATTTACAGATGTAAAAATTGGTAGTTAGAATCTCCTCTAAAAATAAAGGAAAACGCCTTTTTTGTTTCCTGTAAATCCCAATAGGAGGGGTGTAAAAGGGTGAAAAATGGGTTCAATGCCTTGAATGAGGATACATATATCTCAGAAACGAAAGATATTACAGAACTGAAAATTTGTATATGGGATCTCCTTTAAAAATAAAGAAACACGTATTTTTTAGTTTTGGAAAATCCAATTAATGGCGGTTAAACAGGAGTGACAAATTGGGTGAATTTTTGAAAGACTATATCTACAGAATATCTTGGAAACGTAAAAGTTAGAGACGTAAAAAGTGGGTGTTTGTATCTCCTGTAAATCTAAAGAAACATAGGTGATTTGTGTTTGGAAACTCCACTTAAGGGGAACTCAAAAGGGGTGAAATTTCAAAATGAGAATTTTTACAGTTTATCTCAAAAAACTTAACATGTTACAGAAGTGAAAAATGGTATTTTTTATCTCTATTAAACATAAAGAAACGTGTATTTTTAGCTTTGGGAAATACCACTTGGGTGGAGGGGGGGGGGGTAAAAGTGACTGAAAATGGTGTTGAATTATTTTAATTAGGCTACTGATATCTCAAAAATGAAGATGTTACAGACGTGAAATTTGATATTTGCAATCTGCTTTAAAAATAAAGAAACACGTATTCTCGGAAAATCCAACGAGGGGGGGGGGGGTGAAAGAATTGAAAAATTAATTAAATTAATTGAATGAGAATACATACATCTAATAAAAACTAAAGTTGTTACAGACGTGAAAATTCGTATTTGGATCTCCTTTAAAAACAAAGAAAAACGCGTTTTGGGGGGAAACCATCTTGTAGGGCGGGAGTGTAAAGGAGTTGAATTCCTTTCGTGAGGACACATAAATCAAAAACTGAAGAAGTTAGAGTCGTGATAATTGGTATTTAGAAGATCCTTTACTATTAAAGAAACAAGTATTTTTTGCGGGAAAATTCACTTAGGGGGGAGGGGAGTAGTGTGAAATGAAGTGGAAAAAGTAAATTATTTTTATGGGGATACTTATATCTCAAAACTGAAGGTAATAGACGTGAACATTGGTGTTTGAAATCTTCTTTAAACATAAGAAACAAGCCTTCTTTTAATTTTTTGTGGGGGGGGGGGGGGTTGCCGTTAAATAAACTTAACGGCGGTGGGGTGTAGAAGGAGGTGAGACCAATTGATTTTACTGTTCTTAATGTACTTATAAGGATCCTCGGCAGCGCGCCGGCCTCTCACAGCTGGGTTCCGTGGTTCAAATCCCGTTCACTCCATGTGACATTCGTGCTGGACAAAACGGAGCCGGGACAGGTTTTTCTCCGGATACTCCGGTTTTCCTGTCATCATCCATTCCGGCAACACATAAAAATAATAATAATAATAATAATAATAATAATAATAATAATAATAATAATAATATTAATAATAATGATGTTCCGGACCGTCGTCAAATGTGCGGACCGCGCTGGAAACGGCTCCTGGACGGGTAATGACTAAGAATGCAGTCCGGCCGCGGGTTCAGTGCCTTCTAGGCACCCAATATGACACCACGCCGGATCTCCTGAAGGATTTTATCCATATTAAAAATGATTATAGGAAAAGATGGCAAAAATTTACGGACCCAACTGACCGGGAGGAATACCTGAGCCTAGCCCGGGAAGAACGAAATCGATTGCTGGAAAAGAAGATTGAAAAATGGGAGGAAACATGCCGTAATCTAATAGAAAACGAGTCAGATCGGGAATTTTGGTGGGTTCTCGCAGAAAACGAGTCAGAGCGCGAATTTCGGCGGATTATATATCTAAAACAATAAGCATTCAATTATAAATTTCAGTATAATACCGTAGCGAAGCACGGGTATCTTGCTAGTCTATATATAAAAAATAACTTGTCCTGACTGACTGACTGACTGACTGATTCATCATCGCCGAGCCAAAACTACTGGACATAAAGAGATGAAAGTTTGGGGATATATTCATATTAAGACGTAGGTGCTCGCTAAGAGAGGATTTTTGGATATTCCTTCGCTAAGGGGGTGAAAACGGGGGTGAAATTTTAAAATGAGTTGCTCTATATCTCAAAACTTTAAAAGTTTACAAATGTAAAAATTGGTATTTAGAATCTTCTTTAAAAATAAGGAAACACGTATTTTTTTGTTTTCAGAAAATCCCAATAGGAGGGGTGAAAAAGGGTGAAAATCGGGAAAAATGGGTTGAATGCCTTTAATCAGGATACCGGTACCTATATCTCAGAAACTGAAGATATTACAGACCTGAAAATTGGTACTTTTGATCTCTCTTAAAAATAATGAAACACGTAATTTTTTGTTTTTGGAAAATCCAATTAATGGGAGGGTGAAAAGGGGGTGAATTTTTAAAATGAGTGAATCGATATCTCCAAACTTTTAAAGTTTGCAGATGTAAAAATTGGTATTTAGAACCTTCATTAAAAATAAAGGAACACGTATTTTTTTGTTTTCGGAAAATCGCAGTAGGAGGAGTGAAAAGGGGCTAAAAAGTGGTTGAATGCCTTTAATGAGGCTACTTATATATCAGAAACTGAAGATATTACAGACCTGAAAATTGGGGTTTGGGATCTCCGTTAAAAATAAAGAAACACGTATTTTTTTGTTTCTGGAAAATCCAATTTGTGGGGGTGTGAAAAGGGAGTAATATTTAAAAATGAGTGTATCTATCTCAAAATTTTTAAAGGTTATATATGTGAAAATTGGTATATAGAATCTCCTTTAAAAATAAATAAACACACGTATTTTTTCGTTTTTGGAAAATCCAAATATTGGGGGGTAAAAAGGGGGGAGGGTAAATTTTTTAAAATGAGTGTGTATACATCTTAAAACTTTAAAATTTACAGATGTAAAAATTGGTAGTTAGAATCTCCTCTAAAAATAAAGGAAAACGTATTTTTTGTTTCCTGTAAATCCCAATAGGAGGGGTGTAAAAGGGTGAAAAATGGGTTCAATGCCTTGAATGAGGATACATATATCTCAGAAACGAAAGATATTACAGAACTGAAAATTTGTATATGGGATCTCCTTTAAAAATAAAGAAACACGTATTTTTTAGTTTTGGAAAATCCAATTAATGGCGGTTAAACAGGAGTGACAAATTGGGTGAATTTTTGAAAGACTATATCTACAGAATATCTTGGAAACGTAAAATGTTACAGACGTAAAAAGTGGGTGTTTGTATCTCCTGTAAATCTAAAGAAACATAGGTGATTTGTGTTTGGAAACTCCACTTAAGGGGAACTCAAAAGGGGTGAAATTTCAAAATGAGAATTTTTACAGTTTATCTCAAAAAACTTAACATGTTACAGAAGTGGAAAATGGTATTTTTTATCTCTATTAAACATAAAGAAACGTGTATGTTTAGCTTTCGGAAATACCACTTGGGTGGAGGGGGGGGGGGTAAAAATGACTGAAAATGGTGTTGAATTATTTTAATTAGGCTACTGATATCTCAAAAATGAAGATGTTACAGACGTGAAATTTGATATTTGCAATCTGCTTTAAAAATAAAGAAACACGTATTCTCGGAAAATCCAACGAGGGGGGGGGGTGAAAGAATTGAAAAATTAATTAAATTAATTGAATGAGAATACATACATCTAATAAAAACTAAAGTTGTTACAGACGTGAAAATTCGTATTTGGATCTCCTTTAAAAACAAAGAAAAACGCGTTTTGGGGGGAAACCATCTTGGAGGGCGGGAGTGTAAAGGAGTTGAATTCCTTTCATGAGGACACATAAATCAAAAACTGAAGAAGTTAGAGTCGTGATAATTGGTATTTAGAAGATCCTTTACAATTAAAGAAACAAGTATTTTTTTGCGGAAAAATTCACTTAGGGGGGGGGGGGCAGTGTGAAATGAAGTGAAAAAGTAAATTATTTTTATGGGGATACTTATATCTCAAAACTGAAGGTAATAGACGTGAACATTGGTGTTTGAAATCTTCTTTAAACATAAGAAACAAGCCTTCCTTTAATTTTTTGGGGGGGGGAGGGGTGCCGGTAAATAAACTTAACGGCGGTGGGGTGTAGAAGGAGGTGAGACCAATTGATTTTACTGTTCTTAATGTACTTATAAGGATCCTCGGCAGCGCGCCGGCCTCTCACAGCTGGGTTCCGTGGTTCAAATCCCGTTCACTCCATGTGACATTCGTGCTGGACAAAACGGAGGCGGGACAGGTTTTTCTCCGGATACTCCGGTTTTCCTGTCATCATCCATTCCGGCAACACATAATAATAATAATAATAATAATAATAATAATAATAATAATAATAATAATAATAATAATAATAATGATGATGTTCCGGACCGTCGTCAAATGTGCGGACCGCACTGGAAACGGCTCCTGGACGGGTAATGACTAAGAATGCAGTCCGGCCGCGGGTTCAGTGCCTTCTAGGCACCCAATATGACACCACGCCGGATCTCCTGAAGGATTTTATCCATATTAAAAATGATTATAGGAAAAGATGGCAAAGATTTACGGACCCAACTGACCGGGAGGAATACCTGAGCCTAGCCCGGGAAGAACGAAATCGATTGCTGGAAAAGAAGATTGAAAAATGGGAGGAAACATGCCGTAATCTAATAGAAAACGAGTCAGATCGGGAATTTTGGTGGGTTCTCGCAGAAAACGAGTCAGAGCGCGAATTTCGGCGGATTATATATCTAAAACAATAAGCATTCAATTATAAATTTCAGTATAATACCGTAGCGAAGCACGGGTATCTTGCTAGTTTTACATATATATACTAGCTGATTTACCCGTGCTTCGCTACGGGATTCTCAGAAAGACTGATTTTGTGGATTTCCTAACTAAAGTCAAGATAGGTCATTAGAAGAACGTCAGTAGGAATCTAAGGATTAAAAGCAATGTTATCATATAAAATACTCGATCAAAGGAAAAACAGCACATTTTCTCACTTTTAACGAAGAGTACTACGACACCGATCTAACAGTCCAAATTTCCAGAGCTGGAATGACCAGGTCGCAGACTGCCATGAACACTCCTGTGCTATTGTTCCGTGAAATATGCAAAATGCTCATTCCAGTCAGTGCCTCAGTGTACGGATTGAATAGCTCGAATGCTATTACGATCCAGTATGTTACGTACCAGCAGTATCAGAAAATTTCTGAACCAGAGGAATGGCATGATAAAGAAGAACGCCCCAGCTACTTCCCGCCAATATTCAGGCAGACTGTTACACTCGTTACGACCGGATAAGATGGCCGTGTGGTTAGGAGCACGCAGCTGTGAGCCTGCATCCAGGAGACAGTGGATTCGAACTCCACTGTCGGCAGCCCTGAAGATGGTATTCCTTGGTTTCCTATTTTCACACCAGGCAAATGCTGGGGCTGTAAATTATTTAAGGCCAAGGCCGCTTCCTTCACACTCCTAGCCCTCTCCTATCCCACCTTCATCGTAGGACCTATCTGCGTCGGTGCGACGTAAAGCGAATGAAAGGAATACTCGGTACGCAGTAGTAATCCTCTCTATCGGGAGTGGCAACAGAAGACACAAAGCAGGTCACAACAAACAATGCTCAATGTAATGTTATTTTATGAGCTTTCTATATTGTAGGCCTTCACATTTAGTTTTCTTTCGATTCTGTGATATTAGGACGTCTTATAAAATTATTTATAGCGTAGGGTGTAGTTCCTTATCTCCGACTTTACATACCGATTTTCATTAAATTCTGCTTACCATGTTCTTGTGACTCGGTGCTGATATGGACTTAGTGACAAAATTCCAAATTCATTAATATTTCTGTGTTCATAGTCAGTAACAATGTATAAGACATAAATGATCGGAAATTTTAATACTATATCACTTTAGTTATGTAGTATTTATCGATACGCCAATAATATAAGTATTTGAAAATTAAATTTTAGGCCTTCCCCTAAACTACCATTTCATTCAGCGTGAATAAAATTATTTATAGCCTAGATTATAGCGACTTATTCCCAGACTTTGAATACCGATTTTCATTGGGATAGGACCACTAATAACATAAAATTTTGAGAATTAAATTTTAGGCCTTCCCCTAAACTACCATTTTCCTCAGCGTGAATACAATTATTTATAGCCTAGATTGTAGTGACTTATTCCGGGACTTTGGGTACCAATTTTTATTAAGGTACGACCTCTAATAACATAAATATTTGAGAATTAAATTTTAGGCCTTCCCCTAAACTACCATTTCATACAGCGTGAATAAATTATTTGTGGGCTAGATTATATCAACTTACTACCCCGACTTTACATACAGTTTTTCGTTAAGATATGACCACTAATAACATAAAATTTTGAGAATTAAATTTTAGGCCTTCCCCTAAACTACAATTTCGCTCAGCGTGAATAGAATTATTTATAGCCTAGATTGTAGCGACTTACTCCCCGACTTTGCATACCGATTTTCATTAAATTCCCTTCAGCCGTTTTCTCGTGATGTGTGTACAGACAGACAGACAGACAGACAGACAGACAGACAGACAGACAGACAGACAGACAGACAGACAGACAGACAGACATTACGGAAAATTAAAAAGTGCATTTTCTTGTTACTGTGGACACGACCGATACAGAAATACCATCCTCTTTAAATTCTGAGCAATGTACAGACAAAACTCTTATTTTATATATATAGATTTAATGCAAGATAATGATATGTGGCTAAAACATACTATAATTTAGAAGTCGTTCGGCAGAAACGTTGTGTTTTGTTCTCCAATACGTATGTCGAGAAATTTAGGAACAGAATTACCATTTCCAATCAAGTTAGTGGTGGCTGGTGCTCTCAAATTCTAAATTATCTTGCAAACGGCTCGTTTGCGGACCCATGTTTACTAAGCTAATTTTTGCTTCTAGTATCGTGTACTTACAGTTGTTTCAATGTGCGCTATTATTATTATTATTATTATTATTATTATTATTATTATTATTATTATTATTATTATTATTATTATTATTTTTTGCTATTTGCTTTACTTTGCACTGACACAGATAGGTCTTATGGCGACGATGGGATAGGAGAGGCCTAGGAAGTGGAAGGAAGCGGCCGTGGCCTTAATTAAGGTACAGCCCCAGCATTTGCCTGGTGTGAAAGTGGGAAACCACGGAAAACCATCTTCAGGGCTGCCGACAGTGGGGCTCGAACCCACTATCTCCCGATTACTGGATACTGGCCGCACTTAAGCGACTGCAGCTATCGAGCTCGGTGCGCTATTAATTATGATACACCCTGTATACTCTAGTTTATAGTATTACCCCGCCCCTACCTCCTACCTGTCGTGGATTAGCAGAATCTGGAGCCCTCTAGGCTGGACCAGAGGTTATACCTACTGGCGCCCACACTGTTTGGAGGGTCTGACCTACAAGGGCTGCACCAGGCTAGGAATAGCCACACGAAATTAACCTACTGGCTCTAACATAATCACTTCCTGAAGCCCGCCTTTGACAGCTTAGATAGCAAGCAAGTTCATCACGGAGTCCATGTTACTATGTATACCATAATTTACCTAACCTCACATTAATGTTTTGTACTTAGCATTCCTCCGACTGCTACACATCAACCAAAGAAGCGCAGTCGGATTGCCGTTGTCCTATTGCTACAATTCCAACTGAGATGGGTGGCATTTGAGGAAGGTTAAATGCGATAACTCCGTGTCGATGGCTTTCAGCATGTTAAGGAACACTTGCGATACGAAGTTCCGACACCTCATTGTCTGTTAAAATAGTTAGCGGTTAGGACGGACATTACACAAACAGCAGTAACTCATTCCAGTACTACAGATTTTAGGAGAATTTACCACCTGGAATCTACTACTACGAAGTAGAAGAAAAAGAATATATCGACCGTGCAGCTGTGAGCTTTTATTGAGAAGATGATAAGTCTGAACTCTGCTGTCACCAGGTCTGAAGATGGTTTTCTGTGGCTTCCCATTTTCACACCAGTCAAATGCTGGGGCCGTCCATTAATCCCAACTGAGGCTGATTCCATCACAATAATAATGGCGAGATAGGATAGGAAAGGCCTAGAAGTGCGAAGGAAGCGGTCGTGGCCTTAATTAAGCTACAGCTCCAGCATTTACCTTGTGTGAACATGGTGAAACCACGAAAAATTATCTTCAGGGCTAGCGTCGATGGTAATCAAACCCACCACCTTCTGAATGCATGCTCACAGCTATGTGACGCTAACTGCGTGGCCAAATCGCTCGGTTTAACCTTTTAATATTAAAATCCTCGACCCACCGGGAATCGAACCTGTATCCCTCTGAGCCGAAGGCCACTACGCTGACCATCCATCCAGGGACCCTGATGCTTACATCCGTGAAAGCTTGTCACTCCACTTACTGGCATGTAAAAGGGCTAGTTTTAAGGGCAATATTTTGGCACTCCGTCGTCTCTCGATATCAGAATTAGTTTAATGTACTGAGAACGTACATTTTTATTGTCTGTCTGTTAGGTCATCAGCCCAAAGGCTGGTTAGATCCTCAAATAGCACCACCAAAGGTTATGCGGTTATAAGGAAACCCCCAAAACCAATGGCAGCACCAAAATGAGGCGTACTAGGCAAGATGAGGAGTGAGGTAGTTTGCCATTGCTTTCCTCACTGGGTTAGAAAGTACTATTGCAGCACGACTGACCCTATGAGCAGCACCTTTCATAACACTCAGATGCACTAGTCATGCTCCGATTGTCATTACTCAGCACTACCCATACCCCCAGCAACTTCCATATTGTCACAGCCATGGATATTGACTGGGACTTCGGTGGAAGCTACACTTTACTCTGGCCTGTGCCAAGAGATGGATGCAAAAGTACTGTATCCATCAAGAAATGACGGCAGGCAGGACACTTTATTAACGTATTATATTTATTAATCTATGATTATTATCTAATTGAAAGATTCAGTGTTACCATGTCTCTCTTATTAGGAGGTTTTCGGCTACGCAAAGAAGGGAAAATGCTAGAATTCGGATGGTAGCGGCCGTGGCCTTAATTGAGGTAGAGCTCCAGCATTTGCCTGGTATGAAAATGGGAAACGACAGAAAAATCAACTTCATGGCTGCCGACGGTGGGATTCGAACCTGCTGTCTCTGGAATACAAGCTAACTTGTTCAGTAGAGGAGAACTGATTTGAAATGAAATGAGAATTGATATTTTACATGTAACTGAGACTGAAAAATCTCTAATCTTCATGAGAACGAATACTGATCTGAATCAACACACAAACAAACGTCACGGCACCACAGTCTTGATGGGCCTCAGCCTACCAAGCGACCACTCCTCAGCCTGAAAGTCTGCAGATAACGAGGTGTTGCGCGTTCAGCGTTACGAAGCCCTTCGGCCGCAAATCATGGCTTTCTAGACCCGGGCCTCTATCTCACCGTCAGATAGCTACTCAATTGTTCAAAATAGGCTGAGTGGACCTTAAATCCAGGTAGAATCCCTAACCCGGCCAGAAATCGAAATCGAGGCCTCCCAGTACCAGGCAGCCTCACTACCAATAAACCATAAAGCCGGCTTCTAAATCTATACGCATTCTAAATTAATATAATCAACTTCATTTGCACTAGTATCAGTGTATGTGAATTATAGTACTGTTCTATTTCTTAGGCACAAGAACTGCGCTACGAACTACTATAACTAATACGGTCTTTGAAAAACATATCACCGAGCTCGATAGCTACAGTCCCTTAAGTGCGGCCAGTATCCAGTAATCGGGAGATAGTGGGTTCGAGCCCCACTGTCGGCAGCCCTGAAGATGGTTTTCCGTGGTTTCCCATTCTCACACCAGACAAATGCCTGGGCTGTACCTTAATTAAGGCCACGGCCGCTTCCTTCCACTTCCTAGGCCTTTCCTGTCCCATCGTCGCCATAAGATATATCTGTGTCGGTGCGACGTAAAGCAAGTAGCAAATATATATATCCGAATTTCTAATCAAGAAACACATCTTACAATTACGTTCTGACAACAAAATATCAAGAGTGGCCTCTAGCATATTCCTCCAGGAGAAAGATTGTTAGAGACTGTTTAGAAGAGTGCAATTGTATTATTTCTTAACCGGTGAACGTCGAATGCATTTAAGATACTGCCCCCATTTTTCCCGAGCTAAGCCCAAGCCGTCGAGCGAGAGATCCCAAGGTGGACCGTTCGATCGTTGGCTATCACTTTCTAGAGGCATTTAAGGGTTGTTAGGGATTGATGACCAAGCAGGATAAAAAGAAATGTTAAAACAACACTCTGACATTTATTCACATAAGCAAACAAACAAATGAAATACTCTTGCTGATGTGTTTACAAAAATAGAACTTTCATAATATTGCATTTCTTCCTCGATTTAGAGTGACACGTGTTCTTAATCTCCAGCCTTACTGTGCTGTAATGAAACCAAAGGAAAATTAGGCCTCTTGCCTTTTCAAATCAAAATATTTGACTGAAAGAATTAAATAAATTAACACAGAAGTTCATAAAATCATAAACAGCTGTCTTGCTAACGAGGGTTTTACAATAAATGTGTTCAAAGCTTTACCAATTCAAAGTAGCCTCAACACGTGGTTTTAAGATGTACTCAACTGAATTCGTCATTTACAGTCTTTAATAATAGTCAATGACACCAACATGAACTTCAGTAGAAAATGAAAATTGATTTCAAAATTCTCAAAATTAATTAATTATTATTTCAATTATTATTATTATTAATTTCTCATCATTTAATTAGCCCATGTTTCATTGTCACACGATCGTGTTCTTATTAATTTTCCACTGCATTATTTACCTAATGATCGCCATTAGCATTTCAGAATAATTATTTTGAATTAATTATTAATGACTTATTTTCATCATAACTCTAATTAATCATGCGGCTAACGAATTTCTACCTCTGATCTTTGTATTTCATTTCTATTCAAATTAATCTTAAAGTATTTCAAATTTTAGAAATTTGCATTACCAACGTGTGAGCTAGTTAAATAATTTTATTTACAAATCGAGTGCCTTCATAAAGTAACGAGATGATCTTTCCTTTTAAATCTCGCTAATTAAGAAAATAAATTCTTCCTAGTCTTCCTCGACTTAACTTAATCAAACTTTCCCTTAAGGGCATGAAAATTATTTCTTAAGGCAACACACAACGATGAGTGTAATCTGCGTCACAGCGAGTGCGTGACCAGATCAAAATTAAATGAAACCAACATGACACAAGAGAAATATACATATTTACATACACACACACATTCACACTAGTGAAACACGTTTTATGTACATTATTTACATCGAATCCTGTTATGGCAAGTTTATTCATAATTTTTATTGGTGGTCGGGACACGTAATGTCTAGCAGAAATAATCCGTGTACTGAAATTATCCTTCATTTAATAGTGGCTAGTGATCGAAGTCATGGGTATCACTTGGTAGAAACACATTTCACATATCAACGTAAGTTCATCTAACTCATGAAATTATAATGGAAGATTCTAGTAAAATCCATAAGCACTACCATCATTTGGGCTACAGGTTGAAATTACCGCAAGCGTGAGCCTTACTTGTATTACTTTTATTTCCTACCTGTGAAATACACTCGCAACACGTGCTCCAATAATTATACTCCATCTTGCGCTCCCAATACACAAGAATAAGTCAAATATCATCATTTAATCATCAACTGCACAATTATACAACAAGTATCCCGCAGGATTGGTCATATTCCAGACCCTTCATGAACAGAGCACATTCAATCTCACATATAAGGACTCTACAGTAATTGTATGGCTCACGAGCGTTTACTTCTGTTTTACCCGATCTTTAGTTAATATTATTATTATTTAAGTGATTATTACATCTACTGATCCTCATGGAATATCGTAAAATTAGATGACTTCATCATAAATACAACAAGTGATCTTGAAAGACACTAGGTTCGACCCTATTCACTCAAAATGTACACGCAAATTTCCATCCAGTAACTTTCAACATTACAAGGAAAGTAGATTTATCGTGTGGTCAGTGATTATTAAATATAAAGCTCCTTAAGCATGGGAAATCATTCAAAGACAACCTACATGTCTACTCTAATAGATTCCAAAATTTCATTCACACGTACCTAGTCTACCACGACACCTTAAGAAGTGGAAAAATGAAATATTTCTAACTACAACAAACTAATAGATCTACGACTTAAGAAGAAAGACCTCTAGTTGTACAAAAGGTAAGACAGATCAATTAAATTAAAAAGGTACTCAAGTTTTTGATGTAGTTCGATTCCCGTCGACAGTCAGTTATTCCAGCATACTCCTCCGGTCAGTCTCCTTCCAATTACCAGATACGCCTCACATTTTACAGCTCCATGGAGGCTCTGCAACAGGTGTCCCTCGATGAAATGATGTTGTCGGTGGTTGCGGAATTATCCATCTTGAGATGTTCAATTCTACGACGACTTCCGTAGAGTGCCGGTCACAAGCTGTAACTGAGATGACAAAATTAAGTACTTTGCACAAGCACACGCCGAATATAAATAGCTCGTCTACACTGTGACACTTAACTTGGCTCCTAGGCGTCTTTATTCCATAGAATTCACTAATGGTTTCTCTAAATTCTAGCAGAACGGCGTCGACTTGACTGAAATTACTTCTCCACGTGGTCTGAGAATGTGGTGCAGCACGACGAAGGATATTCAGAGTAAGAGTTTCAAGAACATTAAGAGCATTAAGAGCATTAAGAGAGCGATTTACTCGAAACAAGGCCTTTTATCTAATTAGCTTGGGAGGTGTGACCTCCAGCGAGGACGGTAATTGGCTGATGGTCTCCTTTAATTGGCTCAGACTATTCCAGAAACAAGCTGGGTTGCGCGCGTGCGAAGGTAGTCACGTGGTTTGCTCTGACCTTGGCACAGTCTTGCCAGTGTGTCTCCCCTCTGAACGACAAAAAAAACTCGTTCTCAGCTCGCCACAACTCCCCAAATGATATACTGCAGTTACAAGCAGACAATAAAATCTTCACTTTCCACTTGTTAAAATATTCGTAATACCGCCAATTTTAACGGGGACAATACGTAATGGCATACAAATATAAAATGTGTTCAAATTGGTGCTACAGTGGATGGGGATTTGTGCACTTTCTATATAACATATAGAAACATAGTAAAAACACATTCTTTTTTGAGTTGCGATTGCTTGTTTGAAAACGCTGTGAAAGTATGACGCAGTCTTCGTGTAACGAATTCTGCATGTAGTAATAGTTATTGAGATCTCGTGAAGTTTCAACAATTGTAATCGTACGTTCTTAGGCATAATGCGCTCGTCATATCTGACATACAGAAGGTCTCATGCGCATGCATTTTACACCGTCTGTAATTTTATACCCAAAGTTTAGATATGCAAGATTATACACAAGAGATCCACAATCCAATGACCGAAAATACTAGGCAATGTTACGTTTTAGGACTTGTGGGTAGATGACACAACTGCTCTGACCATAGTTAACGTATGGTCGAATCAGAACAAGGTTTGTCGAAAATTAGACCTAAATTATTTCCTGAGATGCGTTAAGGGATATTTCTGTCCAGAATATTTTTGGCTGGTAGTGGGCTGAAGTCAACAATCTGCAAGAGTTCGGTGCATTCGATCAACAGAGAGATGTCCTCATTAAAATACTCCATGCTGGAGTGAGAAGATTAACTGCATCAGCAAAATTTATAGGGGCATATATCTTGCAACGAATGTGCGTTTAAAAATGTGTACGCCTCATTAAATAAACCCTCCACTAATCCTACTCATGCTGTCCCTTTCTCTCCCATGTTTAATAAAGAATATATAATTTCCTAGTCATGTGGTAATCTTGTATTGGAACATTTCCCTACACAGGTAAGAAGTAACTTTATTTCTTTCTTTCTTAATCTGCTTACCCTCCAGGTTTGGCTTTTCCCTCGCACTCAGCCAGGGATACCACCTCTACCGCCTCAAGGGCAGTGTCCTGGAGCGGGAGACATTGGGTAGGGGAATACAACTGGGGAGGATGGCCAGTACCTCGTCCAGGCGGCCTCACCTGCTATGCTGAACAGGGGCCTTGCGGGGGGGGGGGATGGGAAGATAGGAAGGGATAGACAAGGAAGAGGGAAGGAAGCGGCCGTGGCCTTAAGTTAGGTACCATCCCGGCATTTGCCTGAAGGATAAGTGGGAAACCACAGAAAACCAATTCCAGGATGAATGAGGTGGAAATCGAACCCACCTCTACTCATTTGACCTCCCGCGGCTGAGTGGACCCCGTTCCAGCCCTCGTACCAGTTTTCAAGTTTCGTGGCAGAGCCGAGAATCGAACCCGGGCCTCCGGGGTGGCAGCTAATCACACTAGCCACTACACCACAGAGGCTGACAACTTTATTTCAATAAATATTTTTAAGTACGAAGATCATGTGGTAAGATATAAAAAAATCACCCATTTACTTTGAAATAATATATAAATATATTTTTTTCTAATTATATATTTGCATTCTTACATTTCATTTATGTCCGCCTCTGTGGTGTAGTGGTTAGCGTGATTAGCTGCCACCCCCGGAGGCCCGGGTTCGATTCCCGGCTCTGCCACGAAATTTGAAATGTGGTATGAGGGCTGGAACGGGGTCCACTCAGCCTCGGGAGGTCAACTGAGTAGAGGTGGGTTCGATTCCCACCTCAGCCATCCTGGAAGTGGTTTTCCGTGGTTTCCCACTTCTCCTCCAGGCGAATGCCGGGATGGTACCTAACATAAGGCCACGGCCGCTTCCTTCCCTCTTCCTTGCCTATCCCTTCCAATCTTCCCATCCCTCCACAAGGCCCCTGTTCAGCATAGCAGGTGAGGCCGCCTGGGCGAGGTACTGGTCATTCTCCCCAGTTGTATCCCCGACCAAGCGTCTGAAGCTCCAAGACACTGCCCTTGAGGCGGTAGAGGTGGGATCCCTCGCTGTGTCCGAGGGAAAAGACGGCCCTGGAGGGTAAACAGATGATGATGATGATGATGACATTTCATTTATAAATAAAGCAAAGCCAAGGACCCTTGTCTAGTTTTTGCTCCCCTCTGTATAAGCAAAAGCACATACACTATCCCGTTTGTCCTCATACACTACTATTTCATCGCGCCCGCTTGGAACGCGGAAGATTCTCTTTTCTGTTATCTCAAACAGTATTGTCGTCGGCCTCCTTCGGATCAGAAGATAAGTAGTACGGGAAGATCGAAGAAAACCGTGCACTTGTTGATCCAGTGATATCGTTACTGAATAAACCTCGAGTCCACGTCAGTGGTGTAGTGGTTAGTGTCATTAGCTGCCACCCCCGGAGGCCCGGGTTCGATTCCCGGCTCTGCCACGAAATCTGAAATGTGGTACGAGGTCTGGAACCGGGTCCACTCAGCCTCGGGAGGTCAACTGAGTAGAGGTGGGGTCGATTCCCACCTCAGTCATCCTGGAAGTGGTTTTCCGTGGTTTCCCACTTCTCCTCCAGGCAAATACCATGATGGTACCTAACTTAAAGCCACGGCCGCTTCCTTCCCTCTTCCTTGTCTGTCCCTTCCAATCTTCCAATCCACCCGCAAGGCCCATGTTCAAGATAGCAGGTGAGGTCGCTTGGGCGAGGTACTGGTCACCCTCCCCACTTGTATCCCCCGACCCAGAGTCTGAATCTCCAGGACACTGTCCTTGAGGCGGTAGAGGTGGGATCCCTCGCTGAGTCCGAGGGAAAAACCGGCCCTGGAATTTAAACAGATAAAGTAGTAGTAGTAGTAGTAGTAGTAGTAGTAGAAAACGAAGAAGAAGAAGAAGAAGAAGAAGAAGATACTCGATCTGAAAGCAAGAGACAACAGGTTCCTCCAAACTTCAGTAATGGCTCTTCCTTGCAACGGAAAATTACAATGTATTCAAAAGCAGAATTCATTATTAAATATGGTTGTAGTAATGATCATCTAAAGTAAGTAAAGCCAATTTCCTTTTCTTAAGGAAAAATAACACTACCAAATAACTGTGCTGCCCTGAAATAAAAATGTAATTCCCTCTTGGTCAGCAAGCTCTAAAATAGTGTATTCACACTCACAAGAAAACTACTGGGTGGAATAGAATAGTTGCCCGGCCAATTTTGCGCATGCTGATTTACCTAATACTCATTCCTGACGTAGGCTGAGTGAACCCCAGGATCATGTGCCTCTCCACTATTGAAAATATCCTTTATACATTCTTTGGTGTCCTGATGGAAATCAAAGCTAAAATCCGCTAAGCAGCTCCCTCTCATAGCACATTAAACTTTTTTTTGCTAGTGGCTTTACGTCGGACCGACACAGATAGGTCTTACGGCGACGATGGAATAGGAAAGGCCTAGGGGTTGGAAGGAAGCGGAGGTGGTCTTAATTAAGGTACAGCCCCAGCATTTGCCTGGTGTGAAAATGGGAAACCACGGAAAACCATTTTCAGGGCTGCCAACAGTGGTATTCGAACCCACTATCTCCCGGATGCAAGCTCACAACCACGCGCCTCTAACCACACGGCCAACTCACTCGGTGCACATTATAACAAAGTCAGGCCCTTGGCTGATACAACCCATTTAAGGGTCCTGGTTAGCCGACAAGACTATAATGGAGAATAATTTTGCAACCACGTTGGTCGTTACTGAATAAAACTCGAGTCCGCCTCTGTGGTGTAGTGGTGAGTGTGATTAGCTGCCACCCCCGGAGGCCCGGGTTCGATTCCCGGCTCTGCCACGAAATCTGAAAAGTGGTACGAGGGCTCTAACCCTTAAATGAATTTTTCTTTATTATTAATACATTACATTGGAATTATATCTTTCTTCTTTCCGTTGATTCATTTTAATACATAAATAACAAGAGAAAATATCCACAACAACTCAAAAATCTCGCTCCACTGTTGAGCGTCACAACATTAGATAGCCTGTTATGCACACATTCCTACCTTTTAAGTAACAGAACATGATCCTTGAAATAACTAGAAAAATATGTACATGGACTCACTATTAGCATTAGATAGACGGGAGCACGTAATAAAAGCTGATCTCCTACTTGAAATTAATCCCTCTCCTTATCCTTCTGCTGTCTAAAACGTTTCTCCCCTGACTTAAATAAATTACCTCTACCTAATCTAATAAGTAGAGCCCGAAAGTTCAGGCATTTATTTTTGCCAAAATAGACAGGCAAATAAGTACTTAACATTTAGGAAATAGGCAGTAAAATAATTAAAATAGGCATTTATAATGACAAAAATGGGCACTACAATAATGAAGCTACGTAACACACATCTGCATCACATTTTAGAACATCTTACATCCCCCTGTAAGTGAGCATGATAGGAAAACGTCAACGGTTTTCCCTGTTTGTCGTAAGAGGAGGCGACCAAAATGGGGACCAGGGGCAACCTCGGAGTGTGGGTTGGCGAGTTGGTTCCCCCAACTGAGTCTGGCGTTGCTTGCACGCTCGTACCTTTCCTGTCTGACCCCCCTTGGTCAACTTGTGTTCTTTTCCGACCCCGGCAGTATTAGATTTGCGAGGGATAGGAACTCCTTCATTTTCGCGTTCTTCGTGGTCCTTTCCTTTCCTTTGCCGAAACCTTTATTTTTCCTAGTATTGGACCTTTTCCATTTTCCTTCTGATTAGTGTTAATCTTCCTCTTAAAACGATAATCACCACCAGCACTTAATTTTACGTAGCAAGGACTTGAACTGGCAACCTTCTCAACCACTTGGCTTGTAAAGGTTTCACCAGAGATTTATGTAATATGAAAATATCGTTTATGTGAAAGTTAAATGAGTTTTTCTTCTATTAATACAGTACATTGGAATTATATCTTTCTTCTTTACAATGATTAATTTTAATACATAAATAACAAGAGAAAATATCCACAACAACTTAAAAAAGGCAGAAAAAGACATTAAACTATCAAATAACCTACGAAAGCTAAAATAGTCAAAAAAGGTAAAGTAATAACTCGTCCGACAGTTCCCGAACGTACGGACAAATGCTTATCTGTATGTGGCACTTATATGTACAGGGTGTTTCTATATTTCTATTACAAACTTTAAAGGCTTGCAGTGGGGACCAAGACGGTTAAGTTTAGCATAGGAACTTGTGTCCGGAAATGTACCGTCTTCCCGCTACCGGCAAAAAACCCACCACAGCACATGTTCAAATCTCCGCCACTGACTAGAGTACGTACGTCATTGAACGATCACGTGATGTCTGATACCCCTGCAGGTTTGGTGACATTCCATGTCATTTCGTTGAGTGTGTAATCCGCACGGAGACGTGTTGTACCTGCTGTTGTACTTGAGATTTTCGTTGATACTACAGTACAGCAATAATTCTTTACCACGAACACAGCAGTAAGTTGTACGTACAATAATTCATCTGCACAAAAAAATTGGGCAATAGTGGATAGGTCGTGGTGGCCCGATTACTTGGCCTGCACGTTCACCCGACTTGACACTTGACTTGGCGTCTTGGAAGGTAGGGTGCGATCAGTAGTAGAGAGAAAGTTGGGTGAAAACCAGTGTGGTTTCAGACAATACACGGACTGTCAGTATCAGATTTTCAGTATCCGCCAGGTAATTGAAAAATGGTACGAGAAGAATAGACAAGTATGTTTATGTTTCGTAGATCTAGAGACAGCATATGGCAGAGTACTGAGGGAAAAGTTGTTCGCGGTAGTGGCAGACTATTGGATTAAAGGTAGATTATTAAAATCACCCAAAGGCATTTATGTTGACAATTGGGCTGCAGTGAGAATTGATAGTATAATGAGTTCTTGGTTCAAGGTACTTACAGGAGTTAGACAAGGCTGTAATACATCCACCCTTGTTGTTCATACTGTAGTTTACATGGATCATCTACTGAAAGTATAAAGTAGCAGGGAGGGATTCAGAAAGGTGGAAATGTAGTAAGCAGTCTGGCCTATGCTGACGAGCTGTCTTGATGGCAAATTGTGCCGAAAGCCTGCAGTCTAAAATCTTGTGACTTGAAAATTGTTGCAATGATTATGGTATGAAACTTAGCCTTTCGAATACTAAAGTGATGTCAGTAGGTAAGAAATCCAAGATAACTGAATGTCAGATTGTGGATACAAGACTGGAACAGGTAGATAATTTCAAGTACTTAAGATGTGTGTTATCCCAGGATGGTAATATAGTGAGATTGAATCAAGGTGTAGTAAAGCTCATGCAGAAAGCTCGCAGTGGCGATCAACAGTGCTCTGTAAGAAGGACGAAACTATCTTTACATCGGTAGTAGTATAATTGGATGGTTCGGCCGCCTCCTCCTCCTCCGGCTCTCGGGAGAGGCCTCCTCCTCCCGCGGGAAATTTGAATTTTGGCGGGAAATTTGAATTTTGGCGCGAGATTTGAATTTGTAAACAAAGCCACGTGCTTTTTGACAGCTGTCATCGACAACAACGCATCGCTAACCTCAGTACTGCCATCTTGACGGGCCTAAACCTCAGTAGTGCCAACTTAACCTAACTAGCGCGAGGTAAACAAAGCCACGTGTTTTTTGACAGCCACGTGCTTTTTGACAGACAACAACGCATCGCTAACCTCAGTACTGCCATCTTGACGGGCCTAAACCTTAGTGGTACCAACTTAACCTCACTAGCGCGAGGTAAACAAAGCCACGTGCTTTTTGACAGCCACGTGCTTTTGACAGATTTGTAAACAAAGCCACGTGCTTTTTGACAGACAACAACGCATCGCAAACCTCAGTACTGCCATCTTGACGGGAATAAACCTTAGTGGTACCAACTTAACCTCACTAGCTCGAGATAAACAAATCCACGTGCTTTTTGACAGCCACGTGCTTTTTTGATAGCTGTCATCTGCCATCTTTGAGCACAGTGCTGCCCTCTTTAGCTACTTACCTTTGAAATGTGGTGGCGGATAATTTGAAAAAATGCTTTTCGACATGCAGCCATCTTTAATCCAGAGAGAACAGTGCTGCCCTCTATGTGGTGGCGGCAAATTCCACGTGCTCTTGTTTGAAAACATACTCACGTGCTTTTTTTTGACAGCTGTCATCCGCCATCTTTAATCCAGAGAGAACAGTGCTGCCCTGGCGGCGGCAAATTCCACGTGCTCTTGTTTGAAAACATACTCACGTGCTTTTTTGACAGCTGTCATCTGCCATCTTTAATCACAAAGCCACGTGCTTTTTGACAGCTGTCATCGACAACAACGCATCGCTAACCTCAGTACTGCCATCTTGACGGGCCTAAACCTCACTAGTGCCAACTTAACCTAACTAGCTCGAGATAAACAAAGCCACGTGCTTTTTTGACAACCACGTGCTTTTTGACAGATTTGTAAACAAAGCCACGTGCTTCTTGACAGACAACAACGCATCGCAAACCTCAGTACTGCCATCATGACGGGCCTAAACCTCAGTAGTGTCAACTTAACCTAACTAGCATGAGGTAAACAAAGCCACGTGTTTTTTGACAGCCACGTGCTTTTGACAGATTTGTAAACAAAGCCACGTGCTTTTTGACAGACAACAACGCATCGCAAACCTCAGTACTGCCATCTTGACGGGAATAAACCTTAGTGGTACCAACTTAACCTAACTAGCGAGAGGTAAACAAAGCCACGTGCTTTTTTACAGCCACATGCTTTTTGACAGCTGCCATCCGCCATCTTTGAGCACCGTGCTGCCCTCTTTCGTCACCTGTCATCGGCAGTGCTGCCATCTTGACGGGTCTAAACCTTAGTGCTACCAACTTAACCTAACTAGCGCGAGGTAAACAAAGCCACGTGTTTTTTGACAGCCGTCATCCGCCATCTTTAATCCATAGAGCACAGTGCTGCCCTCTTTAGCTACTTACCTTTGAAATGTGGTGGCGGATAATTTGAAAAATGCTTTTTGACAGCAGCCATATTGCATCGCAAACCTCAGTGCTGCCCTCTTTAGCTAGATACCTGTGGTAGCAGACAATTCCACGTGACAGCAGCCATCTTTGAGCACCGTGCTGCCCTCTATGTGGTGGCGGCAAATTCCACGTGCTCTTGTTTGGAAACAAACTCACGTGCTTTTTTGACAGCTACCATCCACCATCTTTAATCAACAGAGCACAGTGCTGTACTCTTTAGCTAGATACCTTTGAAATGTGGTGGCGGCAATTTGAAAAATTCTATGTGCTCTTGTTGGGAAACAAAGCCACGTGCTTTTTTGACAGCTGTCATCCGCCATCTTTAATCAATAGAGCACCGTGCTGCTATCATGCGGGCAATTTCATCACCTATCACCCGCCATCTTTAATCTACAGAACACCGTGCTGCCCTCTTTATGGCTACTACCTTAAGCATGTAGTAGCGGGCAATTTGAAAAGTTCTGTTAGCTATCATCCGCCATCTTTAATCAAGAGAGCACCGTGCTGCCATCTTTAGCTAGATACCTTTGAAATGTGGTGGCGGCAAATTGAAAAATTCCACATGCTCTTGTTTGGAAACAAACTCACGTGCTTTTAGACAGCTACCATCCGCCATCTTTAATCAACAGAGCATAGTGCTGCCCTCTTTAGTTTGAAATGTGGTGGCGGCAAATTCCACATGCTCTTGTTTGGTAAACATAGCCACGTGCTTTTTTGACAGCTATCATCCGCCATCTTTAATCCAGAGAGCACCGTGCTGCCCTCTTTATCGCAGTAGATGTAAATTCGTCACCTGTCATACGCAGTGCTGCTATCTTTAGCTAGATACCTTTGAAATGTGGTGGTGGATAATTTAAAAAGAAAAATTCTACAGCAGTCCTCTCTCGACGCTAATTGCATAAGATGGCGGCTATACATGACTCCTTAAGGGTGCTTACGCAAGATGGCTGTTATACACAGGTTCTTATGAGACGCCCTTGGGATGCTTGCGCAAGATGGTGGTTATACAAGGCTCCTTATGAGACACCCTAGTGATGCTTGCGCAAGATGGCGGTTGCTCTTATGAGGCGGCTTAAGGGTCCTTGCACAAGATGGCTAGAGACGCCCTAAGGATGCTTGCGCAAGATGGCGGACACAAGATGGCGGCTATACACGTCTCCTTATGAGACGCCTTAAGGGTGCTTGCGCAAGATGGCTGCTGCTCTTAGCTTAGAGGCTAACGTGTCGTGCTAGTTCGATTCATTAAATTTAGGGCTTAAATGCAAAATGTTAAATATCTCGAAAGCAGTGCACCGTAGAGCAAAACGGACAAAATTTTTCTGCCTAATACCTAGGTTCGCAGTATGAGGAACAAGAAAATCATAGTCTAATGATGGGATCAACGGTTCGGTTCCTACTTAGGCCCTTTGGCATTTGCTCTGTTTTAGCTTGTATTGAAGCGAGTCTTCGTAACATGATCAGGTTTAGCTATGGTAGAGAGTATAACGTGCCGTGCAGGTTCGATTCATTAAATTTGGAGGCTTAAATGCAAAATGTTAAATATCTCGAAAACGATGCATCGTAGAGCAAAACGGACAAAATTTTTCCGCTTAATACGTAGGTTCGTAGTATCAGGAACAAGAAAAAACATAGTCTAATGATGAGATCAACGGTTCGATTCCTACTTAAGCCCTTTGCCATTCGCAGCTATCTATTTCTACAAGATGGTGGCTGCTCTTATGAGAAACAAGATGCCTTGAGACGTCCTAGGGATGCTTACGCAAGATGGCAGACACAAAATGGTGACTATACATAGCTCCTTATGAGACGGCCTAGGGGTGCTCGCACAAGATGGCGGCTACTCTTATGAAAAAAGCTAGCTTAGAGGCTACTGCGCAAGATAACAGCTGCTGTTATGCATGTGGTGGAGGGCAATTTGAAATTCTATGTGCTTAATCAACAGAGCACCCTGCTGCCCTCTTTAGCTGAAATGTGGTGGTGGATAATTTGAAAAATTCTTTTGACAGCTATCATCTTTAAAAACAATGGCGACTATACATAGGCTGTTAAGGCCTTATCATTCTCCTCCTCCTCCTCCTCCTCCTCCTCCTCCCCCCTCCTCCTCCTCCTTCTCTACCTCCTCCTCCGCCTCTTATGTCAAGGCATAGCTTCATATCGAACAAGTTTAAACCTGCATCGCGAAGGCAAGCGTGTGCAGCGATAACATTATTGTGCATGTTTAGACTTTCGAAACATAAGAAGAGTAGAATCAAACGCTGTACTCGATACGACATGTGATCAGAACATTGATTGATGCGTTCAGAAAAACAAAATAAGTGATCAAGACTAGAATCGAACAATGTACTCAATACATCATGTGTTTAGAATATGTCAGGGGATACGCTTGTTCTAAGAAGATCAGATTGAAACATAACAAGACTAGAATAGAACACTGTAATCGATGTTGTTAACTTCAACATGTGATCAGAACATTGATTGATGTGTTCAGAACACAAAATAAGTGATCATGACTAGAATCGAACACTGTACTCGATACAACATGTGATCAGAACATTGATCGATGTGTTCAGAACACGAAATAAGTGATCAAGACTAGAATCGAACACTGTACTCAATACAACATGTGTTTAGAACATGTTAGGGGGTACCCTCGTTCTAAGATCAGAATGAAACATAACAAGACTAGAATCGAACACTGTAATCGATGTTGTTAACCTCAACATATGATCAGATCATTGTTTGATGTGTTCAGAGCAAAAGTACAATTTTGATGATTTGCGCAGCTAACTCGCTCGGTAAACGATATAGCCAAAGTATAACTTCAAATTATTTACCTTCCATCATTCGTCTTGTGTGTAAAAATCAGTCGAACAAGTTATCGCATAAACATGGCTGAAAAAAAATCGTGATAGGGTATGGAACCCAGGGGTTACATCTTATCAGAAGGGCAAAAAGGATGAAAGGACTCTTCCTCCTCCTTACCGCACATTCCTTGGCTAAAGGGCTAATGGGCTAAAGGGCTAATGGGCTAAAGGGCTAAAGGGCTAAAGGGCTAAAGGTGCAACAACCTCATCGATCGCTATCAGCAAGAACGCTTGTACTTTGTTAAGTGTAGAAAATTAATCTTTATTTGTAAATGGTTTCATGTTCAGAACAAGGAATGGAAAATCCCCGAGGTGCGATGAGTTACGTTTTTCGAACTAGTGTTTGGAACACTGAACTTTTCAAGATGATAGCAGAGAGTTTAGCAATGTTCTGTTGTTGGATTTTAAATTCCGCGCTACAACATGCATAAGGTGGTAGCCTTGAGGTTTACCGCCGTAAAGATGGCAAGAGTGAGGTTAACAATGTTCTGTTGTTGGATTTTAAATTCCGCGCTACAACATGCATAAGGTGGCAGCCTTGAGGTTTACCACCGTAAAGATGGCAAGAGTGAGGTTAACAATGTTCTGCTGTTGGATTTTAAATTCCGCGCTATAACATGCATAAGGTGGCAGCTTTGAGGTTTACCGCCGTAAAGATGGCAGCAGTGAGGTTAGCGACGCTCTATTGTCCTTCAAAGTGAGGTTAGGGTTCGTCAAGAAGACAGCTGTCAAAAAAGCACGTGGCTATGTTTACCAAACAAGAGCACGTGGTCGTGACGTCACGGTCACGTAGTATGTTGCCTCAGCATGTAAAGTTCAATGTCTACACCTACGTAGTTAACACTCTGCTATGTTCACAAGATTTTTTACACATAACTATTCTTTATGCTTTAAGTGCATGCACATAGGCTATGCTAAGATAGCAGTACAAACACATGCGAACTTTGTACATCTAATGGAATAAGTTTAGTACTGTGTGCATCATGGATACATGATGTGTGCACGCATTTAATCTTGACTATACGTAATGCTGCTGCTTTGTTTACAAGATTTTTATACATTGCTATTCTTTATGCTTTAAGTTCGTGCACGCACAAGCGATACTCGTACGCTCTAGCAGGAGAAGTTTAGTACGATATTCGATACATACATTATCGATAGGTGATGTGTACACGCTTTAGAACATAGCTCATCTTTATGCTTTAAGTTCGTGCACAGGGGTTTGGGATACATAAAAGCGATTGCTACATGCTCTAGCGGAAGAAGTCTAGTACGATAGTCGATGCATGTAAAATCGATAGGTTATGCTAAGATAGCAGCACACTTACATGATTTTAGCACAATCTAGTGGAAAAAGTTTAGTATGAGTAGCAGCACACTTACATGATTTTAGCACAATCTAGTGGAAAAAGTTTAGTATGATAGTCGTTTCGTGCAAAATCATTAGGTAATGTGTAAACGCTTTGAAACAAGGCTATTCTTTGTACTTTAAGTTCATGTGTATGAGTTATGCTAAGATAGCAGCACAACCTAGCGGAAGAAGTTTTGTACGAGAGTCGATACATGCAAAGTCGATAGGTAATGTGTACACGCTTTGAAACATGGCTATTCTTTGTACCTTAAAGTCATGCGTATAGGTTATGCTAAGATAGCAGCACAATCTGGCGGAAGAAGTTCAGGGTGATCTGTACACGCTTTGAAACAAGGCTATTCTTTGTACTTTAAGTTCATGCGTCTTAGTTATGCTTGCGATAGTCGATGCATGTAAAATCGATAGGTTATGCTAAGATAGCAGCACACTTACACGATTTTAGCACAATCTAGTGGAAGAAGTTTAGTACGAGAGTCGATGCTTGCAAAATCATTAGGTAATGTGTACACGCTTTGAAACAAGGCTATTCTTTGTACTTTAAGTTCATGCGTCTTAGTTATGCTAAGATAGCAGCACAATCTACCTGAAGAAGTTTTGCACGAGAGTCGATACATGCAAAATCGATAGTTGATGCGTACACGCTTTAAAACATGACTATTCATTGTACTTTAAGTTCATGGGTATAGGTTATGCTAAGATAGCAGCACAATCTAGCGGAAGAAATTTAGTACGAGATTCGATGAATGCAAAATCAATAAGTAATGTGTACACGCTTTGAAACATGGCTATTCTTCGTACTTTAAGTTCATGTGTATAAGTTATGCTAAGATAGCAGCACAACCTAGCGGAAGAAGTTTAGTACGATATTTGTTGCATGCAAAGTCGATAGGTAATGTGTACACGCTTTGAAACATGGCTATTCTTTGTACCTTAAGGTCATGCGTATAGGTTACGCTAAGATAGCAGCACAATCTAGCGGAAGAAGTTTAGTACGAGAGTCGATGCTTGCAAAATCGATAGGTAATGTGTACACGTTTTGAGACATAGCTCTTCTTTGTTCTTTAAGTTCATGCGTCTTAGTTATGCTGAGATAGCAGCACAATCTACCTGCAGAAGTTTAGTACGAGAGTCGATACATGCAAATTCGATAGTTGATGTGTACACGCTTTGAAACATGACTATTCATTACACTTTAAGTTCATGGGTATAGGTTATGCTAAGATAGCAGCACAATCTAGCGGAGGAAATTTAGTACATTATTTGATGCATGCAAAATCAATAAGTAATGTGTACACGCTTTGAAACATGGCTATTCTTTGTACTTTAAGTTCATGTGTATAAGTTATGCTAAGATAGCGCAACCTAGCGGAAGAAGTTTAGTACGATATTTGTTGCATGCAAAGTCGATAGGTAATGTGTACACGCTTTGAAACATGGCTATTCTTTGTACCTTAAGGTCACGCGTATAGGTTATGCTAAGATAGCAGCACAATCTAGCGGAAGAAGTTTAGTACGAGAGTCGATGTGTGCAAAATCGATAGGTGATGTGTACACGCTTTGAAACATGGCTATTCATTGTACTTTAATTTTATGGGTATAGGTTATGCTAAGATAGCAGCACGATCTAGCGGATGAAGTTTAGTTCGATGGTCGATGCATGTAAAATCGATAGGTCATATGTACACGCTTTGAAACATAGCAATTCATACTGCTGCTCTGTTCCCAAGACTTTTAAGCATAGCTAACCCTAATACTGCTCTTAACGACGTCGAGCTAAGGATTGATTACGTGACCGTGACGTCACGACCACGTGCTCTTGTTTGGTAAACATAGCCACGTGCTTTTTTGACAGCTGTCTTCTTGACGAACCCTAACCTCACTTTGAAGGACAATAGAGCGTCGCTAACCTCACTGCTGCCATCTTTACGGCGGTAAACCTCAAAGCTGCCACCTTATGCATGTTATAGCGCGGAATTTAAAATCCAACAGCAGAACATTGTTAACCTCACTCTTGCCATCTTTACGGTGGTAAACCTCAAGGCTGCCACCTTATGCATGTTGTAGCGCGGAATTTAAAATCCAACAACAGAACATTGTTAACCTCACTCTTGCCATCTTTACGGCGGTAAACCTCAAGGCTACCACCTTATGCATGTTGTAGCGCGGAATTTAAAATCCAACAACAGAACATTGCTAAACTCTCTGCTATCATCTTGAAAAGTTCAGTGTTCCAAACACTAGTTCGAAAAACGTAACTCATCGCACCTCGGGGATTTTCCATTCCTTGTTCTGAACATGAAACCATTTACAAATAAAGATTAATTTTCTACACTTAACAAAGTACAAGCGTTCTTGCTGATAGCGATCGATGAGGTTGTTGCACCTTTAGCCCTTTAGCCCTTTAGCCCTTTAGCCCATTAGCCCTTTAGCCCATTAGCCCTTTAGCCAAGGAATGTGCGGTAAGGAGGAGGAAGAGTCCTTTCATCCTTTTTGCCCTTCTGATAAGATGTAACCCCTGGGTTCCATACCCTATCACGATTTTTTTTCAGCCATGTTTATGCGATAACTTGTTCGACTGATTTTTACACACAAGACGAATGATGGAAGGTAAATAATTTGAAGTTATACTTTGGCTATATCGTTTACCGAGCGAGTTAGCTGCGCAAATCATCAAAATTGTACTTTTGCTCTGAACACATCAAACAATGATCTGATCATATGTTGAGGTTAACAACATCGATTACAGTGTTCGATTCTAGTCTTGTTATGTTTCATTCTGATCTTAGAACGAGGGTACCCCCTAACATGTTCTAAACACATGTTGTATTGAGTACAGTGTTCGATTCTAGTCTTGATCACTTATTTCGTGTTCTGAACACATCGATCAATGTTCTGATCACATGTTGTATCGAGTACAGTGTTCGATTCTAGTCATGATCACTTATTTTGTGTTCTGAACACATCAATCAATGTTCTGATCACATGTTGAAGTTAACAACATCGATTACAGTGTTCTATTCTAGTCTTGTTATGTTTCAATCTGATCTTCTTAGAACAAGCGTATCCCCTGACATATTCTAAACACATGATGTATTGAGTACATTGTTCGATTCTAGTCTTGATCACTTATTTTGTTTTTCTGAACGCATCAATCAATGTTCTGATCACATGTCGTATCGAGTACAGCGTTTGATTCTACTCTTCTTATGTTTCGAAAGTCTAAACATGCACAATAATGTTATCGCTGCACACGCTTGCCTTCGCGATGCAGGTTTAAACTTGTTCGATATGAAGCTATGCCTTGACATAAGAGGCGGAGGAGGAGGTAGAGAAGGAGGAGGAGGAGGGGGGAGGAGGAGGAGGAGGAGGAGGAGGAGGAGAATGATAAGGCCTTAACAGCCTATGTATAGTCGCCATTGTTTTTAAAGATGATAGCTGTCAAAAGAATTTTTCAAATTATCCACCACCACATTTCAGCTAAAGAGGGCAGCAGGGTGCTCTGTTGATTAAGCACATAGAATTTCAAATTGCCCTCCACCACATGCATAACAGCAGCTGTTATCTTGCGCAGTAGCCTCTAAGCTAGCTTTTTTCATAAGAGTAGCCGCCATCTTGTGCGAGCACCCCTAGGCCGTCTCATAAGGAGCTATGTATAGTCACCATTTTGTGTCTGCCATCTTGCGTAAGCATCCCTAGGACGTCTCAAGGCATCTTGTTTCTCATAAGAGCAGCCACCATCTTGTAGAAATAGATAGCTGCGAATGGCAAAGGGCTTAAGTAGGAATCGAACCGTTGATCTCATCATTAGACTATGTTTTTTCTTGTTCCTGATACTACGAACCTACGTATTAAGCGGAAAAATTTTGTCCGTTTTGCTCTACGATGCATCGTTTTCGAGATATTTAACATTTTGCATTTAAGCCTCCAAATTTAATGAATCGAACCTGCACGGCACGTTATACTCTCTACCATAGCTAAACCTGATCATGTTACGAAGACTCGCTTCAATACAAGCTAAAACAGAGCAAATGCCAAAGGGCCTAAGTAGGAACCGAACCGTTGATCCCATCATTAGACTATGATTTTCTTGTTCCTCATACTGCGAACCTAGGTATTAGGCAGAAAAATTTTGTCCGTTTTGCTCTACGGTGCACTGCTTTCGAGATATTTAACATTTTGCATTTAAGCCCTAAATTTAATGAATCGAACTAGCACGACACGTTAGCCTCTAAGCTAAGAGCAGCAGCCATCTTGCGCAAGCACCCTTAAGGCGTCTCATAAGGAGACGTGTATAGCCGCCATCTTGTGTCCGCCATCTTGCGCAAGCATCCTTAGGGCGTCTCTAGCCATCTTGTGCAAGGACCCTTAAGCCGCCTCATAAGAGCAACCGCCATCTTGCGCAAGCATCACTAGGGTGTCTCATAAGGAGCCTTGTATAACCACCATCTTGCGCAAGCATCCCAAGGGCGTCTCATAAGAACCTGTGTATAACAGCCATCTTGCGTAAGCACCCTTAAGGAGTCATGTATAGCCGCCATCTTATGCAATTAGCGTCGAGAGAGGACTGCTGTAGAATTTTTCTTTTTAAATTATCCACCACCACATTTCAAAGGTATCTAGCTAAAGATAGCAGCACTGCGTATGACAGGTGACGAATTTACATCTACTGCGATAAAGAGGGCAGCACGGTGCTCTCTGGATTAAAGATGGCGGATGATAGCTGTCAAAAAAGCACGTGGCTATGTTTACCAAACAAGAGCATGTGGAATTTGCCGCCACCACATTTCAAACTAAAGAGGGCAGCACTATGCTCTGTTGATTAAAGATGGCGGATGGTAGCTGTCTAAAAGCACGTGAGTTTGTTTCCAAACAAGAGCATGTGGAATTTTTCAATTTGCCGCCACCACATTTCAAAGGTATCTAGCTAAAGATGGCAGCACGGTGCTCTCTTGATTAAAGATGGCGGATGATAGCTAACAGAACTTTTCAAATTGCCCGCTACTACATGCTTAAGGTAGTAGCCATAAAGAGGGCAGCACGGTGTTCTGTAGATTAAAGATGGCGGGTGATAGGTGATGAAATTGCCCGCATGATAGCAGCACGGTGCTCTATTGATTAAAGATGGCGGATGACAGCTGTCAAAAAAGCACGTGGCTTTGTTTCCCAACAAGAGCACATAGAATTTTTCAAATTGCCGCCACCACATTTCAAAGGTATCTAGCTAAAGAGTACAGCACTGTGCTCTGTTGATTAAAGATGGTGGATGGTAGCTGTCAAAAAAGCACGTGAGTTTGTTTCCAAACAAGAGCACGTGGAATTTGCCGCCACCACATAGAGGGCAGCACGGTGCTCAAAGATGGCTGCTGTCACGTGGAATTGTCTGCTACCACAGGTATCTAGCTAAAGAGGGCAGCACTGAGGTTTGCGATGCAATATGGCTGTTGTCAAAAAGCATTTTTCAAATTATCCGCCACCACATTTCAAAGGTAAGTAGCTAAAGAGGGCAGCACTGTGCTCTATGGATTAAAGATGGCGGATGACGGCTGTCAAAAAACACGTGGCTTTGTTTACCTCGCGCTAGTTAGGTTAAGTTGGTAGCACTAAGGTTTAGACCCGTCAAGATGGCAGCACTGCCGATGACAGGTGACGAAAGAGGGCAGCACGGTGCTCAAAGATGGCGGATGGCAGCTGTCAAAAAGCATGTGGCTGTCAAAAAGCACGTGGCTTTGTTTACCTCTCGCTAGTTAGGTTAAGTTGGTACCACTAAGGTTTATTCCCGTCAAGATGGCAGTACTGAGGTTTGCGATGCGTTGTTGTCTGTCAAAAAGCACGTGGCTTTGTTTACAAATCTGTCAAAAGCACGTGGCTGTCAAAAAACACGTGGCTTTGTTTACCTCATGCTAGTTAGGTTAAGTTGACACTACTGAGGTTTAGGCCCGTCATGATGGCAGTACTGAGGTTTGCGATGCGTTGTTGTCTGTCAAGAAGCACGTGGCTTTGTTTACAAATCTGTCAAAAAGCACGTGGTTGTCAAAAAAGCACGTGGCTTTGTTTATCTCGAGCTAGTTAGGTTAAGTTGGCACTAGTGAGGTTTAGGCCCGTCAAGATGGCAGTACTGAGGTTAGCGATGCGTTGTTGTCGATGACAGCTGTCAAAAAGCACGTGGCTTTGTGATTAAAGATGGCAGATGACAGCTGTCAAAAAAGCACGTGAGTATGTTTTCAAACAAGAGCACGTGGAATTTGCCGCCGCCAGGGCAGCACTGTTCTCTCTGGATTAAAGATGGCGGATGACAGCTGTCAAAAAAAAAGCACGTGAGTATGTTTTCAAACAAGAGCACGTGGAATTTGCCGCCACCACATAGAGGGCAGCACTGTTCTCTCTGGATTAAAGATGGCTGCATGTCGAAAAGCATTTTTTCAAATTATCCGCCACCACATTTCAAAGGTAAGTAGCTAAAGAGGGCAGCACTGTGCTCAAAGATGGCAGATGACAGCTATCAAAAAAGCACGTGGCTGTCAAAAAGCACGTGGATTTGTTTATCTCGAGCTAGTGAGGTTAAGTTGGTACCACTAAGGTTTATTCCCGTCAAGATGGCAGTACTGAGGTTTGCGATGCGTTGTTGTCTGTCAAAAAGCACGTGGCTTTGTTTACAAATCTGTCAAAAAGCACGTGGTTGTCAAAAAAGCACGTGGCTTTGTTTATCTCGAGCTAGTTAGGTTAAGTTGGCACTACTGAGGTTTAGGCCCGTCAAGATGGCAGTACTGAGGTTAGCGATGCGTTGTTGTCGATGACAGCTGTCAAAAAGCACGTGGCTTTGTTTACAAATTCAAATCTCGCGCCAAAATTCAAATTTCCCGCCAAAATTCAAATTTCCCGCGGGAGGAGGAGGCCTCTCCCGAGAGCCGGAGGAGGAGGAGGCGGCCGAACCATCCAATTATACTACTATCGGTCTGTTTTCAGACCCACTTTGCTTTACGGGAGTGAAAGCTGGGTGGACTCGGGATATCTTATTCATAAGTTAGAAGTAACAAACATGAAGGTAGCGAGAATGATTGCTGGTACAAACAGGTGATAACAATGGCAGGAGGGTACTCGGAATGAGGAGGTAGAGGCTAAGATATGAACTCAATGGATGAAGCTGTACTCATAAACTGTCTTCGGTGGTGGGGTCATGTGAGGCAAAAAGACGAGGATAGGTTACCTAGGAGAGTAATGGACACTTTTATGGTGGGTGAATAAAGTAGAGGTAGACCAAGACACCGATGGTTAGACTCAGTTTCTAACCATTTTAAGAGGAACAGGAATAAACGGGGCCACAGAACTAGTTACAAATAAGGATTGTGGTGGCGTTTAGTAAATTCACAGAGGCTTCCAGGCTGAACACTGAAAAGCATAACGGTCTGTAATGAAGATTATATATTTGTGTATAATCATAAAGTTATTGGTTTAGTGTCCCGCTACTACGTTTACGATTTGGTGAGACGCCAAGTTACTTGGAGGGTAAATCTACCGAACCCAGACAGGTATATCTGAGCATCTTCAAATATCACCGGACTGAGACGTGATGTAACCCACCAACTTGGGCTCAGAAGGACATGGCTTTACCACATGAGCCACTCAGCCCGGTGGTTAGTTGACCATTGTGTTAGGTTTTTAGAATCGGATGTCCTCTCAAGTGGAAAGTTCTAGTAATGAATTAAATTTTATAGTAATTTAGACATCAATCAAGATAGTATAGTAGCTCACAAAACCACATCCTTCCCGTTCCCAGCCTCAGTTAATTAAATACGCATACCAATACAGGTAATAAAACATTGCATTATTTCATAGCATGTGACAGGAGTACGGGACTTCGATGTCACAGCAACAACAGCAACTTTCCTTTGTTTATCGGAAAGGAAATAATTGATCGCTCTCCCCGCTTGAGCTTGTGAGTCAGGAACCTTGAATGATGACCATTACCAGCAGTCCTGGAGCAAATATTGAACAAGTGCCTGTTGTACGTCAGTACTCCCTCCAGTAGATGTGTAGCCGCCGGCGGAACGATTCCATATTCGAATCCAGGGACGTAAAGTGGCAGGTTATTGAGTGCAAACTCTCTCATTTCCTTTGCTGCTCACCTCCCGTTGATGTTCACTTCGTGGGGTTTTGGAACCAACAATCCTGCATTCGCGGTGTTTATGAAGTCTGTCTATGTAGTCTCCGTACTACAGTATCTAATTAGGAAAGAAGTGGCCACCTGGGAATGTGCTGAGAAACAGCGGAAGAGCAACTTTACTCAGACGTACTGTTTCGATCCTCATAACAAAATTTAGATCTTCTCTGGCAAAGTCGAGAATCGAACCCCGATCAACGAAACTGTGATCATCTAGATCTTGTCGGTGGCACAGCACAAATTCTATTGTGAACAATGTTAACATAGGATCTATATATATAAAATAACTTGTCCTGACTGACTGACTGACTGACTGACTGACTGACTGACTGACTGACTGACTGACTGACTGACTGACTGACTGACGGATTCATTATCGCCGAGCCAAAACTACTGGACATAAAGAAATGAAATGTTGGGGATACATTCATATTGCAACGTAGGTGCATACTAAGGGAGGATTTTTTGATATTCCGTCGCTAAGGGAGTGAAAAGGAGGGTGAATTTTTAAAATGAGTGTATCTATATCTCGAAAATTGAACCGTTTAAAGACATGAAAATTGGTGTTTGGAATCTGCTTTAAAAATAAAGAAACACGTATTTTTTGTTTACGGAAAATCCTGTTAAGGGGGTGAAAAAGGAGAAAAATGTGTTGAATACCTTTTATATGAATACTTATATCACAAAAACTGAAGATGATACAGTCATGAAAATCGGTATTTGGAATCTCCTTTAAAAATAAAGAAACAGGTAATTTTCGCTTTTGGAAAATCTATTTCAGGGGTGGTAATCAGGAGTGACAAAGTAGGTGAATTCTTAAAATGAGCATACCTCAAAAACGTAACATGTTACAGACGTGAAAATTGGTATTTGGAATCTCCTGTAAAAGAAAAGGAATGCGCATAATTCGTTTTATGAAAATCCACTTAAGGGCAAGTGTTAAAGTGGGTTAATTTTTAAAATGAGCGTACATATCAAAAACTTAACACGTTACAGACGTGAGAATTAGTACTTTTAATCTCTTTTAAAAATATAAGTAACACGTATTGGTTTGTTTTTGGAAAATAAAACTTCAGTGTGGGGGTGGGGGGCTGTGTGATAAGGACTGAAGAATGGGTTGAGTTCTTTTTATATGGATACTTATATATCAAAAACTGAAGTTCTTAGACATGAAAACTGGTATTTGGAATGTCCATTTAAAAAATAAAGAAACATGTATCTTTTTGTTTTTGGAAATCTACTTAAGGGGTGGTGAACATGAGTGACAAAGGGGTGAATTTTAAAAATGAGTATATCTTATAAACATAACATGTTACAAAGGTGTAAATTGGTATTTGGAATCTCCTGTAAAGTAAAAGTAAAGGAACATGCATAACTTGATTTCTGAAAATCCACTTAAGGAGAAGTGTCAAACTGGGTGAATTTTTAAAATGAGAAGATATACAGTATATATAAAAAACTCAGTGGCGTACGGCGAACATATTCATTACTTCAGCTGCAAAAATGTTTCTAAAATATAAATAATCGGAGCCTCACTGCACTCTCAAAAGTCAACATTACCATTTTATAAGGCTGCGTTTTTTGTGGAATGTTCTACCTGAGAAAGATCTTTCAAGAATATTTTTAACCACACGCTTGCACATACTTCCAAATTGATATTCACGGCAGTGACGACACCATCATAACTTAATCTATAGCAGATTTTAAATAATGTACTTACAGTTTCATCCGGTGACGCTTTGTGATATTACAATCATGGTCTTCACAAAAATGCACTGGGACTATTTGTTTTTACGTAAAAAGCCTAATCTAAACTAATCAGCGAAATTTAACTGGTATTTTACCGTGGCTGAGGTTTTATAGTTTCACTCGCATACTGAGTGTACGTGCATCAACGAAAAACGAGGGAAAATATTTGTCACGACGTATAACACACACGTTATATTCATGAAGAATGCCACAGAACTCGCGAAACCTTCACCTATAATCCAAGAGGAACACTACAAAATTCACTATATACCACCATCAGAAACAACCAAATACAAACTCTGTGTTCATGCTCGGCAACCTAAATATTTTTCTGAGGCTATCGGGACACATACTGTACACGTGCCATCAATGAATTACTCGAAATAACTGTATACATGCCGCAACCCAAGACTAAAATGTATTATTCTATATTACAATTGATTTCATGTACTGGATCTACTTTTTATTAGCAAGACAATATGCAAGT
Organism: Anabrus simplex; assembly: GCF_040414725.1. Lineage (NCBI taxonomy): Eukaryota > Metazoa > Arthropoda > Insecta > Orthoptera > Tettigoniidae > Anabrus > Anabrus simplex. The sequence continues at coordinate 422,174,243 of NC_090266.1, forward strand.
GGTTATACTATTAAGATGTTGATACTTTTCTTGCAGTCCCTAGTGTGTGGCACTGAAGACTTCGAGTGTCCAGTATTAAATCTAACATTACCTTACTAAGCTAGCTGGCCTGTCACCGTAAATTGCTGTCGGGGAGTGCTCACAGCTCCGCCCCGCTGCCAGGACAAGGAAGCTTCAAGTGCATACGTCACCCAAGCGACCTTCAATTTCGCTGGGGTAGCTCTTTTTTGCGCCGGCAAGGAAACCCAGCTCGCTGGAGAAGCTGAACTGCAGTAGTGCAAGCGGATTGTCGAGACAGCTATACTTTTCTTGGCTTAGATGTTCGCAATTTTTAACACTATAAAAAGCGTTCTAAGGAATAATTAGAAAATTTAAATACAAAGTTCTTTACCCCAGCAGCGCTGCGGTGGATGGGGTTCAGTGTACGCCACTGTGAAAACTTAACACGTTACCGACGTGAAAATTTGTATTTTTAATCCTTTTTAAAAATAAAAATAACACGTATTTGTTTCCTTTCGGAAAAACACTTCAGTGGGGGGAGGGGGGAGGTGTAAGAAGGACTGAATACTTATATTTCAAAAACTGAAGATGTTACAGACATGAAAATTGGTATTTGGAATTTCCTTTAAAAATATACACGTATTTTTTTATTTCGGAAAATCCACTTTGGGGTGGGTGAAGTGAACTTAGTTGAGTTCTTTTTATGGGGATACCTTTACATCAAATACTGAAGATGAATCAGGCGTGAAAATTGGTATATGGAATCTACTTTAAAAATAAGTAAACACGTTTCTTGTTTTCGGAAAAATCCTCTTAAGAGGGTGAAAAGAGACGAGGAAGTTGTTGAATACCTTTTTGGATACTTATATCTCAAACACTGAAGACGTTACAGTCAGGGACAGTTATATTTGGAATCCCCTTTAAAAATAAATAAACACGTATTTTTTTGTAAAACCTACTTAAGTGTCGGGGGGGAGGGGTGGAGTGAACAGGGCTGACAAAACGGGGTGAATTTTAAAATGGGTATATCTCACAAACAACATGTTACATATGTAAATATTGATATTTTAATCTCTTTTAAATATGAAGTAATACATACTTTTTTGTTTTCGGAAAACTCACATGGCAAGAGGATTGGATAGTGTGCCCTTTTAAAGGCACCCAACTGCGGTGGTCGTCTTTCTTGAATATGTGCGCCGGCTGCTCCTGAAAATAATGACATTTAAAAAAAATACTCACCGCCACATGTAGACTCTTCTTCCTCAGAGGTGGTGCGTCCTTCGATACCTCGGGATGATGGGCCACACGCCGATCGGGGGTGAGGAAATGAAAGATGGGGTAAACTAAACAATTAAATAACGGTACCCAAAGACTGAATTAAAATTTAAATAAATAAAATGGTTTATTTAACAAAATTTTGCAAAAAATGCATGTAAACTGGTGTAAAGTAAAATGATATGAAATGAAATTAAAGTTAAACAATTAAAGAATCTGCATTACAATAAATTAATTATCTGCCTTAATAAATTTTGACTGAAGGTCGATTAAATTTAAATATTAGTGTTCTGGATAATGTCGAACCACTGTCTCCATGACGATGACATGACCACATTTTAAACACTGGTCAGAAATACAGTCTCATTTGATTGAATGATTTATAATACCTTGGAAAATGTCATCTCACAATAAATTCAGTAATTAATTAATTAATTCATTAATTCATCCAGTCGACATTGACTTTAAAGTGTCTATCAAATATTTAATTCATGTTTAAATTCATTTGGGAAGCACCCAACTCTAAAGTAATACTAGAATACACTAACCATGTGTAACAATGAACGAAAAGGAGAGAAGAACAAAACAACCATGAACATTGTACCTTTTCCGTTATATAACCTTTGCCACATATTTACACTGCTCGTGGCTGAAAACAAGAAAATTTACTGAACTGAATACTTGAGTGCTACTACCACTCCTTTAGTTTGTTAAACCTTATTTACTTAACTGTGATAGTCTGGACGTTTAAAATTACTTTAATTAATTAGGTCAAGTGCCTCAGGTTTACATCTCAAATGAAAGCGATCCCTTTACATCGTTAACTTTACCTACTTTGCCGCTACTTGCATTTTCATTGCGAATGCGTATTTGTGGTACCAACTCTAGATGGAGGCAGATTCCATCGTATTTATCTGACTCATTTGCGGCATTTGATACAACTGCTTGTTAAAGATCGCTTCATTTGCCTAACTGAAATGTAGTGGATTTCTAAGACTTGGTGATTACTGACTGCCTTTTATATGAGCATCCCACTACTATATTTTTGACTATGAACTAATCGATGATCTCTTACCCTAACACATGAAATCTTATTTACATAAATGAAGATGTCAATGGAGAAACACTGCTCCTAAGAAATACTGAAATTAAAATAATCTGACTACACCTATTTTATTTTATTTACAGACATTAGATCAAACAAAATTCACGTATCAGATTTTTGAAATAATACGGTGACAAAATATATACAAAAAATGATATCATAATAAAAATCTGGACCCCAAAAATCGCTGCCTAATAAAATTTAAAATAAAATGCGCAATGTAGAAGAATAAATATTACTCTGATCCAAATAGCAAATTACAAGAATTTGATGGCAATCTTCAAACCTCAGACTAAAATGTCTGGACATGACCTTCTTCAATCTTTACGGACAATAATTATTGGTATTACATGTCATCAATGATTATACTTGACTGTCGAAACACGCATTGATCAGTCGCTCTGTTCACGATTTATCTCGGGCTCCCGATTGCATATTTTCCGAGCATTTATTTTCCCTCGAAACTATTTGAAACAATACAGGCTTTCCGCCTACAACCATAACACATGTCGTCACATATTTAACACTCTCGGTTAAATTATTCATCTCTCAATTCTATTTATTCATCAATATTCTCGACGTAGTAACTCATAATACGGCCTCGCTCGTATCCGGCGGGCGAAATAACTGTGTCGTTCACGCATCCATTTATACGACACTACTAATGACATGGTCCAAATATCACATTTCCCATTTCTCAACACAAAACATCAGGGATATTACTATTACTTTGCTCGTTATTTTGATTATCCACCGTTTCACATCTTATGAAATATCAGAGCTAACTTATCAATGGCTTCCTGTCACTAATTAATTAACTGAAATAACGAAATTTCCTCTCAAAAACACGGCTATCAACATGTGTAACCACGTTACATAAAGAAATAAAATCTTGCGTATCAACCATATCGACGCGAAATACAAAGTATGAGAGTTACCGGAACAGTCATCTGAATAATTATTACAGAACATGAAATAATAAACCTAATGCGCTAATAGCAAAATAAGCATTTAAACTAACTTGGCGGCATCCACAAAATCGAAATGTCAGCAAAAATACCGCTCATTATCACAACTATTATTATTATTATCATCACTTTAAAAATCTGCACTACACCGTATGTAAATTTCTTAGTGAAATAGGATTCTCATATGTCACAATGACTTACTTTAAAAGAAAACTACGCAAGTATCACACGCTAACATTTATTATTATTATTATTATTATTATTATTATTATTATTATTATTATTATAGTTTTTATAATTACCATCCGATCCGTGAATTATTTACAATCCTATCTAAAATTCTAAACTACATTTTGATCATCGATTTGTTCATAGCCCTAGATGATTACATATTTACATTTTGCTCATTTACCTTATTTGTGCTGGAGGCAGGTCAGATCATCCTCCGGACCCCGTCATGATGAATTTAGAACTTCATCTTCAAGCTGATGTTATCCAAGAGGTCACACACGCAAACTTGATGCATTTTTACAATATCGTTGCACACGTCCATTATTTATATTAGCACTCGCATCTTTAACACTCCTCCGAAGAATATTCAATGACACTGCATTGACCACCTGACGTGAAGTCGAAAGTCTGGACTCCGCTACCTGCCTGCTGTCGCCTCTCTCTCTCACCCCTCTCAGTTTGTTGGTGTAAAGGATTATTGGTTATTCACCTTCTCTGACCATGACACTGGACTCAAGGTCTGAGTGCGGCAGCATTCCAATTATGAAAACAAAGTTTTTCTCCCTGTAACTGGCTTGACTAAATCTGCTCCCAAATATCTCACTTGCAATAATAGTTCTATGAGAGTGTGGAAAAATTTAATGTAATGTTCCCGATAATGTGGAGAATTTTATAATAATTGTCCTACAACATATGACTTTTCCACGAAATATACAAGCTACACGTGAAATAGGAAAAATGTTATGCAGCTACGTGCTACGACGAGATTCAATGTTCACCTCGGTCCTAGCACTTTAAGTTCATTCATGGCAAGTATTGAGAATGTGACCACCATTGTCATTTGTTAATTTAATTGCCTGATTATATCGGCATAATCTAAAGTTGAATAAAAGTTTGTCAAAGTGTTCATTTCGGCTAAGATATTACTCACACAAATAAATACATTACTCACTCGGATGTCAACTACTGTATAAGACACTGAAGATTCTTATAAGACTGCGAATTCTCACAGGACTGCGATTCGCTACAAGACTGAGATTTCGTGCAAGACTACTCAGGATTACCACGAGACTGAGGTTCACCACCTTGGTGTCTCCGTTTTTGTAAACAGTCCTCCCCCCACTTCGAAAACAGTTCTGTGGAAGGGATGTGGCGTAATAATTCTGCACTGTGAACTGATTTATCATGTGTCCGTAGGTTAGAATTTTAGAAAATGTGCTCAAAACATTCCTAATTCTGGTCCGACTTATGTGTTACATTGCGTTATGAGAAACGATCACAGCTTAATTCATAAGACGGCGCGCGTCAGTGGCTCTATTTTCTGTCAGAGTATGGCGCCTTCCCGCCATGACGGTTCACTTCCTGGGCGATACCACTTTTCCATGTAAAGTTGAAAATTTCTTATTTAACCACTGATTAACCACACATTTGCACTGATAAATCCTTAAATATTGCTTGGAAGTCAGGACATAATATTTCACAGCTACTTCGGTCATCAAATCGCGAAATACTAGCTGTAGATTCCCGCTATGACAAGACATTAAAATTTGCAATTTTGTGATTGGCTGAGACGTTCGCGCTCTTAGTAGTTTGGATTCTTCCACTTTCTGCTAAGGGATGACGGGTATTATTCGTGTCTCACTCACTCTTCTGGGCAGAGAGCATTCCAACGTGCGAATTCACGTGGGAACTGGATAGAAAGTTTTCACTTCCCGTCGGCATCATAAAACATAATTGGACGTACCACTCAGGCTGGCTACATCCTGTTCGTGCCTTAAAACGTATTCTGTGGATATATTTTCAGTCTGAACGGCGCCTGGCTGTTGCTTTGTGAGACAGCAATCTTTTCCCAGCCTACTGCTGTATTCTCATATGCGAATTATTAAACATTTAATTTATGCATTAATTATGCACATTCGCTTATGGGTGCAGTAGAAAGGACTGAAATAGGAGTTTAATTATTTTTGTTATGGTACTGGTATCTCAAAATCTGAAGATATTACAGACGTGAAAATTGGTATTTGGAATCTCCTTTAAAAATAAATATACCTGTATTCTTTTGTTTTCGTAAAATCCACTTAAAGGGGATAAAAAAATTCTGAAGATACTTATGTCTAAAAAACTGAAGATGTTACAGACATGGATATTTGTATTTGGAATCTTCTTTAAAAATAAAGAAACACGCAATCTTTTGTATTCGGAACATCCTATTAATGGTGGGTAAATGAATTCAAAAATGAGTTTAATTCTCTGAATGAGGATACTTATATCACAAAAACGAAGGATGATACGGACGTGAAAATTGGTATTTGGAATCTCCTTTAAAACTAAAGAAACACGCAGTTTTTGTCGGGGGGAGGGAATGAACCTATGGAGGGGGTGTAATACGAGCTGAATTGTTTATATGAGGATACAAATAAGAAGTGGACTTAAAACAGTTCACCGCTAAGGTGTTTTGAATGGGGGATGAGAAATGATGACAAAAATATACGTTTATATGAAACTGCTTGAATGATGAAGTTAAAATATCAAATGATATCCTAGGTGTTAAATAATAGAAGATCTGAAACAAATTTAACCCATCAGAGTGTTAAATGGCGGTTAAGATACGAAAACAAATATATTAATTCCTTCCTACGAAATGGTTTAACATACGAAGACAAAATTCCAAATAGCGGTATATATTTTAAATCCTAGGTGTGAAATAGGAAATATTTTTAAACGTTCCACCGCTAAAGTGTTAAATGAGGTTCGCTCCGTAAACTAAGTTATTCATCCCTCCAAACCCGTTTGGTGTACGAAGTTGTAATTTTACGAGAACGGTCTTCTGTTATGTCCTAGGTGTAAAATACCGTACACTTCAAACATTTCTCCCTTAAGAGGTTTAGATGGTAGTTGACTCTCAGAAACACAATATCCATTCCTCCGAAACCGTTTCAGGCACGAATGTTACTTTTTTATGAAGGGTTGTCTTCTATATCCTAGATGTTAAATCATTTATGGTTTAAAACATTCACATTCTTCCTTACGAGGTTCAAATGATTGATTATAAAGTAAATAATCATTCCCCCAGAACCGTTTGACGTACCAACTGAGGACGTATTTTACAAGTTCAGCTGACAGTGGACTCTCCAAAATGTAAAACACTGAATAATAACTTTCCTTTTAAATCCGCAGCGAAGCACAGGTATCTTGGTAGTCACATATAAATTGATTCAGGAGCTGTCTTGCTATGGTGGTTAAGGAATGCTCGGTTTCCTGTCATGAACTCGAAATTCTTAAGAACGATATTTCTACCTGGGAAGAGGCATTTATCCATGAGGTTCACTCAACCTAAACCAAAAGTGAGTATCAGGTTAATTCCTGTGGAGAAAAGGCGTTCTGGCATAGGGTTAACGCTAACCTCTCTATTGCTCTTAATGCCAAATTTACGGGTAGTGGAAGCCTTTAACTTCCAATCCTCCAAGGCCTTCATGGCCTTTGAAATCTGTGCTATCGTTTCACCATCAGGACACGGACAGTACGTTACCAAACCTAACCCCAAATACGATAAATACAGTATATAGACTAGAAGAGGCATTACAACCATATACAGTATCAGCTACACATGCAGTAAGTTCGCAAGATTGTTGACCACGATGTCCCAAGACCCTTACTTCAAGCAGCAACAACAACATCTTCATCGAGGTGGAACTTCGTTTGGTTCGTGCCAGAGAATGTACGTTGTAAAGATCATTATGTTCGTCATCACGATCATTTCGATCATAGGTGGGCAAATAGAGAGCCCCTCTCCTTGAACGAACTGCATGAGTGCGAGAAGAGTCGACGAGCCGAGAGCAGCTGACTTCTATCTAGCCTAATAGTTTGGGCTGTGAAGGCTAGATGGCGATATGCGAGGTCAAGGCGCAAGCAAAGTCACAGCAATGTTCCTGGCTGAGTATATTATGTTTACGCAGAACAATCGTACAGTACGTGGTGTAGTTAAAATGGTTAGTCAAAACAATGCGGTAAAGCGGCATTCTATTGTACGGTTCAACTCCACTTGGGAGTGTGATAACTTGCTCACCGAAATGGGAGGAGCGCAATATTTGGTATGAGGCAAGATATTAGGCATAAAATAGTAGAATGCCACTACAAAATTCATCACTTCAACCAATATGGAAATGCAGAGGGTGAAATACGACTTACTCTTCTCAATAATCTAAGCTAGAGAGGAACTAAAGCAGAAGTACGTATTATAATTTTGTACCTACATACGATATCATTTAATTCCGGTGTCCAGTACACAAAATTTTCCTTCGAAATTACAAATCTAATTATGAATAACACAGGAATGTGATGCCTCCTCTTCCGATGCAGCTGTTCGTGCTAGTTAAGAATAGCTCTGGTTTCTCCGAGCATTATGTGACGGCGAATTTGTGAAACAGAGTTTGGAAGTCGTAGCAGACGTTCCTATGCAACCCTCTCCGGAATCGAACCCTGATTCCCCGTTACCCGCTACGACCATGGTAGGCGCAGAACCTACCATCGACAGTTGATAAGGCAGACATTTGAAAGATGCGTCGCTGGTACGAGGACCGTGCGATCAGCCCAAAGTTATTCAGAGTCACCAAGGCAAACGGACCGGACGAGCCGACCGATTGATTTTGATGTAATAAAAGCGCCCTTCCACTTCTGGTCGAGACTCTGTTTGCATGTATTAGCTCTAGAATTAGCACAGTTATCCAAGTAAAGTGGTACGATCTAAGGAACCATAACTGATTTAATGAGCCATTCGCGGTTTCACCTTAATTTGGCTTGCACTGAGACATGCATGGCTTAATCTTTGAGACAAGCATATGACTACTGGCAGGATCAACCAGGGAGCTGGCTGGCTCGAGAGCCGAAACCGAGCGCCGTAGCCCGCCGTCGACGAGTGCGGCCTGCAAGTTTGAGTCTATCGCGGCGCAATATTACTCGTCGTATTGAACGTTTGTTAGGTGATATTGTGGAGCAGTTAATGTTTTTAAAATTTGTTTTACCTCGCACCGACACAGATAGGTCTTATGGCGACGATTGGATAGGAAAGACATAGGAATGTGAAGGAAGCGGCCGTGGCCGTAACTATGATACAGCTCCAGCATTTGCCTGGTGTAAGAGTGAGAAACCACGGAAAACCATCTTCAGGACTGCCGAACCCACTGTTTGTCCAATGCAAGCTCCATTTGTGTGCCCCTAACCGCACGGCCAACTCGCTCGGTTTCATTATTTTTATTACTTTGCTTTTCGTCGTACCGACACAGATAGGTCTTATGGCGACGATGGGACGGGAAAGGCCTAGGGATGGGAAGTGGCCGTGGCCTTAATTAAGGTACAGCCTCAGCATTTGCCTGGTGTGAAAATGGGAAACCACGGAAAACTATCTTCAGGGCTGCCGACAGTGGGATTCGAACCCACTATCTCCCGGATGCGAGCTCACAGCTACGCGCTCCTAACCGCACGGCCAACTCGCCCGGTTCGCTCGGTTTCAGTAGGAGGAACTTCTTGATTTATGCTCCTCAAGGACAGCACGACAGGTGATATCATACTGCAATACGTGGAAGATGTATTTATCAGGTTTGATGTACGGTGAGGAAAGCTCTTTTCACTTGACACTCATGGAGCACCCTGCATAGTCGGATGTAGAGCAGGGCTTATAGGCCATCCGAGAAACAAACTAGTGCAACACGAAGTGAGTGGCAAAAGTTGACGCCTTGCTGCCGAAGGTTTGTAACATTATTAGGAAGTATAAATTATGCAAATCGTACTTGAAATTCCTTTCAGAGAAGAGATATGTTCATTGCGAAGTATAGGAACCCACCAGCTCGCCCCCAGAACTACATTTACCTTTATAGCCTAATAAAGAGCAGCACCCGCCATTCTCTATTGCTGAAGTAGTTACTTGCATTCCTATTGGCCAATGCGGAAAGGGATGTGACGTCATTCCCATCAATGATGATAATTAGATTGCGTAACCAACCCCGGAAGAATAAAAGCACAGACAAGTAGAACATGTAAAGGAAACAATGTGGAATACACAACAGGGAAAATTGTATATGAAACTTACCTTAATGTAGTGGAGGATACAGGGCGGCGCCTATATCTGCCATGGGAGGGGCCACACTCCCTCAAGAGGCTGTCGCGGTGCATACTGCCCTCACGGCAAGGAAAAGGGTATAATTCACCTTTCGAATTGGAGCTTACCTTAGGTCCTAAGTAAACAGGTTGGAAGCATTGTTGACCGCCCGACTACGTCCTCCGCGAGAAGGCCACGAGAAGTAAACAAACGACAGCCATTCCGTGCGTAGCTGAATGTGGTGAGTGTCGGGGGGCACGGCGTCAACTATTGACGAAGTGAAGCTCATACTTGTGCATTGTTTGATTCATCAACAAAACCCGCGCCCAAGAAACGTCCCAACGGCAAATGTCATGACCATAGTAGTGATAAAAGTTCATTTCATTAAGACTCATGGACAGAGCCGTAGACGATTTGAAGCTCTTCTGAAGGATACTGAGTGTGAATTTTGTGATATTACATACTTTGCGAAGTTCGATAGCTCAGTAGGGGTAATACAATATGTTATATCGTTGTTTTGGTTTGTTGGACGAAATAGTTTTATTCATGGAAATGAAGGAGCGTCCTGTTCATGAATTCACTGACCCGAAATGGATTAACGAGTTAGCGTTTCTCACCGACACCACATCCCACGTGAATAAACTTAATCTTAAGTTGCAGGGAAGCAACACACTTATTACCCATTTTGTAGACAGTATTACTGCTTTCAAGCTAATGTTGGAGATTTAGCAGCGTCAGATGTTGAAAGGTGAGTTAGCCCATTTTACCAAATTGTCAGTGTGGGAATCTAGTTGAACTCAAGGTCAATTCTAGACATTGTCAGGCGAAATAATTTTACACTCGATTTGGAAATCTGGACGATTTATCAATGTATCTCGAAATGTTTGCTGCGTCCTTTTTAAGTACTATAATAATTGATGGCGTTCCGTCTAGTCTACAGTGCGAGGTGCTCACAATTAGATGTGATAGTGAGTCGAAGGCTAAATATGAATCACCAACAAGCCTATGATATTTTTCTGAAATTTTTTCGAAAACAGATTTCCCAAATATGCACAAAATGGCTGCCGAACTGCTGTCATTGTTTGACTCAACATATCTCTGTGAGAAACTGTTCTCTCTAACGAAGATAAATCTCCACGAAGAGCCACTCTGACTGAGCATATCTCACCGCAGTTCTTCGAATTGCAAGTGTGGGATCGATCCCACCAAATATAACTCTTCTTCAGCAAAAAGAGATGCGTTCCTCCTCATCATCTCCACAATTAAAGTTCGGAAATTTCAGATATATAAGAACACATGTTTTGTTTACGGTGATTGTTATTCATTTATTTATTTCTGTGTTTAACCTAGAGTTCGTCTGAAATTCATTGTTTATCGTCGTTAGGGCTCGAAATACCGTTATGCGATAATGTTGAGGGGAGAAATACTGACCCAGAGCACATGTATCTCTTGGAACGAAAATTTGTTGGTACAGTTCATGCAATACTGAACCTTTTGTAACAGAACATTTCCGGTCAGAATTCCAAGCTTAAATATTATAACATAACGGTTTTTCTTAACGGAACGACCCCTATTCAAAACCCCTTAGAGGTGTATTGTTTTAAGTGCACTTCTTATTTGCATCCTCATAAAAAGAAATCAACTCCTTTTACACTCCCCTTAAGTCAAAGGTCAATTTAGATACAATATTGTTCAACGTTTTAAAAGGGATATTGCTATTCTTCTCCTTGACCTTTCCCCAGCTGTTTGAGGTCGGAGTACTTGTGGGTTTGACCTTCTACAGCCGAAAGTCCTTGTGAGTCTCTGTGGCGTTTGGTAGTGTGGTGTATTGTCTGTAAACGAAATAGTGTGTACTAAGACGAACATAAACACCTAGCCCCCAAGACAGACGATTTAATCAGATGAAGCTAAAATTTCTGAACTGGCCGGGTAACGAAAGAGGGACTATGTTCTATTCATCTAAAGAACTTCTTAACTACATTTTTCCACATCATTGCATGGCAGTTCACTTCATTATTCTTGTTCAATATTTTATCCTTATATTACTTTCTTTAAAAATCCTACTTGAACTACTTATACGGTTTAATTAAGTACTCATAAACCAACGGCATATACTTGATTCAGGAGCCATTTAAGTCATCCGACGAAACAGGATTTCATAATCACCACACTCCCCATGAAATCCATCGTCATCCCATCTACCTATATATATAAAATAACCTGTCCTGACTGACTGACTGACTGACTGACTGACTGATTCATCATCGCCGAGCCAAAACTACTGGACATAAAGAAATGAAATTTTGGGGATACATTCATATTAAGTTGCAGGTGCTCGCTAAAAGAGGATTTTTTGATATTCCCTCGCTAAGGGGGAGAAAAAGGGGTGAAATTTTAAAATGAGTGTATCTATATCTCAAAACTTTAGAAGTTTACAGATGTAAAAATTCGTATTAAGAATCTTCTTTAAAAGTAAGGAAACATATTTCTTTTCTTTTCAGAAAATCCCAATAGGAGGGGTGAAAAGGGTGAAATAGGGGTTGAATGCCTTTAATCAGGATACCGGTACTTGTATCTTAGAAACTGAAGATATTACAGACCTGAAAATTGGTACTTTTGATCTCTTTTAAAAATAAAGGCACACGTATTTTTTTTGTTTTTTTTAAATCCAATCAATGGGAGGGTGAAAAGGTGGTGAATTTTTAAAATTAGTGTACGCATCTCTCAAAACTTTGAAAGTTTACAGATGTAAAAATTGGTATTTAGAATCTTCATTAAAAATAAAGAAGCACGTATTTTTGTTTTCGGAAAATCCCAATAGAAGGGGTAAAAAGGGGTGAAAAAAGGGTTGATGCATTTAATGAGGAATCTCATATCTCAGAAACTGAAGATATTACAGACTTGAAAATTGGTGTTTGGGATCTCCTTTAAAAATAAAGAAACATGTAATTTTTGTTTTTGGAAAATCGAATTAATGGGGGGTTAAAAGGGGGTGAATTTTAAAATGAGTGTATCTACATCTCAAAACTTTTAAAGTTTATAGATGTAAAAATTAGTATTTAGAATCTCCTTTAAAAATAAAGAAACATGTATTTTTTTGTTTTCGCAAAAACCCAATAGGAGGGGTGTAAAAGGGTGAATAATGGGTTGAATGCCTTTAATGAGGATACATATATCTCAGAAACTGAAGATTTTACAGAACTGAAAATTTGTGTATGGGATCTCCTTTAAAATTAAAGAAACACGTATTTTTTTGTTTTGGAAAATCCAATTAATGGCGGTTAAACAGGAGTGACAAATTGGGATGATTTGTTTTGAAAGACTATATCTACAGAATATCTGAGAAACGTAAAATGTTACAGACGTAAAAAATGGTATTTGGAATCTCCTGTAAATGTAAAGAAATATAGGTAATTTGTTTTTGGAAACTCCTCTTAAGGGGAACTAAAAAGGGGGTGAAATTTTAAAATGAGAATTTATACAGTATATCTCAAAAAACTTAACATGTTACAGAAGTGAAAAATGGTATTTTTTATCTCTATTAAAAATAAAGAAACGTGTATTTTGAGTTTTCGAAAATACCACTTGGGTGGAGGGGGGGTAAAAGTGACTGAAATTGGTATTGAATTATTTTAATTAGGCTACTGTTATCTCAAAAATGAAGATATTACGGACGTGAAATTTGATATTTGGAATCTGCTTTAAAAGTAAAGAAACACGAATTCTCGGAAAATCCAATGAATGGGGGGGGGGGGGGGGTGGAAGAATTGAAAAATTATTTGACTTAATTGTATGAGAATACTTACATCTAATAAAAACTAAAGTTGTAAGGGCCTACAGACGTGAAAATTGGTATTTGGATCTCCTTTTATAACAATGAAAAACCCGTTTTGGCGGGGGGAATCATCTTGGGGGCGGGAGTGAAAAGGAGTTGAATTCTTTTCATGAGGATACATACATCAAAAACTGAAGAAGTTAGAGTCATGACAATTGGTATATAGAATATCCTTTACTATTAAAGAAACAAGAATTGTTTGTCGGAAAATTCACTTGGGGGGGGGGGGGTGAAAGTGAAGAAAAGTGAATTATTTTTATCTCAAAACTGAAGGTAATAGACGTGAACATTGGAGTTTGGAATCTCCTTTAAACATAAAGAGACACGCCTTCTTTCAGTTTTTTGGTGGGGGGAAATAAACTTAACGGCGGTGGGGTGTAAAAGGAGGTGAGACCAATTGATTTTACTGTTCATAATATATTAAAAAGGAGCTTGCGTTGCTCAGGCGGCAGCGTGCCGGCCTCTCACAGCTGGGTTATGTGGTTCAAATCCCGGTCTCTCCATGTGACATTCGTGCTGGACAAAACGGAGGTGGGACAGGTTTTTCTCCGGATACTCTGGTTTTCCCTGTCATCATTCATTCCAGCAACACTGTCCAATATAATTTCATTTCATTTGTCATTCATTAATCATTGCCCCAGAGGAGTGCGACAGGTTTCGGCAGCCGGCACAATTCCTATTGTCGCCGCTAGATGGAGGCTTTATTCATTCCATTCGTGACCCTGTCGAATGACTGGAAACCGGCTGTAGATTTTCGATGTACTTATTCTGATCATAAACCGATCATTTTTAAACTTTCCTGGGTTCGTTTTCAAGAGCCATCTTTTCCTTCGGAGAACGTTCTTAGATTACAGTAGATTCTCCTGGCATATAAATAAAAATTTAAACACATTTAAAATAAACGGTAGGAACGAGATTGACCGTCCAATTGTTCACTTCTATAGTAAGGTCAATAATGCACGGATGTATGTCATTCTTATCGCCAGAAATCCCGCACACTTGCCTACGCGCGACCATGGTGCTGGTCACATTCTCAACAATGGCAATGGCAGCAGATGTAATTTACCGCCAAGTAGCGGTCTTGCATCTTGCTGTGCGGTCCAGAACATCTGTAATAATGTTGTATGTTGGGTATTCAGCCCAAAGGCTGGTTTGATCCTCTACAGCTCCACCAACAGCTGTCATAGATAGCCTAGGTGTCACTGAAGAGGCATACTAGGGAAATTAGGAGTGAGGTAGTTTCCCGTTGCTTTCCTCTCTATAATAATAATAATAATAATAATAATAATAATAATAATAATAATAATAATAATAATGTTCTGGACCGTTGTCAAAAATGCGGACCGCGCTGGAAACTGGTCCTGGACGGTTAATGGCTAAGAATGCAGTCCGGCCGCGGGTTCAGTACCGGCAAGGCACCCAAGACGACACCACGCTGGATCTCCTGAAGGATTTGGTCCATATTAAAAATGCTTATAGGAAAAGGTGGCAAAGATTTAGGGACCCAACTCACCGGGTGGAATTCATGGACCTAGCACGGGAAGTACGAAATCGATTGCTAAAAAGAAAGATTGAAAAATGGGAGGAAACTTGCCGTAATCTATTAGAAAACGAGTCAGATCGCGAATTTTGGCGGATTCTCTCAGAAAACGAATCAGATCGCGAATTTCAGCGGATTATATATAAAACAAGCATTCAATTCTAAATTCCAGTATAATACCGTAGCGAAGCATGGGTATCTTGCTAGTATTATATACAGAGTGGTCAGAGACAACGTGAACGATGTATATCAGCGTTAGAGGTTAGGTAATGCTGATAAATAATTTGAAGGAAACAATTCGATACCTCGCGCCGTTGTCACATTGTCAACTGCTGAAATTAGCCAATCAGACCGCTTCGCGGGCGAATTGATATGGACCTTGCGAGGCGGTGTTGTTAAATATCTATGTGGCTTAAGACCGACACACAAATAGCTCCAACCCCTCCTCCGCCTCTCCTCAGCACCCGTAACCATACGCAAAACAATAATGTTCTACCACTCATCATCAGCCTCTAACAAAACCAACCTCCACGAAACCTAGAGGCCCCTCGGTGGATCGAGTAGCCTAGACCCTGGAAGACCTAATCAGTAATACACTCCCCTCCTAGCAAAATAAATCCCGCCAAGATTATCAAGACAATCCCACCTAAGACAATCTCACTTCCTTAAACTTCATCTTACGGCCTCTAAATGTAAGTAATGACTAATACTGTACCTTCTACCACATACCTATATCTTTTGAGAGAGACGGTACTGATTCTTTGTCCCTCACAATGGCTACACATGCAATGTGAGAATGAAAAATCAGTAAAACGTGCTGTATGTGAGACAACTGCCCTTTGGTTCACTATGTTTGCCGTTTAAAATAACGATACCCAACATACATACACAAGCGGACCTCAACGTTATTTCCTTGCTTGATTCATTTAATTAATGACTCATATGATCCTCATTCCCAGAGTTAAAATTCCTATGCAGTAACGTTTATTTGAATACCAATTAATTAGTGAAACATTTGGGAGGGCAATAAACGTCCTTCTTTCACGCTATTCAAGATTAGAAGTGAGTAGTCAGTGTATTAATGTATCGTTACGTCTTGTTCGATTTTCTTTCACCATTCAACATGTCTAAAAGAACATCGATGTAAGTGCTTAACAAATTAATTGGCTTCATTGTCACAAGCCTAGACCCCGTCTTTGTCCTTGAAACATTCAACATCAAATCAAGTTATCTACGGCACATAACTGCTAAAATCCGGGCTGTGTGGCTCAGACAGTTGGGGCGCTGGCCTTCTGAACCCAACTTGGCATGTTCGATCCAGGCTCAGTCTGGTGGTATTTGAAGGTGCTCAAATACGTCAGCCTCGTCTCGGTAGATTTACTGGCACGTAAAAGAGCTCCTGCGGGACTAAATTCCAGCACCTCGGCGTCTCCAAAAATCGTAAAAGTAGTTTGTAGGACGTAAAGCAAATGACTGCAAGCGTTCAACAATTTTTGTACCGTAATTATAATTGTAACGTTGTTTTAGTGGACCAGAGAGGGAAGAAGTGTGAGGGATAAATGGCTAGACAAAGCATGAACCAAGGATAAATTTTTTTTAAATATACGGTATTTGCCGGAAAACTTTTCAAATAATAACGACAAGTACAACAAGAATGCGAACAAACTCTGGAGCTTAAGTTTTTCATCAGGGGAGAGAAGCTGCTATTTACATTAGATAAGTCTTCAAGTGTTCATCAGACCAACAGGTCAACTTATGCATACGTTTTTGGTATGAAATTACCAATTTCGAAAGAGAATTGATCCATGGACCATATTACCGAGAAGCTAGACCTTGTAAAATTAATTTCAGAAGATGGGAATCAAACCCTTAGTTTGAGAACAGATATACTTCAAGAGGGAGTACAGACCCTCAGTTAGAGTAATTACACCATCAGACTTGATTTTTAACACTTTAGGAGGGCATCAAACCCTGAACTACAACTTCACACTTCAGGTCCCTTACATGAGAGTTCATTTGAACAATAATTACCATATTTCAAATCTCATTAGGCTTTTACACTCGCGACCCTTATTCAAATAGGGAAGCCATACACACGGACGGATCGGAAGATCCAGAAAGTAACAGAAGGCGAAACCCATACTACACGGCTCAGAAAGTAAAAAGTGGAGATGCCGAGAACAAAGTGAAAGGGAGGCTCAACCCACTGAAACATTCCCAGGACATGACTTGTCATAAAACCTAGCATGGCAAAAGGCCCGGTGACACAGAGCATAAGCCATACTGCTTGGTGACTGAGAAAGGAAAAGTACAAGTCCGAAACTCAAGGTAGAAAAAATTAGAATTAGGAAACTTAGTCAACAAAAAACAAAGTGAATAAGGGAAACGAGATTACACGCGCTACGTTGCATGTCCGCTGCAGCAACGGCCTCAAACGGAAACTTTTATATCACGCCTGATACATACAACGCTATCTCTTCTCGGTCAAAACAATTGTTGACATCCTGTCAGGTGGACAGCATTTGAATTTCATCGAGCACAAATCTTCCCATGTTAAAAACACATACATTCCTCCCTAACATACCAATATCATCAAACCACAGGACGGCTATGCATGCGAGCTGGGAGTTTTACGCGATGATTCATCTGCAGTCATAACCCAAAAGACCTGAATTGGAACCCATGGAACATACATTCCGTTGATTGGGACTTGAACATCGACCGCAGTGTTGAGAAGCCAATGTTAGCTATCATAACTATCTCTCCAGAAAGCGAAAAATTGCGTATTTTCTGTCATCTTGTCGTATGTTTGCCAGTGCAGTCAATTAGTTTATTCCTCTGTAGTGCCTCCTTTCTCCGATGACTTAAGTTTAATGGCAGATAATGTCAAAAACTGGCGTGTACTCACTAATGTATGAAAATCTGTATTTACATAATTTAGAAGTATACTGATTACTTCTCCTTCTTATACCGCTTTTCCCACACATGTCGGGTCGCGGGTGCGAACTGCGTCGCACATGTCCATTTGGCCCTGTTTTATGGCCAGATGCCCTTCCTGATGCAACTCTGTATGGAGGGATGTAATCACTACTGCATATTTCTGTTGGTAGTTGTAGTGTGATTGGTAGCGGTTGGTAGTGTGATATGTTGTCTGGATATGAAGAGGAGAGTGTTGAGATGGACAGAAACACCCAGTTCCCGAACCAGAAGAATTAATCAAAAGCTGTTAAAATCCACAACCCGGCCGGAAATCAAACCCGGGACCCTCTCAATCGAAGGGCAGTACGCTGACTATCCATTCAAGGAGTTGGGCGTTAGAAGAATACTGACTAATGTATGAAAATCTGTATTTTCAATTTTAAATGATACAGAAATCTCACAAGATAGAATGTAAGGTGGCAAATACATAATAAAGGTAATCATAACGATCTTTTAATTCAATGATTTGTATATTTTACTTCTCCCGGTGACGAATGCCAAGCAGCACGGCTGAATACGCGGACAAGGAGGTCGACTTCTTACCTTTCTCCTGACTCTTCATATTTATCAATATTACTAATATTAAGTATATATTTCGTGTTTTATTACTGCGTTTTCTTCTTCTGTGGCTTTTCCGATACAATGCCTATGAAGATGGATGTTTTCAACTACAGTATTACGTGTTTCTGTAGTGGTTTGTAGTGTGCTATATTTTGTTCAAATGAAGATACGTGTATTAAGAGAAGTCCATGTGCCAGAAGATACCAGAGAATGCCACTGATACCAGCCGTCTGGAAGCGATTGTCCCATAATATACGGTATATCTAACAATGTGCGTTTGTTAGTTTACAGTACCTCAAATGGAAGGTAGGGGGAGGTTCGGCTTCAAATTCCAAGACTGTTGTATCCATAGACATTATTTGAAAACAAAGTGGTCCGGTGACCAATAGAGATTAATTAAAGAATATATTGCCTGGCATATACGTCTGTTTATAATCAATGGTTGCCAGCAAGACTTCTTGCAACCTGCTGATATCCTAGAGTGAATAACCTATCATCCATATCATCCCCACACACAATAATTTCAGAACCAAATAAAGATCAGTTTCATTCCTTACTTTGTTTGAACATTGGGAAACGTGGGTAATTAAGCCGGTATAACGCCACTTGTCAATGCTAGGTGTAGACAACGAGTTTAAACATTTAAGAATGCATGTCATTACAATCGTGAGACGGCAATAGCAAAATATCACTCCCCACAAGAAAGAACCAAATAACATGACCTATTCAGAACGAGAAGACAGGCGAACAGCTTAGCGTACTTCCCTCACCACATTTAATGTGCCGTTAAGTAAAGAAGGTTCTGCTGTAAAGGTCAGTCGTAAAGCTTCTCCCAGCCGAGACCACTGTCTAAGGAAAACTGCGCGATATTCCATGACTTAGACACCATTTCTAAATGGCACCAACTCCATAATAGGTTGCTAAAAGAAGTACCAAGTTCCTACAAATTGATGTGAACGTGCAATTATAAAAGTCGGTGGTGTAACAACCTGTGAACAAGATGATCATCTTGTTGAAGCTTAAACCACATTATAATCCCAGTTAGACTGAATAGTATGTTTTCTCGTACACTGTAGGTCTACAGAGGTAACTAAGTGACTCGACACTATCCTCAGCGAATTTAGCAAAGAGTGTGGAAATTATTATACTCGTGGATTTGTCTTAACTTGCAGCCCCGTGGTGTAGGTGTAGCGTGCCTGCATCCTACCCGGAGGCCCTGGGTTAGATTCCAGGCCACGTCAGGGATTTTTACCTGGATCTGAGGGCTGGTTGGAGATCTTCTCAGCGTACGTGATTACAATTGAAGAGTCCCGAAAGCACGAATAATGGCCGAGAGAATTCGCCGTCCGTACTGACCACACGACACCTCGTAAACTGCAGGTCTTCGGGCTGAGAAAAGGCAAAGGACCTTCGGGGCTGTTGAGCCACGGGGTTTGGTTTTCATATGTCTCAACTTAGTATTACTTTCCAACATCACACACAACACGAAACTTCCCTCGTGACACATTTCACGATAGCAGATATTAATACGGGGTGGCCGCCCTTTTCCTCATGGTAGATCTAATTCTGCCGGAGATACTACCTGCCCAGGAATAGTAGCCACTTCTTCTGGTAGAACTGTGGCCAGACTACTTCCTGATGTAAGTCTGTGTCTGCAGCGACATCGGCGTTCACACCAGCGGTGTTCTATGAAATTCAATTCAGAATATTTCTGAAAACTCCGTGTCCACAAACCATTTGAGCAATAGACTTGCACTGTCACGTCGATACAGACAGCAGTCATGACCAAAATGGTCTTCTGCCTTAGACAGTAGGGGCTGCCTGGCCGAGGTGGTAAAGGCGTGCTCGGTTCGCCCGGAAGGACGTGGGTTCCAATACCCGTCAGAAAGTCGTAAAATTTAAGAAACGAGACTTCCACTTCCGGAGGTGCACATGGCCCTGAGGTCCACTCAGCCTACACCAAAAACGAGTACCAGGTTAATTCCTGGGGGCAAAGGCGGCCGGGCGTAGAGTTAACCACTCTACCCCATCAAGTGCCTCCAAGGGCCTTCATGGCCTGTTCGGAGATGACTTTGCTTTTCTTTGCTTTGCCTTAGACTACATAGCCTTGTATAGTCGCTCAAAATAAGAATGAGAGCATAGAGCTGTATGTTCCTGCTATTCAGTTTTTTATCGGACTTACATTAAATAATTAACCTCCCACGTAGATACAAACCACGGGATACAATAAACATTGCATCTTCACTTTCAGTTATTTCTGAGAAAAGTGTGTCTGCGAGGAACTTATACAGTACGATACTACGCGCTCATTCCTTTCTTGAGCGACTGTACTACAACGTTGTGGTCATCTTCGCTGTTGACACCACATATGATGGTTATTGGTTTTATGTCCCAAAAACGGGTTAACTTCTACGAGTTTTGAAGACGCCAAGATGCTGGATATTTTGTCACGCAGTTCTTTTACGTGCCGGTAAATCAATCGACACGAGGCTGGCGTATTTGAGCAGCTAAATATATATAACACCAGACTGAGCTAGGATTGAATCCGCCAACTTACGGTCAGAAAGTCAACGTCTACACCCTGGTTATTTTTACTTCGGGGGGTCCACAGAAGCCACTCCCCCCGCGTGCTGACCAACAAAAGCTAGGTCGCCTCCGACATGGCTATTAATTCTAAGAGGAAGAGACAGCAGAGGGGGTTGGGAAGTAACGATACTAATCAAGTATCGTGCCTGTATCCGTGTCAATTATACTACCAGGCAGATTAAATGATGATGATGATGATGATGATGATGATGATGATGATGATGATGATGATGATGATGATGCTCGTTGTTTAAAGGGGCTGAAAATCCAGGCCATCGGCTCCCCAGGCGTATTAGGTATTCGGTTGCGTCGTACTGGAAGTTGGTAATAAGGTCCAGGAGAAAACCCCATAGAGAGAAATTGAAATATGCTTGCAGGTAAAACCTAGAATGTTCTACATAGCACATGCAAAGGATGTGGTCTGGAAAAGTCCAGGCAATGTTTTTAGTTAGGAATAGCTATCGTGAACAAGTCATTATACCTTTCCAAGCCAGTCCAGTTATTCGGGGGATGATCAATCCTTTAGGCATTGCTGTGACTAGCGCGAGTCTTGCCGGTAACCAAGCCATGCCGTGAGAAATCCTAAGACCTTCTGCAAAGCTTGTTCTCCATGGGGTGCCTGGTGCCTCGTCTCCCATTCCGGAGAACGTGGCCACTCCCGCCGGGGCGGTGCTGGAATATGGCGATGGGCTTTCTTCTTCACCGCCCGAGCCATGGCCTTATTTACTGGGCAACTGCGATGAGAGACCGGATGCACCCCCCCCCCCCCACCACCACCACCACCACCACGCAGTTGACACACACTGGCGCCTACGTAAGTGCCGAGCAGACTGGTGGTGGTCACCAGCAAAGTGATTGCATCGTACCTGGAGCCCATAATTTACCTGACAGCGGAAACACTACAAGAGTTGCAGAGGGGGACGTTCTGATCTCACCGATTGTTGTGAACTGCTGGGGGTCGCTCTTGATTGGTCTCCGGATTGAATGCTTCCCTGGGTGCAGTCGCAAGTATCGGCTGAGTGGCCCTCTTCTGGTGGGCTTGCTTCTTCTTCCTCCTGATGCCGGACCTCGTCTTCTTGGTGACAATGGTGTGGCCTCGTCCTGGTAGAGCCCCTCTAATCATCTTAGGTGCCCTGAGGGAACGGGTTATCCTGTTGCTGTTCTGTCTTCTTCTTCTTCCTGGGTGGCAGCTGCAGTGCGCCAAAACAGTGAAGTCACTCCTGTCCTGTAGGACACTTTCAGGTGTCTGCGTCGTGGTAATGGTGTAATGATGCTAGGAGGCCTCTACACTACGTATCATAACCGCATGCCTATTAGGTATCGTTATCTAGGCAAACTAGCCCATCGGACGGCTCACATAGTATCCAGTTATCCACTGTCCAGCAGTATCGCATATTCCATAATTTTAGGCGGTGCTTAGAGGCACGGAAGAAACTCTTGGTTTATTGGTAGACGCTCGTCCACGCAACCCATTCCTCTTAACTCTTGACGCCTAGTCATGGCGCTAGCTGGACAATTAGGAGCACTGCAAAACTTGTGTAATCTCAGTAGATATCTGGTGATTTGCAGAAAGTAACTTCTTCAACCTGCGACGGCTTCTGCCAGTTATTAAACAGAGTCTGCCTGCCCGGTTGTGTCTTCATATTTCCAATTCATATTCATTAGTTATCACATTACTAAAGGGCAACTTGGATAAGATAAGATAAGATAAGATAAGATAAGATAAGATAAGATAAGATAAGATAAGATAAGATAAGATAAGAAGGTTTTAAATACCCGTACTGATGTGGCAGCAAATAATTGGTCCATGTTCGAAGTACCTGACCTTCCCATTCTGCTGTACTTCTCATTAATGAACAACACATAGTACTCTTACACCTGTAAATGCAGACATAAGTACTATAAGGATTCACTTTATTTACAGAAGCAGACATAGGTCCTAAGTATTTATCCATTCATGCTCTGGCTCTTGCAAATAGATCAGACGCTTAGAAAATTTAAGTTGGAACTCTTTTCAGTATATTTCCATTTCCTCGTTCGATAAATACATATATGGGTAATATCGCTTAAGCTCTTCTGAATAATAACCTAATAACACTTTCTTCCAGTGTGGATGTTTAGAATGAGACGTCGCTATCCTGACAAACACCCCCTCCCCACAAACTGATAATTAAGCGCTGCGAATAGCAACATACCTATGTCTGTCATTGATCAAACTCTAGTCGTCCTTTAATCAGTGCATAACAAACACATTGGTTCTGGTTTACTGTCATGTGTATTGAATGGACTGGAAAGGAAAGAAAACTAAGAAGAGAGGAGAGTTATTATGAATCTTCACGAACAGGAGAAGAACTATACAGAGATTGCAAATGTGGTGAACAGAAGTCGTAAAGAAGTGCATAGCACAATACAGAACAGTTACACGAAGGAAACAGTCTTGCCAGATCTGGACGACAACAAAAGCTAAGCATCAGAGACAAGAGGAAGATCTAATTAATGGGGATCCCAAAATTACAGCATCCAAAATAGCAGCTGACCTGAGAGAGAACCTTGGAAATGAGATTCATATTACGTACTGTCCGCGGGAAGCTGACTACATCCCCCATGGTTTTACACAATGAAAGGTGCAGTGTCTGTACACATCAAGAGAACATGATCACACGTTTGTGTGCAATGTCTGATAGCCATGAAAGCCTGCGTACATCATTGAAAAATGCAGCAATTTTCGAATGATTTACCGTTGATAACAAATCAACTTTATATAATATTTTCCTCTCTCTTTTTCCCTTCCTAACATTCTAAACACAAAATTAACTAAAGATCTTTGTTCTGCTTCCGTTGTATCATTCAGCGATACCTAAATAGCCTTTATCTTAGCTTGCCTAACGTCGCTTTACAAAGCTAATGAGAAGGGACCATTTAGAGGTAGAAATATTGTGTTTCCTAACTGTTGACTCATCCGGGACGGGTTCTTTCGTATAATCTATATATATAAAATAGCTTGTCCTGACTGACTGACTGATTCATCATCGCCGAGCCAAAACTACTGGACATAAAGAAATGAAATTTTGGGGATATATTCACATTATGATGTAAGTGCTCGCTAAGAGAGGATTTTTGGATATTCCTTCGGTAAGGGGGTGAAATTTTAAAATGAGTGTATCTATATCTCAAAACTTTAAACGTTTATAGATGTGAAAATTGGTATTTAGAATCTTCTTTAATTTAAGGAAACACGTATTTTTTTGTTTTCAGAAAATCCCAATAGGAGGGGTGAAAAGGGGTGAAAATGGGGGAAAATGGGTTGAATGCCTTTAATCAGGATACCGGTACTTATATATCAGAAACTGAAGATATTACAGACCTGAAAATTGGTACTTTTGATCTCTTTTAAAAATAAAGAAACACGTATTTTTTTTGTTTTTGGAAAATCCAATTAATGGGAGGGTGAAAAGGGGGTGAATTTTTAAAATGAGTGAATCTATATCTCGAAACTTTTAAAATTTGCTGATGTAAAAATAGGTATTTAGAATCTTCATTAAAAATAAAGAAACACGTATTTTTTTGATTTCGGAAAATCGCAATAGGAGTGAAAAGGGGTGAAAATGGGTTGAATGCCTTTAATGAGGCTACTTATATCTCAGAAACTGAAGATTATTACAGACCTGAAAATTGGTGTTTGGGATCTCCTTTAAAAATAAAGGAGCACTTATTTTTTTTTGTTTCTGGAAATCCCAATTAAGGGGGGTGAAAAGGGGGGTAATATTTTAAAATGAGTGTATCTATATCTCAAAACTTTTAAAGGTTATAGATGTAAAAATTGGTATTTAGAATCTCCTTTAAGAATAAAGATACACGTATTTTTTGTTTTCGGAAAATCGCAATAGGAGGAGTGAAAAGGGGTGAAAAATGGGTTGAATGCCTTTAATGAGGCTACTTATATTTCAGAACCTGAAGATATTACAGACCTGAAAATTGGTGTTTGGGATCTCCTTTAAAAATAAAGAAACACGTACTTTTTTGTTTGTGGAAAATCCAATTAATGGGGGGGGGGGGTGAAAAGGGGGTGATTTTTTAAAATGACTGTATCTATATCTCAAAACTTTTAAAGTTTATAGATGTTAGAATTGGTATTTAGAGTCTCCTTTAAAAATAAAGAAACACGTATTCTTTTGTTTTCGGAAAATCCCAATAGGAAGGGTGTAAAAGGGTGAAAAATGGGTTGAATGCCTTTAATGAGGCTACTTATATTTCAGAACCTGAAGATATTACAGACCTGAAAATTGGTATTTTGGATCTACTTTAAAAGCAAAGAAACACGTATTTTTTTCGTTTTTGGAAAATCCAAATATTGGGGGGTGAAAGGGGGGGTGAATTTTTTAAAATTTTTAAAATCTTAAAACTTTAAAATTTACAGATGTAAAAATTGGTAGTTAGAATCTCCTCTAAAAATAAAGGAACACGTATTTTTTGGTTTCCTGTAAATCCTAATAGGAGGGGTGTAAAAGGGGTGATAAATGGGTTGAATGCCTTTAATGGGTTTACATATATCTCAGAAACGAAAGATATTACAGAACTGAAAATTTGTATATGGGATCTCCTTTAAAAATAAAGAAACACGTAATTCTTAGTTTTTGGGAAATCCAATTAATGGCGGTTAAACAGGCGTGACAAATTGGGATGAATTTTTTGAAAGACTATGTCTACAGAATATCATGGAAACGTAAAATGTTACAGACGTAAAAAGTGGGTGTTTGGAATCTCCTGTAAATGTAAATAAACATATGTGATTTGTTTTTGGAAACTCCACTTAAGGGGATCTCAAAAGGGGTGAAATTTTAAAATGAGAATTTTTACAGTACATCAAAAAAAAAACTTAACATGCTACAGAACTGAAGGTATTTTTTATCTCTATTAAACATAAAGAAACGTGTGTTTTTAGTTTTCGGAAATACCACTTGGGTGGAGGGGAGTGGTAAAAGTGACTGAAAATGGTGTTGAATTCTTTTAATTAGGCTACTGATATCACAAAAATGAAGACGTTACAGACGTGAAATTTGATATTTGCAATCTGCTTTAAAAGTAAAGAAACACGTATTCTCGGAAAATCCAATGAAGGGGGGGGGGGGGAGAATTGAAAAATTAATTGGCTTAATTGTATGAGAATACATACATCTAATAAAAACTAAAGTTGTTACAGACGTGAAAATTCGTATTTGGATCTCCTTTAAAAACAAAGAAAAGCGCGTTTTGGTGGGGAAACCACCTTGGAGGGCGGGAGTGTAAAGGAGTTGAATTTCTTTCATGAGGACACATAAATCAAAAACTGAAGAAGTTAGAGCTGTGATAATTGGTATTTAGAAGATCCTTTACTATTAAAGAAACAAGTATTTTTTGCGGGAAAATTCACTTAGGGGGGGATTATTGTGAAATGAAGTGAAAAAAAGTAAATTATTTTTATGGGGATACTTATATCTCAAAACTGAAGGTAATAGACGTGAACATTCGTGTCTGGAATCTCCCTTAAACATAAAGAAACAAGCATTCTTTAAATTTTTTTGGGGGGAGGGGGGTGGCGGTAAATAAACTTAACGGCGGTGGGGTGTAGAAGTAGGTGAGACCAATTGATTTTAGCTGTTATTAATGTACTTATAAGGATCCTCCGTTGCTCAGGCGGCAGCGCGCCGGCCTCTCACAGCTGGGTCCAATGTGCGGACCGCGCTGGAAACGGCTCCTGGACGGGTAATGACTAAGAATGCAGTCCGGCCGCGGGTTCAGTGCCGCCAAGGCACCCAATATGACACCACGCTGGATCTCCTGAACGATTTCATCCATATTAAAAATGAATATAGGAAAAGATGGCAATGATTTACAGACCCAACTGACCGGGAGGAATACCTGAGCCTAGCCCGGGAAGTACGAAATCGATTGCTGGAAAGGAAGATTGAAAAATGGGAGGAAACGTGCCGTACTCTAATAGAAAACGAGTCAGATTTGGAATTTTGGTGGATTCTCGCAGAAAACGAGTCAGATCGCGAATTTCGGTGGATTATATATCTAAAGCAATAAGCATTCAATTATAAATTTCAGTATAATACCGTAGCGAAGCACGGGTATCTTGCTAGTCTATCTATATATATAAAATAACTTGTCCTGACTGACTGACTGACTGACTGACTGATTCATCATCGCCGAGCCAAAACCACTGGACATAAAGAGATGAAATTTTGGGGATATATTCATATTAAGACGTAGGTGCTCGCTAAGAGAGGATTTTTGGATATTCCTTCGCTAAGGGGGTGAAAACGGGGGTGAAATTTTAAAATGAGTTGCTCTATATCTCAAAACTTTAAAAGTTTACAGATGTAAAAATTGGTATTTAGAATCTTCTTTAAAAATAAGGAAACACGTATTTTTTTGTTTTCAGAAAATCCCAATAGGAGGGGTGAAAAAGGGTGAAAATGGGGAAAAATGGTTTGAATGCCTTTAATCAGGATACCGGTACCTATATCTCAGAAACTGAAGATATTACAGACCTGAAAATTGGTACTTTTGATCTCTTTTAAAAATAAAGAAACACGTATTTTTTTGTTTTAGGAAAATCCAATTAATGGGAGGGTGAAAAGGGGGTGAATTTTTAAAATGAGTGGATCTATATCTCCAAACTTTTAAAGTTTACAGATGTAAAAATTGGTATTTAGAACCTTCATTAAAAATAAAGGAACACGTATTTTTTTGTTTTCGGAAAATCGCAATAGGAGGAGTGAAAAGGGGCTAAAAAGTGGTTGAATGCCTTCAATGAGGCTACTTATATATCAGAAACTGAAGATATTACAGACCTGAAAATTGGTGTTTGAGATCTCCGTTAAAAATAAAGAAACACGTATTTTTTTTTTGTTTCTGGAAAATAAAATTTAGGGGGGGGGGGTGAAAAGGGAGTAATATTTTAAAATGAGTGTATCTATCTCAAAATGTTTAAAGGTTATATATGTGAAAATTGGTATTTAGAATCTCCTTTAAGAATAAATAAACACACGTATTTTTTCGTTTTTGGAAAATCCAAATATTGGGGGGTAAAAAGGGGGGAGTGAAAATTTTTTTAAATGAGTGTGTATACATCTTAAAACTTTAAAATTTACAGATGTAAAAATTGGTAGTTAGAATCTCCTCTAAAAATAAAGGAAAACGTATTTTTTGTTTCCTGTAAATCCCAATAGGAGGGGTGTAAAAGGGTGAAAAATGGGTTGAATGCCTTTAATGAGGATACATATATCTCAGAAACGAAAGATATTACAGAACTGAAAATTTGTATATGGGATCTCCTTTAAAAATAAAGAAACACATATTTTTTAGTTTTGGAAAATCCAATTAATGGCGGTTAAACAGGAGTGAAAAATTGGTGAATTTTTGAAAGACTATATCTACAGAATATCTTGGAAACGTGAAATGTTACAGACGTAAAAAGTGGGTGTTTGTAATCTCCTGTAAATCTAAAGAAATATAGGTGATTTGTGTTTGGAAACTCCACTTAAGGGGAACTAAAAAAAGGGGTGAAATTTTAAAATGAGAATTTTTACAGTTTATCACAAAAAACTTAACATGTTACAGAAGTGAAAAATGGTATTTTTTATCTCTATTAAACATAAAGAAACGTGTATTTTTAGCTTTCGGAAATACCACTTGGGTGGAGGGGGGGGGGTAAAAGTGACTGAAAATGGTGTAGAATTAGTTTAATTAGGCTATTGATATCTCAAAAATGAAGATGTTACAGACGTGAAATTTGATATTTGCAATCTGCTTTAAAAATAAAGAAACACGTATTCTTGGAAAATCCAATGAAGTGGGGGGGGGGGGTGAAAGAATTGAAAAAATAATTGAATTAATTGAATGAGAATACATACATCTAATAAAAACTAAAGTTGTTACAGACGTGAAAATTCGTATTTGGATCTCCTTTAAAAACAAAGAAAAACGCGTTTTGGGGGGAAACCATCTTGGAGGGCGGGAGTGTAAAGGAGTTGAATTCCTTTCATGAGGACACATAAATCAAAAACTGAAGAAGTTAGAGTCGTGATAATTGGTATTTAGAAGATCCTTTACTATTAAAGAAACAAGTATTTTTTGCGGGAAAATTCACTTGGGGGGGGGGGGGGAGTAGAGTGAAATGAAGTGAAAAAAGTAAATAATTTTTATGGGGATACTTATATCTCAAAACTGAAGGTAATAGACGTGAACATTGGTGTTTGAAATCTTCTTTAAACATAAGAAACAAGCCTTCTTTTAATTTTTTGTGGGGGGGGGGGGTTGCCGTTAAATAAACTTAACGGCGGTGGGGTGTAGAAGGAGGTGAGACCAATTGATTTTACTGTTCTTAATGTACTTATAAGGATCCTCGGCAGCGCGCCGGCCTCTCACAGCTGGGTTCCGTGGTTCAAATCCCGTTCACTCCATGTGATATTCGTGCTGGACAAAACGGAGGCGGGACAGGTTTTTCTCCGGATACTCCGGTTTTCCTGTCATCATCCATTCCAGCAACACATAATAATAATAATAATAATAATAATAATAATAATAATAATAATAATAATAATAATAATAATAATAATAATAATAATAATAATAATAATAATGTTCCGGACCGTCTTCAAATTTGCGGACCGCGCTGGAAACGGCTCCTGGACGGGTAATGACTAAGAATGCAGTCCGGCCGCGGGTTCAGTGCCTTCTAGGCACCCAATATGACACCACGCCGGATCTCCTAAAGGATTTTATCCATATTAAAAATGATTATAGGAAAAGATGGCAAAGATTTACGGACCCAACTGACCGGGAGGAATACCTGAGCCTAGCCCGGGAAGTACGAAATCGATTGCTGGAAAAGAAGATTGAAAAATGGGAGGAAACATGCCGTAATGTAATAGAAAACGAGTCAGATCGGGAATTTTGGTGGGTTCTCGCAGAAAACGAGTCAGACCGCGAATTTCGGCGGTTTATATATCTAAAACAATAAGCATTCAATTATAAATTTCAGTATAATACCGTAGCGAAGCACGGGTATCTTGCTAGTCTATATATATAAAAGAACTTGTCCTGACTGACTGACTGATTCATCATCGCCGAGCCAAAACTACTGGACATAATGAAATGAAATTTTGGGGATATATTCATATTAAGATGTAGGTGCTCGCTAAGAGAGGATTTTTTGACATTCCGTCGCTAAGGGGGTGAAAAGGGGGGTGAAATTTTAAAAAGAGTGTATCTATATCTCAAAACTTTAAAAGTTTACAGATGTAAAAATTGGTATTTAAAATCTTCTTTTAAAATAAGGATACACGTATTTTTTTGTTTTCTGAAAATCCCAATAGGAGGGGTGAAAAAGGGTGAAAATGGGGAAAAATGGGTTGAATGCCTTCAATGAGGATACCGGTACTTATATCTCAGAAACTGAAGATATTACAGACCTGAAAATTGGTACTTTTAATCTCTTTTAAAAATAAAGAAACACGTATTTTTTTGTTTTCGGAAAATCCAATTAATTGGAGGGTGAAAAGGGGGTGAATTTTTAAAATGTGTGAATCTCTATCTCCAAACTTTTAAAGTTTGCAGATGTAAAAACTGGTATTTAGAATCTTCATTAAAAATAAAGAAACACGTATTTTTTTGTTTTCGGAAAATCGCAATAGGAGGAATGAAAAGGGGTGGAAAAAGGGTTGAATGCCTTTAATGAGGCTACTTATATCTCAGAAACTGAAGATATTACAGACCTGAAAATCGGTGTTTGGGATCTCCTTTAAAAAAAAAGAAACACGTATTTTTTTCCTGGAAAATCCAATTAAGGGAGGGGGTGAAAGGGGGGTAATATTTTAAAATGAGTGTATCTATATCTCAAAACTTTTAAAGGTTGTAGATGTGAAAATTAGTATTTAGAATCTCCTTTAAAAATAAAGAAACACGTATATTTTGTTTTCGGAAAATCCAATTAATGGCGGTTAAACAGGAGTGACAAATTGGGGTGAATTTTTGAAAGACTATATCTACAGAATATCTTGGAAACGTAAAATGTTACAGACGTAAAAAGTGGGTGTTTGGAATCTCCTGTAAATGTAAAGAAACATAGGTGATTTGTTTTTGGAAACTCCACTTAAGGGGAACTCAAAAGGGGTGAAATTTTGAAATGAGAATTTTTACAGTATATCCAGAAAACATAACATGTTACAGAAGTGAAAAATGGTATTTTTTATCTCTATTAAACATAAAGAAACATGTATTTTTAGTTTTCGAAAATATCACCTGTGTGGAGGGGGGGGGTAAAGGTGACTGAAAATGGTGTTGAATTCTTTTAATTAGGCTACTGATATATCAAAAATGAATATTTTACAGACGTGAAATTTGATATTTTCAATCTGCTTTAAAAGTAAAAGTACACGTATTCTCTTAAAATCCAATGAAGCGGGGGGGGGGGGGGAGGGGGGTGAAAGAATTGAAAAATTAATTGGCTTAATTGAATGAGAATACATACATCTAATAAAAACTAAAGTTATTACAGATGTGAAAATTCGTATTTGGATCTCCTTTAAAAACAAAGAAAAACGCGTTTTGGGCGGGAAACCATCTTGGAGGGCGGGAGTGTTAAGGAGTTGAATTCCTTTCATGAGGACACATAAATCAAAAACTGAAGAAGTTAGAGTCGTGATAATTGGTATTTAGAAGATCCTTTACTATTAAAGAAACACGTATTTTTTTCGGGAAAGTTCACTTGGGGGGGGGGGAGGGAGTAGTGTGAAATGAAGTGAAAAAAGTAAATTACTTTTATGGGGATTGTTATATCTCAAAACTGAAGGTAATAGACGTGAACATTGGTGTTTGGAATCTCCCTTAAACATAAAGAAACAAGCCTTCTTTTAATTTTTTTGCGGGTTGGTGGGGGTGGCGGTAAATAAACTTAACGGCGGTGGGGTGTAGAAGGAGGTGAGACCAATTGATTTTACTGTTATTAATGTACTTATAAGGATCCTCCGTTGCTCAGGCGGCACCGCGCCGGCCTCTCAAAGCTGGGTTCCGTGGTTCAAATCCCGGTCACTCCATGTGACATTCGTGCTGGACAAAACGGAGGCGGGACAGGTTTTTCTCCGGATACTCCGGTTTTCCCTGTCATCAGCCATTCCAGCAACACATAATAATAATAATAATAATAATAATAATAATAATAATAATAATAATAATAATGTTCCGGACCGTCGTCAAATGTGCGGACCGCGCTGGCAACGGCTCCTGGACGGGTAATGACTAAGAATGCAGTCCGGCCGCGGGTTCAGTGCCGCCAAGGCACCCAATATGACACCACGCCGGATCTCCTGAAGGATTTTATCCATATTAAAAATGATTATAGGAAAGGATGACACAGATTTACGGACCCAACTGACCGGGAGGAATACCTGAGCCTAGCCCGGGATGTACGAAATCGATTGCTGGAAAGGAAGATTGAAAAATGTGAGGAAACGTGCCGTAAAATAATAGAAAACCAGTCAGATCGGGAATTTTGGTGGATTCTCGCAGGAAACGAGTCAGATCGCGAATTTCGGCGGATTATATATCTAAAACAATAAGCATTCAATTATAAATTTCGGTATAATACCGTAGCGAAGCACGGGTATCTTGCTAGTATATATATAAAATAGCTTGTCCTGACTGACTGACTGATTCATCATCGCCGAGCCAAAACTACTGGACATAATGAAATGAAATTTTGGGGATACATTCATATGAAGATGTAGGTGCTCGCTAAGAGAGGATTTTTGTATATTCCGTTGCTAAGGGGGTGAAAAGGGGGGGTGAAGTTTTAAAATGAGTGCACCTATATCTCAAAACTTTAAAAGTTTACAAATGTAAAAATTGGTATTTAGAATCTTCTTTGAAAATAAGGAAACACGTATTTTTTTGTTTTCAGAAAATCCCAATAGGAGGGGTGAAAAAGGGTGAAAATGGGGGAAAACGTGTTGAATGCCTTTAATCAGGATACCGGTACTTATATCTCAGAAACTGAAGATATTACAGACCTGAAAATTGGTACTTTTGATCTCTTTTAAAAATAAAGAAACACGTATTTTTTTGTTTTTGGAAAATCTAATTAATGGGAGGGTGAAAAGGGGGTGAATTTTTAAAATTAGTGAATCTATATCTCCAAACTTTTAAGGTTTGCAGATGTAAAAATTGGTATTTAGAATCTTCATTAAAGATAAAGAAACACGTATTTCTTTGTTTTCGGAAAATCGCAATAGGAGGTGTGAAAAGGGGTAAAAAAGGGGTTGAATGCCTTTAATGAGGCTACTTATATCTCAGAAACTGAAGATATTATAGACCTGAAAATTGGTGTTTGGGATCTCCTTTAAAAATAAAGAAACACGTATTTTTTTGTTTCTGGAAAACCCAATTAAGGGGGGTAAAAAGGGGTACTATTTCAAAATGAGTGTATCTATATCTTAAAACTTTTAAAGGTTATAGGTGTAAAAATAGGTATTTAGAATCTCCATTAAAGATAAAGGAACACGTATATTTTGTTTTCGGAAACTCCTAATAGGAAGGGTGGAAAAGGTTGAAAAAGGGGTCGAATGCATTTCATGAGTCTACTTATATTTCAGAACCTGAAGATATTACAGACCTGAAAATTGGTGTTTGGGATCTCCTTTAAGAATAAATAAACACGTATTTTTTGTTTGTGGAAAATACAATTAATGGGGGGGGTGAAAAAAGGGTGATTTTTTAAAATGAGTGTATCTATATCTCAAAACTTTTTAAGTTTATAGATGTAAATATTGGTATTTAGAATCTCCTTTAAAAATAAAGAAACATGTATTCTTTTGTTTTAGGAAAATCCCAATAGGAAGGGTGTAAAAGGGTGAATAATGGGTTGAATGCCTTTCATGAGTATACTTATATTTCAGAACCTGAAGATATTACAGACCTGAAAATTGGTATTTTGGATCTACTTTAAAAGTAAAGAAACAGGTATTTTTTCGTTTTTGGAAAATCCAAATATTGGGGGGTGAAAACGGGGGTGAATTTTTTAAAATGAGTGTGTCTACATCTTAAAACTTTAAAACTTACAGATGTAAAAATTGGTGGTTAGAATCTCCTCTAAAAACAAAGGAACACGTATTTTTTTTGTTTCCAGTAAGTCCTAATAGGAGGGGTGTAAAAGGGTGAAAAATGGGTTGAATGCCTTTAATGAGGATACACATATCTCAGAAACGAAAGATATTACAGAACTGATAATTCGCATATGTGATCTCCTTTAAAAATAAAGAAACACGTATTTTTTAGTTTTTGGAAAAGCCAATTAATGGCGGTTAAACCGGAGTGACAAATTGGGGTGAATTTTTTGAAAGACTATATCTACAGAATATCTTGGAATCGTAAAATGTTACAGACGTAAAAAGTGGGTGTAAATCTCCTGTAAATGTAAAGAAATATAGGTTATTTGTTTTTGGAAACTCTACTTAAGGGGAACCCAAAAGGGGTGAAATTTTAAAATGAGAATTTTTACGGATATCTAAAAAACTTAACATGTTACAGAAGTGAAAAACGGTATTTTTATCTCTATCAAACATAAAGAAAAGTGTATTTTTAGTTTTCGGAAATACCACTTGGGTAAAGGGCGGGGGGGGGGGGTAAAAGTGACTGAAAATGGTGATGAATTCTTTTAATTAGGCTATTGATATCTCAAAAATGAAGATGTTACAGATGTGAAATTTGATATTTGCAATCTCCTTTAAAAGTAAAGAAACACGTATTCTCGGAAAATCCAATGAAGGGGGCGGGGGGGGGTGAAAGAATTGAAAAAATAATTGAATTAATTGAATGAGAATACATACATCTAATAAAAACTAAAGTTGTTACAGACGTGAAAATTCGTATTTGGATCTTCTTTAAAAACAAAGAAAAACGCGTTTTGGGGGGAAACCATCTTGGAGGGCGGGAGTGTAAAGGAGTTGAATTCCTTTCATGAGGACACATAAATCAAAAACTGAAGAAGTTAGAGTCGTGATAATTGGTATTTAGAAGATCCTTTACTATTAAAGAAACAAGTACTTTTTTGCGGGAAAATTCACTTAGGGGGGAGGGGAGTAGTGTGAAATGAAGTGAAAAAAGTAAATTATTTTTATGTGGATACTTATATCTCAAAACTGAAGTTAATAGACGTGAACATTGGTGTTTGGAATCTCCCTTAAACATAAAGGAACAAGCATCATTTTAATTCTTCTTCGGAGGGGGGGGGGGGCTGTAAATAAACTTAACGGCGGTGGGGTGTAGAAGGAGGTGAGACCAATTGATTTTACTGTTATTAATGTACTTATAAGGATCCTCCGTTGCTCAGGCGGCAGCGCGCCGGCCTCTCACAGCTGGGTTCCGTGGTTCAAATCCCGGTCACTCCATGTGGCATTCGTGCTGGACAAAACGGAGGCGGGACAGGTTTTTCTCCGGAAACTCCGGTTTTCCCTGTCATCATTCATTCCAGCAACACATAATAATAATAATAATAATAATAATAATAATAATAATGTTCCGGACCGTCGTCAAATGTGCGGACCGCGCTTGAAACGGCTCCTGGACGGGTAATGACTAAGAATGCAGTCCGGCCGCGGGTTCAGTGCCGCCAAGGCACCCAATATGACACCACGCCGGATCTCCTGAAGGATTTTATCCATATTAAAAATGATTATAGGAAAAGGTGGCAAAGATTTACGGACCCAACTGACCGGGAGGAATACCTGAGCCTAGCCCGGGAAGTACGAAATCGATTGCTGGAAGAAAAGATTGAAAAATGGGAGGAAACGTGCCGTAATCTCGCAGAAAACGAGTCAGATCGCGAAATTCGGCGGATTATATATCTAAAACAATAAGCATTCAATTATAAATTTCAGTATAATACCGTAGCGAAGCACGGGTATCTTGCTAGTCTATATATATAAAATAGCTTGTCCTGACTGACTGACTGACTGACTGACTGATTCATCATCGCCGAGCCAAAACTACTGGACATAAAGAAATGAAATTTTGGGGATATATTCACATTATGATGTAAGTGCTCGTTAAGAGAGGATTTTTGGATATTCCTTCGGTAAGGGGGTGAAATTTTAAAATGAGTGTATCTATATCTCAAAACTTTAAACGTTTATAGATGTGAAAATTGGTATTTAGAATCTTCTTTAATTTAAGGAAACACGTATTTTTTTGTTTTCAGAAAATCCCAATAGGAGGGGTGAAAAGGGGTGAAAATGGGGGAAAATGGGTTGAATGCCTTTAATCAGGATACCGGTACTTATATATCAGAAACTGAAGATATTACAGACCTGAAAATTGGTACTTTTGATCTCTTTTAAAAATAAAGAAACACGTATTTTTTTTGTTTTTGTAAAATCCAATTAATGGGAGGGTGAAAAGGGGGTGAATTTTTAAAATGAGTGAATCTATATCTCGAAACTTTTAAAATTTGCTGATGTAAAAATAGGTATTTAGAATCTTCATTAAAAATAAAGAAACACGTATTTTTTTGTTTTCGGAAAATCGCAATAGGAGGAGTGAAAAGGGGTGAAAATGGGTTGAATGCCTTTAATGAGGCTACTTATATCTCAGAAACTGAAGATTATTACAGACCTGAAAATTGGTGTTTGGGATCTCCTTTAAAAATAAAGGAGCACTTATTTTTTTTTTTGTTTCTGGAAATCCCAATTAAGGGGGGTGAAAAGGGATGTAATATTTTAAAATGAGTGTATCTATATCTCAAAACTTTTAAAGGTTATAGATGTAAAAATTGGTATTTAGAATCTCCTTTAAGAATAAAGATACACGTATTTTTTGTTTTCGGAAAATCGCAATAGGAGGAGTGAAAAGGGGTGAAAAATGGGTTGAATGCCTTTAATGAGGCTACTTATATTTCAGAATCTGAAGATATTACAGACCTGAAAATTGGTGTTTGGGATCTCCTTTAAAAATAAAGAAACACGTACTTTTTTGTTTGTGGAAAATCCAATTAATGGGGGGGGGGTGAAAAGGGGGTGATTTTTTAAAATGACTGTATCTATATCTCAAAACTTTTAAAGTTTATAGATGTTAGAATTGGTATTTAGAGTCTCCTTTAAAAATAAAGAAACACGTATTCTTTTGTTTTCGGAAAATCCCAATAGGAAGGGTGTAAAAGGGTGAAAAATGGGTTGAATGCCTTTAATGAGGCTACTTATATTTCAGAACCTGAAGATATTACAGACCTGAAAATTTGTATTTTGGATCTACTTTAAATGCAAAGAAACACGTATTTTTTTCGTTTTTGGAAAATCGAAATATTGGGAGGTGAAAGGGGGGGTGAATTTTTTAAAATTTTTAAAATCTTAAAACTTTAAAATTTACAGATGTAAAAATTGGTAGTTAGAATCTCCTCTAAAAATAAAGGAACACGTATTTTTTGGTTTCCTGTAAATCCTAATAGGAGGGGTGTAAAAGGGGTGATAAATGGGTTGAATGCCTTTAATGTGTTTACATATATCTCAGAAACGAAAGATATTACAGAACTGAAAATTTGTATATGGGATCTCCTTTAAAAATAAAGAAACACGTAATTCTTAGTTTTTGGGAAATCCAATTAATGGCGGTTAAACAGGCGTGACAAATTGGGATGAATTTTTTGAAAGACTATGTCTACAGAATATCATGGAAACGTAAAATGTTACAGACGTAAAAAGTGGGTGTTTGGAATCTCCTGTAAATGTAAATAAACATATGTGATTTGTTTTTGGAAACTCCACTTAAGGGGAACTCAAAAGGGGGTGAAATTTTAAAATGAGAATTTTTACAGTACATCAAAAAAAAACTTAACATGCTACAGAACTGAAGGTATTTTTTATCTCTATTAAACATAAAGAAACGTGTGTTTTTAGTTTTCGGAAATACCACTTGGGTGGAGGGGAGTGGTAAAAGTGACTGAAAATGGTGTTGAATTCTTTTAATTAGGCTACTGATATCACAAAAATGAAGACGTTACAGACGTGAAATTTGATATTTGCAATCTGCTTTAAAAGTAAAGAAACACGTATTCTCGGAAAATCCAATGAAGGGGGGGGGGAGAATTGAAAAATTAATTGGCTTAATTGTATGAGAATACATACATCTAATAAAAACTAAAGTTGTTACAGACGTGAAAATTCGTATTTGGATCTCCTTTAAAAACAAAGAAAAGCGCGTTTTGGTGGGGAAACCACCTTGGAGGGCGGGAGTGTAAAGGAGTTGAATTTCTTTCATGAGGACACATAAATCAAAAACTGAAGAAGTTAGAGCTGTGATAATTGGTATTTAGAAGATCCTTTACTATTAAAGAAACAAGTATTTTTTGCGGGAAAATTCACTTAGGGGGGGGATTATTGTGAAATGAAGTGAAAAAAAGTAAATTATTTTTATGGGGATACTTATATCTCAAAACTGAAGGTAATAGACGTGAACATTCGTGTTTGGAATCTCCCTTAAACATAAAGAAACATGCATTCTTTAAATTTTTTGGGGGGGAGGGGGGTGGCGGTAAATAAACTTAACGGCGGTGGGGTGTAGAAGTAGGTGAGACCAATTGATTTTAGCTGTTATTAATGTACTTATAAGGATCCTCCGTTGCTCAGGCGGCAGCGCGCCGGCCTCTCACAGCTGGGTCCAATGTGCGGACCGCGCTGGAAACGGCTCCTGGACGGGTAATGACTAAGAATGCAGTCCGGCCGCGGGTTCAGTGCCGCCAAGGCACCCAATATGACACCACGCTGGATATCCTGAACGATTTTATCCATATTAAAAATGAATATAGGAAAAGATGGCAATGATTTACAGACCCAACTGACCGGGAGGAATACCTGAGCCTAGCCCGGGAAGTACGAAATCGATTGCTGGAAAGGAAGATTGAAAAATGGGAGGAAACGTGCCGTACTCTAATAGAAAACGAGTCAGATTTGGAATTTTGGTGGATTCTCGCAGAAAACGAGTCAGATCGCGAATTTCGGTGGATTATATATCTAAAGCAATAAGCATTCAATTATAAATTTCAGTATAATACCGTAGCGAAGCACGGGTATCTTGCTAGTCTATATATATAAAGTAGCTTGTCCTGACTGACTGACTGACTGACTGACTGATTGATTCATCATCGCCGAGCCAAAACTACTGGACATAAAGAAATGAAATTTTGGGGATGTATTCATATTATGATGTAGGTGCTCGCTAAGAGAGGATTTTTGGATATTCCTTCGGTAAGGGGGTGAAAATGGGGGTGAAATTTTAAAATGAGTGTATCTATATCTCAAAACTCTAAAAGTTTTCAGATGTAAAAATTGGTATTTAGAATCTTCTTTAAAAATAAGGAAACACGTATTTTTTTGTTTTCAGAAAATCCCAATATGAGGGATGAAAAAGGGTGAAAATGGGGGAAAATTGATTGAATGCCTTTAATCAGGATGCCGGTACTTATATCTCAGAAACTGAAGATATTACAGACCTGAAAATTGGTACTTTTGATCTCTTTTAAAAATTAAGAAGCACGTATTTTTTTGTTTCTGTAAAATCCATTTAATGGGAGGGTGAAAAGGGGGTGAATTTTTAAAATGAGTGAATCTATATCTCCAAACTTTTAAAGTTTGCAGATGTAAAAATTGGTATTTAGAATCTTCATTAAAAATAAAGAAACACGTATTTCTTTGTTTTCGGAAAATCGCAATAGGAGGAGTGAAAAGGGGTTAAAAATGGGTTGAATGCCTTTAATGAGGCTACTTATATCTCAGAAACTGAAGATATTATAGACCTGAAAATTGGTGTTTGGGATCTCTTTTAAAAATAAAGAAACACGTATTTTTTGTTTTTCTGGAAAACCCAATTAAGGGGGGTGAAAAGGGGGTAATATTTTAAAATGACTGTATCTATATCTCAAAACTTTTAAAGGTTATAGATGTAAAAATTGGTATTTAGAATCTCCATTAAAAATAAAGAAACACGTATATTTTGTTTTCGGAAAATCATAATAGGAAGGGTGGTAAAGGTTGAAAAAGTGGTAAAATGCATTTCATGAGTCTACTTATATTTCAGAACCTGAAGATATTACAGACCTGAAAATTGGTGTTTGGGATCTCCTTTAAAAATAAAGAAACACGTATTTTTCTTTTTGTGGAAAATCCAATTAATGGGGGGGTGAAAAGGGGTGATTTTTTAAAATGAGATATCAATATCTCAAAACTTTTAAAGTTTATAGATGTAAAAATTGGTATTTAGAATCTCCTTTAAAAATAAAGAAACACGTATTCTTTTGTTTTCGGAAAATCCCAATAGGAAGGGTGTAAAAGGGTGAATAACGGGTTGAATGCCTTTCATGAGGCTACTTATATTTCAGAACCTGAAGATATTACAGACCTGAAAATTGGTATTTTGGATCTACTTTAAAACACGTATTTTTTCGTTTTTGGAAAATCCAAATATTGGGGTGTGAAAAGGGGGTGTGAATTTTTTTAAAAGAGTGTGTCTACATCTTAAAACTTTAAAATTTACAGATGTAAAAATTGGTAGTTAGAATCTCCTCTAAAAATAAAGGAACGCGTATTTTTTTGTCTTCTGTAAATCCTAATAGGAGAGGTGTAAAAGGGTGAAAAATGGGTTGAATGCCTTAATTGAGGATACACATATCTCAGGAACGAAAGATACTACAGAACTGATAATTTGCATATGGGATCTCCTTTAAAAATAAAGAAACACGTATTTTTTAGTTTTTGGAAAAGCCAATTAATGGCGGTTAAACACGAGTGACAAATTGGGGTGAATTTTTTGAAAGACTATATCTACAGAATATCTTGGAAACGTAAAATGTTACAGACGTAAAGAGTGAGTGTAAATCTCCTGTAAATGTAAAGAAACATAGGTGATTTGTTTTTGGAAACTCCACTTAAGGGGAACTCAAAAGGGGTGAAATTTTAAAATGAGAATGTTTACAGTATATCTAAAAAAAAAGGAATATGTTACAGAAGTGAAAAATTGTATTTTTTATCTCTATTAAACATAAAGAAACGTGTACTTTTAGTTTTCGGAAATACCACTTGGGTGGAGGGGAGGGGTAAAAGTGACTGAAAATGGTGTTGAATTCTTTTAATTAAGCTGCTGATATCTCAAAAATGAAGATGTTACTGACGTGAAATTTGATATTTGCAATCTGCTTTAAAAGTAAAGAAACACGTATTCTCGGAAAATCCAATGAAGAGGGGGGGAGGGGTGAAAGAATTGAAAAATTAATTGACTTAATTGTATGAGAATACATACATCTAATAAAAACTAAAGTTGTTACAGACGTGAAAATTATTATTTGGACCTCCTTTAAAAACAAAGAAGAACGCGTTTTGGTGGGGAAACAATCTTGGAGGGCGGGAGTGTAAAGGAGCTGAATTCCTTTCATGAGGACACATAAATCAAAAACTGAAGAAGTTAGAGTCGTGATAATTGGTATTTAGAAGATCCTTTACTATTAAACAAACAAGTATTATTTGCGGGAAAATTCACTTAAGGAGAGGGGGGGGGGGATTATTGTGAAATGAAGTGAAAAAAGTGAATTATTTTTTATGGGGATACATATATCTCAAAACTGAAGGTAATAGACGTGAACATTGGTGTTTGGAATCTCCCTTAAACATAAAGAAACAAGCATTCTTTTAATTTTTTTGGTGGGGGCGGGCGGCGGTAAATAAACTTAACGGCGGTGGGGTGTAGAAGGAGGTGAGACCTATTAATTTTACTGTTATTAATGTACTTATAAGCATCCTCCGTTGCTCAGGCGGCA
The DNA here is from genome assembly GCF_040414725.1 of Anabrus simplex. NCBI lineage: Eukaryota > Metazoa > Arthropoda > Insecta > Orthoptera > Tettigoniidae > Anabrus > Anabrus simplex. The sequence continues at coordinate 422,216,256 of NC_090266.1, forward strand.
GCGCGCCGGCCTCTCACAGCTGGGTTCCGTGGTTCAAATCCCGGTCACTCCATGTGGCATTCGTGCTGGACAAAACAGAGGCGGGACAGGTTTTTCTCCGGATACTCCGGTTTTCCCTGTCATCAGCCATTCCAGCAACACATAATAGTAATAATAATAATAATAATAATAATAATAATAATAATATTCCGGACCGTCGTCAAATGTGCGGACCGCGCTGGAAACGGCTCCTGGACGGGTAATGACTAAGAATGCAGTCCGGCCGCGGGTTCAGTGCCGCCAAGGCACCCAATATGACACCACGCCGGATCTCCTGAAGGATTTTATCCATATTTAAAATATTATAGGAAAAGATGGCAAAGATTTACGGACCCAACTGACCGGGAGGAATACCTGAGCCTAGCCCGGGAAGTACGAAATCGATTGCTAGAAAGGAAGATTTAAAAGTGGGAGGAAACTTGCCGTAAAATTATAGAAAACCAGTCAGATCGGGAATTTTGGTCGATTATCGTAGAAAACGAGTCAGATCGCGAATTTCGGGGGATTATATATCTAATACAATAAGCATTCAATTATAAATTTCAGTATAATACCGTAGCGAAGCACGGGTATCTTGCTAGTCTATATATATAAAGTAGCTTGTCCTGACTGACTGACTGACTGACTGACTGATTCATCATCGCCGAGCCAAAACTACTGGACATAAAGAAATGAAATTTTGGGGATATATTCATACTAAGATGTAGGTGCTCGCTAAGAGAGGATTTTTGGATATTCCGTCGCTAAGGGGGTGAAAAGGGGGGTGAAATTTTAAAATGAGTGTGTCTATATCTCAAAACTTTAAAAGTTTACACATGTGAAAATTGGTATTTAGAATCTTCTTTAAAAATAAGCAAACACGTATTTTTTTGTTTTCAGAAAATCCCAATAGGAGGGGTGAAAAAGGGTGAAAAAGGGGTTGAATGCCTTTAATCAGGATACCGGTACTTATATCTCAGAAACTGAAGATATTACAGACCTCAAAATTGGTACTTTTGATCTCTTTTAAAAATAAAGAAACACATATTTTTTTGTTTTTGGAAAATCCAATTAATGCGAGGGTAAAAAGGGGGGTGAATTTTTAAAATGAGTGCATCTATATCTCAAAAGTTTTAAACTTTAGAGATGTAAAAATTGGTATTTAGAATCTTCATTAATAATAAAGGAACACGTAATTTTTTGTTTTCGGAAAATCCCAATAAGAGGGGAGAAAAGGGGTGAAAAGGGGGTAGAATGCCTTTAAAGAGAATACTTATATCTTAGAAACTGATGATATTACAGACCTGAAAATTTGTGTTTGGGATCTCCTTTAAAAATAAGGAAACGCGTATTTTTTGTTTTTAGAACATCCAATTAATGGTAGGGGGTAAAAGGGGGATAATTTTTTTATATGAGTGTATCTATACCACAAAACTTTTAAAGTTTATAGATGTAAACATTGGTATTTAGAATGTCCTTTAAAAATAAAGAAACACGTATTTTTTGTTTTTGGAAAATCCAATGAATCGGACGGTAAAAAGGGGGTGAATTTTTAAAATGAGTGTATCTATATCTCCAAACTTTTAAAGTTTGCAGATGTAAAAATTGGTATTTAGGATCTTCATTAAAAATTAAGAAACACGTATTTTTTTGTTTTCGGAAAATCGCAATAGGAGGAGTGATAAGGGGTGAAAAAGCGGTTGAATGCCTTTAATGAGGCTACTTATATCTCAGAAACTGAAGATATTACAGACCTGAAAATTGGTGTTTGGGATCACTTTTAAAAGTGAAGAAACACGCATTTTTTGTTTCTGGAAAATCCAATTAAGAGGGGGTGAAAAGTGGGTAACATTTTAAAATGAGTGTATCCATATCTCAAAACTTTCAAAGGTTATAGATTTGAAAATTGGTATTTAGAGTATCCTTTAAAAATAAAGAAACACATATATTTTGTTTTCAGAAAATCCTAATAGGAAGGGTGGAAAAGGTTGAAAAAGGGGTCGAATGCCTTTCATGAGTCTACTTATATTTCAAAACCTGAAGATATTACAGACCTGAAAATTGGTGTACGGGATCTCTTTTAAAAATAAAGAAACACACGTATTTTTTTGTTTTGGGAAAATCCAATTAATGGGGGGTGGAAAGGGGTGATTTTTTAAAATGAGTGTATCTCTATCTCAAAACTTTATAGTTTATAGACGTAAAAATTGGTATTTAGAATCTCCTTTAAAAATAAAGAAACACGTATTCTTTTGTTTTCGAAAAATCCCAATAGGAAGGGTGTAAAAGGGTGAGTAATGGGTTGAATGCCTTTAATGAGGCTACTTATATTTCAGAACCTGAAGATATTACAGACCTGAAAATTGGTATTTGAAATCTACTTTAAAAGTAAAGAAACACGTATTTTTTCGTTTCTTGGAAAATCCAAATATTGGGGGGTGGAACGGGGGTGAATTTTTTAAAATGAGTGTGTCTACATCTTAAAACTTTAAAATTTACAGATGTAAAATTGGTACTTAGAATCTCCTCTAAAAATAAAGGAACACGTATTTTTTTGTTTCCTTAAATCCCAACAGGAAGGGTTTAAAAGGGTGAAAAATGGGTTGAATACCTTTAATGAGGATACATATATCTCAGAAACGAAAGATATTACAGAACTGAAAATTTGTATACGGGATCTCCTTTAAAAGTAGAGAAACACGTATTTTTTAGTTTTTGGAAAATCCAATTAGTGGCGGTTAAACAGGAGTGACAAAATGGGGTGAATTTTTTGAAAGACTATATATACAGAATATCTTGGAAATGTAAAGTGTTACAGACGTAAAAAGTGGGTGTTTGGAATCTCCTGTAAATGTAAAGAAACATAGGTGATTTGTTTTGGGATACTCCACTTAAGGGGAACTCAAAAGGGGTGAAATTTTAAAATGAGAATTTTTACAGTATATCTCAAAAAACTTAACATGTTACAGAAGTGAAAAATGGTATTTTTTATCTCTATTAAACATAAAGAAACGTGTATTTTTAGTTTTCGGAAATACCACTTGGGTGGAGCCGGGGGGGGGGGTAAAAGTGACTGATAATGGTGTTGAATTCTTTTAATTAGGCTACTGATATCTCAAAAATGAAGATGTTACAGACGTGAAATTTGATATTTGGAATCTGCTTTAAAAGTAAAGAAACATGTATTGTCGGAAAATCCAATGAAAGGGGGGGGGGGTGAAAGAATTGAAAAATTAATTGACTTAATTGTATGAGAATACACACATCTAATAAAACTAAAGTTGTTACAGACGCGATAATTCGTATTTGGTTCTCCTTTAAAAACAAAGAAAAACGCGTTTTTTTGGGGGGGAGAAGCCATCTTGGAGGGCGGGGGTGTAATGGAGTTGAATTCCTTTCATGAGGACACATAAATCAAAAACTGAAGAATTTTGAGTCGTGATAATTGATATTTAGGACATCCTTTACTATTAAAGAAACAAGTATTTTTGCGGGAAAATTCACTTGGGGATTGGGGGAGTAGTGTGAAATGAAGTGCAAAAAGTAAATTATTTTATAGGGATACTTATATCTCAAAGCTGAAGGTAATAGACGTGAACATTGGTGTTTGGAATCTCCCTTAAACATAAAGAAACAAGCCTTCGTTAAAATTCTCTTGGAGGGGGGGGGGGGCAGGTGGCGGTAAATAAACTTAACGGCGGTGGGGTGTAGAAGGAGGTGATACCAATTGATTTTACTGTTATTAATGTAGTTATAAGGATCCTCCGTTGCTCAGGCGGCAGCGCGCCGGCCTCTCACAGCTGCGTTCCGTGGTTCAAATCCCGGTCACGCCATGTGTAATTCGTGCTGGACCAAACGGAGGCGGGACAGGTTTTTCTCCGGATACTCCGGTTTTCCCTGTCATCAGCCATTCCAGCAACACATAATAGTAATAATAATAATGTTCCCGACCGTCGTCAAATGTACGGACCGCGCTGGAAAGGGCTCCTGGACGGGTAATGACTAAGAATGCAGCCCGGCCGCGGGTTCAGTGCCGCCAAGGCACCCAATATGACACCACGCCGGATCTCCTGAAGGATTTTATCCATATTAAAAATGATTATAGAAAAAGATGGCACAGATTTACGGACCCAACTGACCGGGAGGAATACCTGAGCCTAACCCGGGAAGTACGAAATCGATTACTGAAAACGAAGATTGAAAAATGGGAGGAAACGTGCCGTAAAATAATAGAAAACGAGTCAGTTCGGGAATTTTGGTGGATTCTCGCAGAAAACGAGTCAGATCGCGAATTTCGGAGGATTATATATATAAAACAATAGGCATTCAATCACAAATTTCAGTATAATACCGTAGCGAAGCACGGGTATCTTGCTAGTCTATATATAAAAAATAACTTGTCCTGACTGACTGACTGACTGACTGATTCATCATCGCCGAGCCAAAACTACTGGACATAAAGAGATGAAATTTTGGGGATATATTCATATTAAGACGTAGGTGCTCGCTAAGAGAAGATTTTTGGATATTCCTTCGCTAAGGGGGTGAAAACGGGGGTGAAATTTGAAAATGAGTTGCTCTATATCTCAAAACTTTAAACGTTTACAGATGTAAAAATTGGTATTTAGAATCTTCTTTAAAAATAAGGAAACACGTATTTTTTTGTTTTCAGAAAATCCCAATAGGAGGGGTGAAAAAGGGTGAAAATGGGGAAAAATGGGTTGAATGCCTTTAATCAGGATACCGGTACCTATATCTCAGAAACTGAAGATATTACAGACCTGAAAATTGGTACTTTTGATCTCTTTTAAAAATAAAGAAACACGTATTTTTTTGTTTTTGGAAAATCCAATTAATGGGAGGGTGAAAAGGGGGTGAATTTTTAAAATGAGTGAATCTATATCTCAAAACTTTTAAAGTTTGCAGATGTAAAAATTGGTATTTAGAACCTTCATTAAAAATAAAGGAACACGTATTTTTTTGTTTTCGGAAAATCGCAATAGGAGGAGTGAAAAGGGGCTAAAAAGTGGTTGAATGCCTTTAATGTGGCTACTTATATATCAGAAACTGAAGATATTACAGACCTGAAAATTGGTGTTTGGGATCTCCGTTCAAAATAAAGAAACACGTATTTTTTTGTTTCTGAAAAATCCAATTTAGGGGGGGGTGAAAAGGGAGTAATATTTTAAAATGAGTGTATCTATCTCAAAATTTTTAAAGGTTATAGATGTGAAAATTGGTATTTAGAATCTCCTTTAAAAATAAATAAACACACGTATTTTTTCGTTCTTGGAAAATCCAATTGGGGGTTAAGAAGGGGGGAGGGTAAATTTTTTAAAATGAGTGTGTATACATCTTAAAACTTTAAAATTTACAGATGTAAAAATTGGTAGTTAGAATCTCCTCTAAAAATAAAGGAAAACGTATTTTTTGTTTCTTGTAAATCCCAATAGGAGGGGTGTAAAAGGGTGAAAAATGGGTTGAACGCCTTTAATGAGGATACATATATCTCAGAAACGAAAGATATTACAGAACTGAAAATTTGTATATGGGATCTCCTTTAAAAATAAAGAAACACGCATTTTTTAGTTTTGGAAAATCCAATTAATGGCGGTTAAACAGGAGTGACAAATTGGGTGAATTTTTGAAAGACTATATCTACAGAATATCTTGGAAACGTAAAATGTTACAGACGTAAAAAGTGGGTGTTTGTAATCTCCTGTAAATCTAAAGAAACATAGGTGATTTGTGTTTGGAAACTCCACTTAAGGGGAACTCAAAAGGGGTGAAATTTTAAAATGAGAATTTTTACAGTTTATCTCAAAAACCTTAACATGTTACAGAAGTGAAAAATGGTATTTTTTATCTCTATTAAACATAAAGAAACGTGTATTTTTAGCATTCGGAAATACCACTTGGGTGGAAAATCCAATTGGGGGGTAAGAAGGGGGGAGGGTAAATTTTTTTAAATGAGTGTGTATACATCTTAAAACTTTAAAATTTACAGATGTAAAAATTGGTAGTTAGAATCTCCTCTAAAAATAAAGGAAAACGTATTTTTTGTTTCCTGTAAATCCCAATAGGAGGGGTGTAAAAGGGTGAAAAATGGGTTGAACGCCTTTAATGAGGATACATATATCTCAGAAACGAATAGTGACTGAAAATGGTGTTGAATTATTTTAATTAGGCTACTGATATCTCAAAAATGAAGATGTTACAGACGTGAAATTTGATATTTGCAATCTGCTTTAAAAATAAAGAAACACGTATTCTCGGAAAATCCAATGAAAAGGGGGGGGGGGTGAAAGATAAATTAATTGAATTAATTGAATGAGAATATATACATCTAATAAAAACTAAAGTTGTTACAGACGTGAAAATTCGTATTTGGATCTCCTTTAAAAACAAAGAAAAACGCGTTTTGGGGGAAACCATCTTGGAGGGCGGGAGTGTAAAGGAGTTGAATTCCTTTCATGAGGACACATAAAGCCAAAACTGAAGAAGTTAGAGTCGTGATAATTGGTATTTAGAAGATCTTTTACTATTAAAGAAACAAGAATTTTTTGCGGGAAAATTCACTTAGGGGGGGGGGGGGAGTAGTGTGAAATGAAGTGAAAAAAGTAAAGTATTTTTATGGGGATGCTTATATCTCAAAACTGAAGGTAATAGACGTGAACATTGGTGTTTGAAATCTTCTTTAAACATAAGGAACAAGCCTTCTTTTAATTTTTTTTTTTGGGGGGGGGTGCCGGTAAATAAACTTAACGGCGGTGGGGTGTAGAAGGAGGTGAGACCAATTGATTTTACTGTTCTTAATGTACTTATAAGGATCCTCGGCAGCGCGCCGGCCTCTCACAGCTGGGTTCCGTAGTTCAAATCCCGTTCAATCCATGTGACATTCGTGCTGGACAAAACGGAGATGGGACAGGTTTTTCTCCGGATACTCCGGTTTTCCTGTCATCATCCATTCCAGCAACACATAATAATAATAATAATAATAATAATAGTAATAATAATAATAATAATAGTAATAATAATAATAATAATAATAATGTTCCGGACCGTCGTCCAATGTGCGGACCGCGCTGGAAACGGCTCCTGGACGGGTAATGACTAAGAATGCAGTCCGGCCGCGGGTTCAGTGCCTTCTAGGCACCCAATATGACACCACGCCGGATCTCCTGAAGGATTTTATCCATATTAAAAATGATTATAGGAAAAGATGGCAAAGATTTACGGACCCAACTGACCGGGAGGAATACCTGAGCCTAGCCCGGGAAGTACGAAATCGATTGCTGGAAAAGAAGATTGGAAAATGGGAGCAAACATGTCGTAATCTAATAGAAAACGAGTCAGATCGGGAATTTTGGTGAGTTCTCGCAGAAAACGAGTCAGACCGCGAATTTCGGCGGATTATATATCTAAAACAATAAACATTCAATTATAAATTTCAGTATAATACCGTAGCGAAACACGGGTATCTTGCTAGTCTATATATATAAAATAACTTGTCCTGACTGACTGACTGACTGACTGACTGACTGACTGACTGACTGACTGACTGATTCATCATCGCCGAGCCAAAACTACTGGACATAAAGAAATGAAATTTTGGGGATATATTCATATTAAAATGTAGGTGCTCGCTAAGAGAGGATTTTTGGATATTCCGTCGCTAAGGGGGTGAAAAGGGGGGTGAAATTTTAAAATGAGTGTATCTATATCTCAAAACTTTAAAAGTTTACAGGTGTAAAAATTGGTATTTAGAATCTTCTTTAAAAATAAGGAAACACGTATTTTTTTGTTTTCAGAAAATCCCAATAGCAGGGATGAAAAAGGGTGAAAATGGGGGAAAATGGGTTGAATGCCTTTAATCAGGATACCGGTACTTATATCTCAGAAACTGAAGATATTACAGACCTGAAAATTGGTACTTTGGATCTCTTTTAAAAATAAAGAAGCACGTATTTTTTTGTTTTTGTAAAATCCAATTAATGGGAGGGTGAAAAGGGGGTGAATTTTTAAAATGAGTGAATCTATATCTCCAAACTTTTAAAGTTTGCAGATGTAAAAATTGGTATTTAGAATCTTCATTAAAAATAAAGAAACACGTATTTTTTTGTTTTCGGAAAATCGCAATAGGAGGAGTGAAAAGGGGTGAAAAAGTGGTTGAATGCCTTTAATGAGGCTACTTATATCTCAGAAACTGAAGATATTATAGACCTGAAAATTGGTGTTTAGGATCTCCTTTATAAATAGAGAAACACGTATTTTTTTGTTTCTGGAAAACCCAATTAAGGGGGGTGAAAAGGGGGTAATATTTAAAAATGATTGTATCTATATCTCAAAACTTTTAAAAGTTATAGATGTAAAAATTGGTATTTAGAATCTCCATTAAAAATAAAGAAACACGTATATTTCGCTTTCGGAAAATCGTAATAGGAAGGGTGGTAAAGGTTGAAAAAGTGGTCGAATGCATTTCATGAGTCTACTTGTATTTCACAACCTGAAGATATTACAGACCTGAAAATTGGTGTTTGGGATCTCCTTTTAAAATAAAGAAACACGTATTTTTGTCTGTGGAAAATATAATAATGGGGGGGGGGGATTGAAAAGGGGGTGATTTTTTAAAATGAGTGTATCTATATCTCAAAACTTTTTAAGTTTATACATGTAAAATTGGTGTTTAGAATCTCCTTTAAAAATAAAAAAAACACGTATTCTTTTGTTTTCGGAAAATCCCAATAGGAAGGGTTTAAAAGGGTGAATAATGGGTTGAATGCCTTTCATGAGATAACTTATATTTCAGAACCTGAAGATATTACAGACTTGAAAATTGGTATTTGGTATCTACTTTAAAAGTAAAGAAACACGCATTTTTTCGTTTTTGGAAAATCCAAATATTGGGGGTGAAAAGAGGGGGTGAATTTTTTAAAATGAGTGTGTCTACATCTTAAAACTTTAAAATTTACAGATGTAAAAATTCATAGTTAGAATCTCCTCTAAAAATAAAGGAACACGTATTTTTTTGTTTCCCGTAAATCCTAATAGGAGGGGTGTAAAAGGGTGAAAAATGGGTTGAATGCCTTTAATGAGGATACACATATCTTATAAACGAAAGATATTACAGAACTGATAATTTGCATATGGGATCTCCTTTAAAAATAAAGAAACACGTATGTTTTAGTTTTTGGAAAAGCCAATTAATGGCGGTTAAACCGGAGTGACAAATTGGGGTGAATTTTTTGAAAGACTATCTACAGAATATCTTGGAAACGTAAAATGTTACAGACGTAAAGAGTGGGTGTAAATCTCCTGTAAATGTAAAAAAATATAGGTGATTTGTTTTTGGAAACTCCACTTAAAGGGAACTCAAAAGGGGTGAAATTTTAAAATGAGAATTTTTACAGTATATCTAAAAAAACTTAGCATGTTACAGAAGAGAAAAATGGTATTTTTTATCTCTATTAAACATAAAGAAACGTGTACTTTTAGTTTTCGGAAATACCACTTGGTTGGAGGGAGGGGGGGGGGGGTAAAAGTGACTGAAAATGGTGATGAATTCTTTTAATTAGGCTACTAATATCTCAAAAATGAAGATGTTACAGACGTGAAATTTGATATTTGCAATCTGCTTTAAAAGTAAAGAAACATGTATTCTCGAAAAATCCAAAGAAGGAGGGGGGGGGGGGTTGTGAAAGAATTGAAAAATTAATTGACTTAATTGTATGAGAATACATACATCTAATAAAAACTAAAGTTGTTACAGACGTGAAAATTCGTATTTGGACCTCCTTTAAAAACAAAGAAGAACGCGTTTTGGTGGGGAAACCATCTTGGAGGGCGGGAGTGTAAAGGAGTTGAATTCCTTTCATGAGGACACATAAATCAAAAAACTGAAGAAGTCAGAGTCGTCATAATTGGTATTTAGAAGATCCTTTACTATGAAAGAAACAAGTACTTTTTGCGGGAAAATTCACTTAGGGGTGGGGGGGGGGGGGGAAGGAGTGTGAAAGGAAGTGAAAGAAATTGAATTATTTTTATGGGGATATTTACATCTCAAAACCGAAGGTAATAGACGTGAACATTGGTGTCTGGAATCTCCCTTAAACATAAAGAAACAAGCATTCTTTTAAATTTGTTGGGGCGGGGGGGTGGCGGTAATTAAACTTAACGGCGGTGGGGGGTGGGGTGTAGAAGGAGGTGAGACCAATTGATTTTACTGTTATTAATGTACTTATCAGGATCCTCCGTTTCTCAGGCGGCAGCGCGCCGGCCTCTCACAGCTGGGTTCCGTGGTTCAAATCCCGGTCACTCCATGTGGCATTCGTGCTGGACAAAACGGAGGCGGGACAGGTTTTTCTCCGGATACTCCGGTTTTCTCTGTCATCAGCCATTCCAGCAACACATAATAATAATAATAATAATAATAATAATAATAATAATAATAATAATAATAATAATAATAATAATAATAATAATAATAATAATAATAATATTCCGGACCGTCGTCAAATGCGCGGACCGCGCTGGAAACGGCTCCTGGACGGGTAATGACTAAGAATGCAGTCCGGACGCGGGTTCAGTGCCACCAAGGCACCCAATATGACACCACGCCGGATCTCCTGAAGGATTTTATCCATATTAAAAATATTATAGGAAAAGATGGCAAAGATTTACGAACCCAACTGACCGGGAGGAATACCTGAGTCTAGCCCGGGAAGTACGAAATCGATTGCTGGAAAGGAAGATTTAAAAATGGGAGGAAACGTGCCGTAAAATCATAGAAAACCAGTCAGATCGGGAATTTTGGTGGATTCTCGCAGAAAACGAGTCAGATCGCGAATTTCGGCGGATTATATATCTAAAACAATAAGCATTCAATTATAAATTTCAGTATAATACCGTAGCGAAGCACGGGTATCTTGCTAGTCCTCCATAAACTAAATTAGATCCTTATTATGTTGCTTAGCCAATGGCATGTCTACCGTGATAATTGTTTTTACATACAACTTAAATGAATTTACTTCGCATTGCAGGATAGGATAAAATAGTACTAATAATAATCTGTCTACGCATTTAGCTTCGCTGGTAATTTTTGAGTAGTTCTTGCGAATTACAAACTTGCAATATTCATTTCTGGTTGTGCTTAGTAGTACCATATTGTAATTAACAGGGTTAGGCTTTTTAGGTGAACGCCGTTTTTGTTAGGGTAAATTAAAGCTGTTCGGAAAGATATCACAGTGTGAAATTTTGTTTCTAGTTGCGAAAAGAGACATTTTCCCGCATCTTTTCCCTTTGTTAGGACCTTTATCCCTATTTTCCCCAACCATGCCCATAATCCCATTTCCCCCCTTTTTTCAGTTTAATTCCAATTAATTCTATAAGGTTTCTAATCAATATAAAATATTTAACTTTCAATTAACGTCTACTCAGCTTGCTGTGTACGTGTGAATAGTAAGCCTACCTATTTCAGTAAACACCGCGCGGGAGTTGAAAGCACATCTGCAACAATGGAAAATAGCCCGCAATAATGCAGTTGACAATGAGTGATTCTGTATCACCGGAATCAGTAGCCTGCTGTTCGTGAATGTGAGTTTGTTACTGTGAGAGACGTCATCTGTTCGCATGGAGGCGGAGGCTGATGACGCTGAGATGTCAGCAACCGCACCCGCGTAGTTCCGAGAATTGAGACTGGGTTCTGCTCTAAGCTACTAGAAATCGCTGAGACTACAGTTCCAGCATGAATGAGAACATTATGGTAAATGTCGCGGTGTTATAAAAGAGTGTGGACAGCATGTGAGCGAGTAAGCGCAAGAGTGAGTTGTGTGATAGTCGCATTGAGTTAGCAAGTGAACTAGTGTTGGCTACTGAATGTATGATTCGAAGCAGTGTATCGATTCATTCAAGTGTCCGAGTGAATCGATTCACAGGAACGGCGAGCTCACGGCACATGATTCAGCTTACTCCCAGCGGACAGTGCTGAGTGGCGCACTCACTGGACGTTGACGGGAGCCGAGCTTCTGCTGCAGCAAGACAGTGAATCAGTGAATCATGGCACATCGAAAGAATCGTGAACGAGCGCGGCTCAGTGAGACACATGATACACACGGCTCCTTATCGGCTCACTAGACACGCGGAGAGCCGAGCTTCCGCTGCAGCGAGACATACAGTGAGCCATGGCACATCGAAAGAATCGTGAACGAGCGCGGCTCAGTGAGACACAAGATACACACGGCTCCTTATCGGCTCACTGTAGCGAGACATACAGTGAGCCATGCTACACTGAAAGAATCGTATGCTATAATGGACTCTCGAGCTCAGCTCATTTGAAAATAATACCCATTTGCATTCACTGTCCTCTTCTTACAGGGAGGTTTAAATAATAGATGGATTTATTTGCAGTGTTAAAAAGGTAGTCACAACATGATTCTGAAGTAGCTAGTAAGTAGGTAGGCTATTAGGTTATACTATTTATTAGTTTAATGAATCTTAGTATTATAACTTAGTTGACATTTGACAATTAAACTGGCCTATGACTATGAGTCATGCTCATGACCACTCAAAAGTACCTGTTTTATATTTCATATGTCACATCGTTGCACAAGACTTCAATCATATGTGGACAGTATGTTGAATCAGAAAACCAGCGGGCTACTGTACATCTCGGATAGCCTATACAAAATATTACTATTAAAAAATCCTCAGCTGATAGAAAAATACTTTTTTAAAAAAATGACTGAGCGAGTTGTCGTGCGGTTAATATCGCGTGGCTATGCGCTTGCATTCGGGGGATGGTGGGTTCGAATCCCACCGTCGGCAGCCGTTAAGATGTTTTTTCCGTAGTTTCCCCATTTTCACACCAGGAAATGCTGGGACTGTACCTTAATTCAGGTCATGGCTGCTACCTTCCTAATCCTAACCTTTCCCACCCTGCGTCACCGGAAACCTTCGATGTATTAGAGTAACTAGCATTTTTTCTAAGAAAGGAGTTCATAGTATGAAGACCAGATGGCAGCTGCGAGCACTGAATGCTGTTGCTGCTGTCTTACCAGCACATACTACACAGATGCAGTAGGAGCGGTGACCAATGAGCCGTGAATCGGATCACTGTATCGATTCAGTAACGTGAACGGAATCAAATGAACGATTCAGTAAAATGAATCGAATGTCCCATCACTAAAGTGAACTGGTGTTAGCACTTTGTTACATTACTAAACGAGTGTACTACTAAATTTTACCATGCCAAAGGTGTCCAGTGCCCGATTTATTGCTCTAGCTCAGGAATTCAAACATAAATTCATAGACACTGCGGAACTGTTTTGCGATGTACTATTTGTGATTCAAGAATTTTTCTGGATGAAAATCACCAGCGAGATCGCATCAAACAACACATTTCCAGCTCTAAGTATCAAATGAATAAGACTCTTCAAGCAAACAAATCGCGGCAACCTCTATTACGAAATGCGTTTTAACAGAGTTCTTCAAAAAGCCATAATTTGAAGGAATTAAACATTGATTTGTGTGCAGCTCTTACACAAGCAGGAATTCCACTCAATAAGGTGAACCATCCAGCCTTCAAGGGATTTCTTGAAAAATACACAAACTACGTGGAGCCAGTTTACCAAGACTGTATCATCTTCAGTTTCTGAGAAATAAGTACCCACATAAAATAATTCAACCCATTTTTCAGTCCTTTTTACAACCCCCACCACTTTAATGTATTTCCGGGACGAAAAATACTAGTTACTTTATTTTTACAAGAGATTGAAAGACCAATTTTCACGTCTTTAATATGTTACGTTTTTGAGATATACTGTAGATATGCTCATTTTAAAATTCACCCCCCTTAAACACTTCCCATTATGTAAGTGGATTTTCAGAAAAATTATGCGCGTTCCATTACTTTTACAGGAGATACCATCTGTAACATCTTCATTATTTGATATATAAGTATCCTCGAATTCATCACTTTCTTCACTTCTTTTCAACCACCCGTCCCCCTTAAGTGGATTTTCCGAAAACAAAAAAATACGTATTTCTTTATTTTTAAAGGAGATTCCAAATACCGATTCCCACATCGCAATCAGGCACTTTCTCCTTGATTCTTTGTACGGTTTCTTGGTATCGTCGTTTTCCGTAATGAAAGGCATCCAGGATTTCTGACTCTAATACTAAGGTGTCAAGTGTTGAGTGAAACTGTCGGAAACCGAAATGTTCTGCAGTGAAGAAATTCTGTCGTTCTAGAACAAATTTTAGTCTTTTATTTGATATTTTTTCCATTAGTTTGCACATAGTGCATGTTAGAGCTATTGGTCGATAGTTATCTGGTAATATGTGGCCGCAGCCAGGCTTAGGTATTGGCATTACTATAGCTTTTCTACAAGCGACTGGAAATACTTTCTGTGACCAAATGAAATTAAATATTTCAGTGAGGAATGCTAGGCCTTCAGGAGGAAGTTCTTTCAAGAAGTCATATATCATCAGGACCTGGGCTTGTACTTCGACAGCTACTGAGTTCAAGTAGTACATCAGTAATACTGATATTATCTTTGTAGCGTTGGTCAGCACTTAGATGGATGTGTGACTGTAAATCAGGACAATCTTCACGAGAGGACAAAAATTCATCACTTGAAATTTTTGCAAAGTTTTCTGCTAATGTATTTACAATATCGTGGTGTGTAGTTGTAACTGATCGAGTCATTTTTTTAGGGCTATGATACGTGAGGGTTTTTAAGCCCTCTTATTTTTCGTAAGTGTTCCCAAATTGAGTTTTCTGGGGTCTGATGAGAAAGGAGATGACACATACGTCAGCCAAGATGCTCATTTACTCTCTTTTATGACTTTTCGGGCTGTAGCGCGACATTTTTTGAATAATTTGTTTTGTAAAGTGGGATGGCGTTTATACTTGTAGAATGCTTGGTTTTTCTTTTTAAGTGCATCTTTACAGGAATCATTCCACCAAGGAACTGATTTTATGTAAGCTTTACTGCTGGTTCTTGGAACAGAATTTTCTGCGGCTTTAAGTACGATATTGGTGAATTCTCTTACGATATAGTCAATGTTGTAATTTTTGAAATGGGTAGGTGGTGGTAATCTGAATACCTTTGCTTTAGTATTTTCATTGTATTCCCAAATTGGGATGTTTAGTATTAGTTTAGTATTGTTTAGTACTAAAAGTTCCATGCTGGATATCGTAGTGATCCAATTTTCAATTTTCAGAATCTAGCAACGATTCAATTATTCTTCCTCTTGTGTTAGTGTAAAGGCAGTTCCGAAGGATGTTATGGTAGTTAAAATCTCCTAAGAAGAGGAATGAATGGTTTAGGAAGTTGATTTATCAGATCTACGAATTCATTTTAATCCATGTTCTGGTTGCCGGGAAAATAAACATTACAGATGCATAGGGAAAATATTAGAAAGACTGTAACTGCTACTGCTTCCAAATTAGTTTTCAGTGGTATTCCTTTTTGAGGAACATTGTCACGTATGTAAGTAGCAAACCCTCCACTCGCATGATCGGGATTGTTGCGGTTTTTGTGATATACTGTGAAATGTCTCATATTAGCTACGTAGTTATCTCGAAAATTAGTATGCTGTAGTCAAATTATTTCGGGTTGGTGTTCATTAAAATTTGTTGTAGATATTCGTATTGAGGGTAACATCCGTTAATATTCCAATGCAGTATCCAAGAATTTATGATGGCTTTTAAGAGATGTATTTACTAGATTTGATCCTTATCAGTTATTGGGATTGTCTGATCTGGGGAAAACCTATTGCTTTCTCCGTTTATGGCAGTGAGTAGTTTATTTACAAGTCTGGTACTCTGAATTTTATTTTCTTTTGTCCTTATAGTAGGGGTATAGTTTATGCAGGGTCTCGATGAGATCTTCAACATGGGAAGTATAAGATAATGCAATAGGTAAGATATTTGTTGCTGATGTTCCTTTAGTATTTTCAAATAAACTTTTGAGTTGTATGAAATTAAGAATAAAATTTGAGGGATTAGCTTCTATTACTTCCTTCACAGGAAGAAGTTATTCTTCAAGACTGAGGGGATTTAATACCATTAGTTTCTTCTTACGCTGTTTAATGTCTTGGGTTTTATTTGATCCGAGAACAGGAAATTCATCATTCGCTTTAATTATCTCCCTAGATAGAAGAATTATCTTAGAAGGCATTATATTCAGCCTTGGAAGTGTTAGTGAAGAGTCACTTGAAGGCAAGGGTCGTTTTATTACTTGATGTTTAGTTATGAGTGATTCTTTATTTGCTTCATTCATTGGGACTGTCCGACTCATTGGCTGAACGGTCAGCGTACTGGCCTTCGGTTCAGAGGGTCCCGGGTTCGATTCCCGGCCGGGTCGGGGATTTTAACCTTAATTGGTTAATTCCAATGTCACGGGGGCTGAGTGTATGTGTTGTCTTCATCATCATTTCATCCTCATCACGACGCGCAGGTCACCTACGGGTGTCAAATAGAAAGACCTGCACCTGGCGAGTCGAACCCGTCCTGGGATATCCGGCACTAAAAGTCATACGACATTTCATTTCATTGGGACTGAAGTGTTAAAGTTGGAGGAGACGTCCTATTGAGGGGGTTTTCTAGAGAAAGATGATGTGTCATTAGAATGTTTAAATTTGCTGAGGGTCAGTAATTGGCTGAGGATTCATAGTTGCGTTTGCTGGGTTGGAATGTTGATTAGGTAGCTGGTTATTTTCTTGTAGAGTCTCAGGTAGTGAGGGACATACTCGGGCCAGGTGGCCTGCTTCTTTGCAAATAAAACAGGTGGGACGTCTGAGAAAGTGTAGGTCCAATAATTGGTTCCTTCAAAACATGTTTCCAGTGCATGAAATCGTCAGGTTTAACATATAGTTGTCGGCGGAAGCTAAGAACTTGTGTGAATCCCGGAATAATAATTCCAGCCTTTAAGGCTGGTTATAAATGACATTGGTTTGATACCCAGTTGTTGTAAGTGTTCAGTGTGTTGAGTAAAGTAAGACATACATTGGATACTATCACTCTCTTGTTTGCGACAATTAACGGTCTGAGAGTGAGATCATTATTATTGATTTTAATTACAGGGTGATTGAGTGACAGTTCCTGAACAATTTTTGTGTTCGACAGGTATATGCAAATTCTTGAGTTTGAAATACGAGATATATAACGTATGTTAGTTGGATCTGTTATTTTTCCTACTGCAAGGACGTAGTCTCTTATTGGGATTCCGTCGTGAGCATCAATAATAATAGGCTGTTCTTTATCTTGGTGTTAACTGCATTACAGAAGCATAACTTATCTGAGACTGTTTAGGTACATTATGGGTAGAACTGTCGGTAAGGTTATTTACGGACTGATTTCCTTGATAAGAAGCCATTTCTTTGAGTGTGGAAGACTTTGAAGACTCCTTGAATAACGATGTTTAACTGTTTGTTATTGATGTCCTAACAGTTTTCTACACGTAGACCAGAAAATAATAATGTTCACTGTAATTAAATAAAATTATGTCGAGTACAGTCCTCGAAGTTTACACTGATCGTGAGTCGTAATACTCATATTTAGTCCAGTATTTGTGTTGAAAAAGGACTTGAAGTGTGTTTATGTAGATAAAAACTAGCTCACATCAATAACACGTCTGTATTCATTCACTGCCACCTCGATCATCCGCGTACACGTGTGCAGGTTACAAAACACGGTTTCTTAAATGACCTTTCTGATGAGCAGTAAGTGCATATGACATTTTGGGCATTACAACTGTTAATAGTGTCGTGAAAATTACGTTATTATTAAGTCTGTAATGACTGGAATTTTTGGAACCTAATGAATATAATCCAAGTCATTAAATCCTGAGGTTGAAGAAAATACATTTCCAGCACTGAAAGATTGCACAAATTCTGGCGGCATTCAGGTTTGCTATATAAGAGCTGAGGTGAGTTAATGCCATGTCATTAGTTGAGGGTAGCGGGAGACTGTCTTCACGTCTCTATATTTCAGAGTGTTTATTCGAATATACATATCAATTTTAGTCAGTGCGGTGCGTTGACTGAAAATTTTTGAATGTGTAATTTGGGACTCGGTTAAATTATCACATGGAGACTTTCAAACACTTGGAATGGAATATTTTCACTTGTCTGGAGGTGTTGACTATGACAAATTTTCGAATGTGTAATCTGGGACTTGTTAAATTAACGCTACAATTTATAAATACTTGCAAATATTTCTCCACTTTAACATTTCTTAAAGTGACGAGAACGGACTTACCTCAAGTCATATGATTATTACGAGATAGCGAATTCAGAACAGTGTCGAGAAGTGTAGTACGGTAACTTAAAATGTCCGATTTCTTGTTAGTAGAACCCAGGTGTACACTAGACAGGCTTGATTGTGCGGGATCGAAGTGTACCGTTTCTGACCGCGGGTTGTTCTCATTATTACTCGGCGATAGCGAAGCCATTAGCCATATGCGTCCCAGCAAATAATGGTTTCGTGGGTTTTAAAAGTGAGAGTTTAATCTCGTGGGAAGATTATGGAAATACATTGGTTTGTAATACAACCAAGTGAAGTGTTTTAGTGTTATTTCCTGTTTAGCATGTAAGTTATGAAATATCACCATGAAGATTGAGACAGACCTGTGTCACAAATATGTAATTTATCTTGGTCCTGGACTGGAATTACCTTAGTTGTTCTAAACTCGTTGCATATTACCGTTTCGTTTGGTCGTACCATTTTCTTTACTTTGACTTAGTGTTACTAAATGGCGCTAACATACCATCTCGCACCGCGATTATTTTGCTATATTCGCTTGAGCATTTATAGTCCTTTGTCTAAGACTGTGTACGTCCTTATACCAGGAAAAATGGAGTCGGAAAGCCATCAGATCACTTTCCTTTCTTACAATAATGTTTACGCCCGTTTCAAGGGTGTATGTCTTATTTGGATATCACTGTTAAAAGCAGATATTTGGTGTGTTCGGTTTTTCGGACTATGGACCTATTCCAGTATATTTTATTTGCTTGGGAAATCTATTTATGCCCTTTCTATCAGTCGGCTACCATAGATACTACTTAATTATTCGTGTTTGAACCCTATTCGTTTTATTAGAACTCTTTTACGTACCTTGTCCTTCCTTTATGACCTTGTGTCTTTATTTTCGTTTTCTCATTCCTTTCCCGCGATTTTTTTTTTGCCTTAACCTATCCCTTGGTGTAGTAGGTGGTATGTGGACTGATTGGTTAATCACTCAGGGTTATACAATTGTTTTGAACATGTGCCTTGTGGAGATGGATATTATTTTCCTTACGTCGGGAATGTTATTTTTAACCTAGGTCCATAAGCCCACTTCTTTTGGTTGTTGCCCCTATGATAATTCTGAACAATTGTTGTCGAATCTTGTCCTAAGGGCAAGGTAAATGTTCTGTGAGTTCATGAGGTGTAGTAAGTTCATTACTGTTAAAATGGTCTGTTGGATACTGATTGTCAGTGTATGTGTGATTTGGGCTTTTTAGGTTCGTTATTCCTGAATACTTGTATTTATGTTGTTATCTAACAGCACTCTCGGTGTATTAAAATATTGGCACAGTCGTGTTCCAAATGTGGCCTTTACTTGTATTTCCTCACTGTGTGCGACGAACAGCCCCTATATCGCTGCTAGGTGTAAAGAGATATTTGCTGTATTCGGATATCATTTTGCTGGCACTTATATTTTTACCTTTTCCTATATTTAATTTACGGGTTCCTTTGTGTCATGTTTTGTAACTTTTATTTTCAGTAGCTACGGTAGCCACCTGTGTTTATTTTCTCATTTTAACCACAAGACCGTTCTCCATTTTGGAATGTAAGTCGTACGCGTTGCTCAATCAATCAATCAATCAATCAATCAATCAATCAATCAATCAATCAATCAATCAATCAATCAATCAATCAATCAATCAATCAATCAATCAATCAATCAATACTGATCTGCATTTAGGGTAGTCGCCCTGGTGGCAGATTCCCTATCTGTTGCTTTCCTAACCTTTTCCTAAATGATTTCAAAGAAATTGGAAATTTATTGAACGTCTCCCTTGGTAAGTTATTCCAATCCCTAACTCCCCTTCCTATAAATGAATATTTGCCCCAGTTTGTCCTCTTGAATTCCAACTTTATCTTCATATTGTGATCTTTCCTACTTTTATAAACGCCATTCAAACGTATTCGTCTACTAATATCATTCCACGCCATCTCTCCGCTTACAGCTCGGAACATACCACTTAGTCGAGCAGCTCTTCTTCTTTCTCTCAGTTTTTCCCAACCCAAACTTTGCAACATTTTTGTAACGCTACTCTTTTGTCGGAAATCACCCAGAACAAATCGAGCTGCTTTTCTTTCGATTTTTTCCAGTTCTTGAATCAGGTAATCCTGGTGAGGGTCCCATACACTGGAACCATACTCTAGTTGGGGTCTTACCAGAGACTTATATGCCCTCTCCTTTACATCCTTACTACAACCCCTAAACACCATCATAACCATGTGCAGAGATCGGTACCCTTTATTTACAATCATATTTATGTGATTACCCCAATGAAGATCTTTCCTTATATTAACGCCTAGATACTTACAATGATCCCCATAAGGAACTTTCACCCCATCAACGCAGTAATTATAACTGAGAGGACTTTTCCTATTTGTGAAACTCACAACCTGACTTTTAACCCCGTTTATCAACATACCATTGCCTGCTGTCCATCTCACAACATTTTCGAGGTCACGTTGCAGTTGCTCACAATCTTGTAACTTATTTATCACTCTATAGAGAATAACATCATCCGTAAAAAGCCTTACCTCCGATTCCACTCCTTTACTCATATCATTTATATATATATAAGAAAACATAAAGGTCCGATAATACTGCCTTGAGAAATTCCCCTCTTTATTATTACAGGGTCAGATAAAGCTTCACGTACTCTAATTCTATGAGATCTATTTTCTAGAAATGTAGCAACCCATTCAGTCACTCTTTTGTCTAGTCCAATTGCACTCATTTTTGCCAGTAGTCTCCCATGATCCACCCTATCAAATGCTTTAGACCGGTCAATCGCGATACAGTCCATTTGACCTCCAGAATCCAAGATATCTGCTATATCTTGCTGGAATCCTACAAGTTGAGCTTCAGTGGAATAATCTTTCCTAAAACCGAATTGCCTTCTATCAAACCAGTTATTAATTTCACAAACATGACTAATACAATCAGAAAGAATGCCTTCCCAAAGCTTACATACAATGCATGTCAAACTTACTGGTCTGTAATTTTCAGCTTTATGTCTATCACCCTTTCCTTTATACACAGGGGCTACTATAGCAACTCTCCATTCATCTGGTATAGCTCCTCCGACCAAACAATAATCAAATAAGTACTTCAGATATGGTACTATATCCCAACCCATTGTCTTTAGTATTGCACCCGTCCACCTTCCGAGTCCCAGACTAGCATTTATCTCAGGGGTGTCGGTTCATTATTTTAAGTCCACGAATATATAAATATAGAGGCATAAGAGAACATGGGAATGAACGGAGCAATTAAAATTAAATGGGGAAAGCTCGATTGTAAACTTGAATTTAAGGACTCCATGATAGGACTAGGAAGTGACAGTTAACTTTAAAAAGGGTATCATCTAACTACAATAAAAGATTGAGAATGGTTTCCTTTGAAATAATGGCTAGAAGAGCAGTTTATTACGCCATCCGACGTACGAAACTTTGATATATTTGGCAATGATATTTAAATTTTCACACACGTTACATAAACAAATCACTTGCTATACCGCAAGTGGTATCAATATGTTGCTGGGTTACTCCTGAAAGAAATTACAAATGGGGTATAACTTATGGATCGATTACGTTTGAATCGAACCGTTGTTCAAGGATATAGCTTCCTTCTATCGGGAGCCCGAGCATAACCCATGTTACGGTCGGCTTCTCGATTTAACCAAGATGACGTACCCCGGCTATATACATTTTTCCGAGACCGGTACTCGGACTGGGTAATGATCTCGTGAATTATGAAAATGTATTTACACGGACAGTTTCTACCTTACGATGTCCAGCTGATGCCATACCACTGAATTAGCATTTATATTTTATTTACACATGATCTGAAATGTTACAAAGTAGCCTCAGTAGACTACTGCTACAGATGAGATAACGAGAAGCGGTGGGAAATACTGTGCCGAAGACCTCCCCTCGCATCGCAAGCGAAGTAAACAAACACACTAAGGGGGCTGTCACACAGGCTCGATCGAACGACTGCGATCGACCGACTAAGAAAACAAACCTACAGAGGGCAGCGGCACCAGTCACACAGCATCGATCGTCAGCGATCAACTACGAGCGATGAAGATCGACTGGTTTGTGAAAACAAACGTGTCCGTTTTTCAGTCGCAGTCGTTCGATGATGGCGGACGCAACATAGTCATCTGTTGATGAAATCGAAACATTAATTTGCTTAGTGTATGAAAACAAAGTGGTGTATAATCCTAGACTCCCTGGATATAGTAATAGCGAGACCGTGAATTTTGTATGGCATTCTATAGCGTCAAGAACTGGGACAAATCTGGTAAGTAATTAATATATTTTTACGATTATCTTATGAATAGTGTTATCTTAGATTATTTATTGATAAAATATATTATACGGAATAGATTGGTAAAAAAAAGTTACACTAGGAGAACTAGTAATTATCATTCTTGTAACTTAATTGAAGAAATGTTTGGAAGACATAAGCAGTGCTTTCCTAACCTCCATCTCGTACCTAATGAAATGAATAGGCCTACCATTGTTCGCTTTAATGGCAAATAAGTGTAGGCCTATGCCATAAGTAGGCCTACTACATGTATATTTTCTTTGTCACAATATTCTGATTCATTGTTTCAGGAAAAAGTTGTGCCAAAACAAGGCAAATTCTGAAGGCTGGATATCGAACTTGGAGAGATAACATCCTCCCTCTCCTCCCAGGTTCTGCTGTACAGAAGACATAAAATGGGTCTACTTCAATGCCCTCAACTTTCTGGAACTCTTCATTGCTGGAAAAAGGTACAATTCTGTAATATTTATTTTTAAAAGTAGGCCTACACTACAGACCAGTGTTCTAGTTGTGAAAGAGTGAGGGGAAGATTCAGTCTGTAGGCCATAAGTTCCACCCATCTGTTCATTAATTTATCAGATATAACTGAAAGTAATATAATATAATCCAACCTAACAATCATCTTACTAAAATAATTATTGAAAGTAACAATTTCTTAAGCAGAAGGCTTGTGTCCAGACTAAAATATAGCTCCAATTTAGAAGAATTGCATTAATATGTTGTTCATTTTTTTCAGTTCTGTAACAAACACATCTATGGAAGTGGCACCTGATGTGTGAGAGCCTTTTCACCAAGCTGAAATAGAGGAGGAGGAAGCAGAAATAATTTGTGTTGGAGGGGTCTAACTCCTACAGATCAGAAATTATTGAAGGGACTTCAACTTCCAGTCCAGTGGCTTCTGCTTCCACAAACAGCTCTGCCAGCAGTTAAAAATAAAAGAAACAGAAATGTGAAAGTGACAGTGATGTGTTAAGTGAATATTTAGAAAAGATACTGAAAACTGAAAAGAAAATGTAATCAGTGTTATTTTTAGTGTCTTTGTGATGACATGGAAAGAATGAGTGTACTAGGTCGAAGGGTTTTCAAAGTTAAAATTCAGGAACTGTTGTATACAGTGTTAGATCAAGAAAGAATCGAATAAAATTTATGTTCTTGAGAAATGTTCTACTTTTTTAATTAAATCAGTTTTTGTTATACTTATCTATCAATATTTATTTGAATCCTCAGTGAGTTATGTGTATTAGCACCTAATGGGAAAGAACCTTAACTCCAATTTTTTTAAAATTATTAGCATTATTACAACATCTTAATTTGTATATTTTATGTGGTAGAATATGTATGGTTTACAAGGAAAGGAGTATTTTGAAATACATGTAGTAAGTCCCTTCTGTGTGTATGTAGTAAGCAGTTGTACAGCACAGGTGGTCTGAAACCAGACCAGCGTATTGATAGTTCTGTCCAAGAGCTGACTTCCTTCTTACGGTACCTATACTGTTGATCACAACTGCAAACTCATTGCATTAGGTTTGTACAGCACAGGTGGTCTGAAACCAGACCAGTGTAAAGACATGAGTAGTTTTGTCCAGGAGCTGACTGTCTTCTTACAGAATACTGTTGAACACAACTGCAAGCTCATTGCATTGGGTTTACTGCATCTATATTTAATGTTGCTTACTATACTGCCATCCTGGAAGAATACACATCCTAAATACCTATTTGAAATTATCTACCTGTTCCAATTTTGTATTCTCAACCTGACATTCAGTTCTATTTTAGGTGTCTTCCCTACTGCCATCACTTTAGAATTGAAACGACTAATTTTCATGTCATATTCATTGCATCCTTTTTGAAGTTGCAAGATATTAGATTGCACAGTTTCAATAGACCAAGTCGTTTGCATAGGACAAAATTCTTACTAGAGTTATACCTGACAGAATCCCTCCCTGCCACCTTATACCTTTGTAACTTAGGTAGCCTTTATCTCCTCATTCCAAGTACTCTCCTGCCATTGGTACCTGTCTGCACCAGCAATCACTACTTTCATATCTGTTACCGTACTTATAATTTATTAATAACATATAGGCCTACAGGGGGCATCAAGGTAGACCGATTTTATTTCTTGTGCTGTAGATCCATATGAACAATGAACAACAAAGATGAAAAATTCATTTGTAACTATTTTGACAGGTGTTTCTACCAAAGTTTTGTAGATTTTAATCTACAACATAAAAAAACTGTATTTTGTGGGATGTGATATTAAGGGGATATGATGGCAGAACATGTACATATTTATAAAAAATATATCCATATGACAGTTACATGCTTGTAATAAAAGGTTGAGTAGATTAATTACCCTGTAAGTCAATCCAAGATCTTAAAAGACCCATACACCCTACTCTGTCAAACATTAATTTATATAATTGGTATTTACAAACAGTTTTGACAGGCAATGTAAGATATAGCAAAATTAAATCATTTACCACCTGAGCAACAGGCCTAAATAACATTTTACTGTAGATGGCAATAGTATTTAGTTGTTAGAAAGGCACACTCTTCACTTCTAAAAATAGAAGGCAAGGTGCTTGTTATTAGCACCTATTATTTTTTGCAGTGTTTGGTTCTCATTTTGGGTTAAATTGAAGGCAAAGTTTTCATTTTCCTTGAAATGATTCATAAGGAAAGTATTTCAGGATGGATAGATAGGCTTGGTAGTGTTCATATCAGTAAAGAAGTTACATATGAACAATACACAGAAAGGCAAAATCAACATTGAGGTAAGGAAGAGAGTCCTACCAGACCTTTGCAGAAAAAGTTGTTACTCTGTACCAAGGAGTTTACCAGTAACTTGGATGGAAGTGCAGGATTTATATAAATTGGTTTATTATTATCAAATGAGCAATTAGAGCAGCTTGCCAGTGCGAAGTTTGGGGAGACAGTACTTTATGCTTAGTGATGAGGGTAATAAACAAGACCTTGTGTGTAATTTACATGTAGTTGTGACAAGTATCAGTCTATTACACTGCCAACTTATTAGAACAATATTCCAGAAGCTTTTCCTATAGTTATTAAGCTAGTGTAGAGCACTAGCCTCACCTGAACTCCTCAAGAAATGTACACATATGTGAATACACAGAACCCTAAAGAGAATTTACTTTGGAAGAGATGTCCATAGACAACCTTTCTTCACAGCCATTTGGTAAAATTAGCTGCTTTTGAAGCTGCTGTAGTCTTCAATGATATAAATTAAGACAGGATTGTCATTCTTGCAAAGTTTGGATATGGACCTGGATTCTTTGCACAAAACACAGTATGCCTACAGAAATTCAGCAACATCTTTGTCATGAAAGCAATATGATACTATTCTGAACGTGGCACAATAACAAAGAAGAGGAGAGGCAACAAGAGATTTGCAGAGGATCATGAGGGAGAGAAACAGTGTAAGGAACTCCAATACTTTTATCATTTTCACAATATTCAGAGCAGATGTGCATTTTTCTTTCTTTCAAAATTATTTACAGGATTGTAATGAAACTTGACACACTATTTCTACATTAGGTAATGTAAATTTTGACTGGAAGCATTTCTTGATATGTCTATTATTTTGGTAGGTGGGATCTCACCAAGTGGTATGGAAAAAAAAAAAAAGCTGTTAACCTCCATCTAATAAACACCTCAAAATATCATTTGAAAAGACAGTAATTATGCTCCAAGATCCAGCATTATTAAAACAAATAAGCATAAATGGTATTAGTCTTATATTTGACGTACAATGAGCCACTGTTGTGAGGCTTTTGTTGGAACTTTCACCCTGTCAAGAATTCTGCCTGTAGTGCTCTATGAATGGCATCACATATAATAGGAACAAATCCATTGATGTATTGTGAGCAATCCTAAATCTGTATGAGTCACCAATGTCCAGAAACCTGTAGGCCTAAATAAATATATTTCCACTGTTCATTGTAGCACCTTCAAATTATGAATTCAAATTGATGTAGGCTACATCATGGGCGCCCGCAAGGGGGGGCGCTTGCCCCCCCCCCTGGAATTCTAAAGATGTTGATGTTCAATTGTTTAATATCATACCAGACTATTTCATAAACTTAAATTACTGACAGTCATCTAGCATATGTTATAACAGGAAGTTTCTGTAAACAATTTAATGTTGCTGACGTTATATTGGTTTTTATATTCAAGAAAATTGTTAATTTGCCCCCCCTGGAAAAGATCCTGCGGGCGCCCATGGGCTAGATAACAGTTTTCAGTCCTTTTTTATCAATACTTTATTAGAATCCTACAGAATGCAAAGAAATGTACCTGCCACTAATCCTTTATTTGATATATTTTGCCACGGACATACAGTAGTTGTTTCGGAGGTGAACATCACTTCTGACTTTAAACCTAAAAAAATCGTTGTGAATATTGAATTTAACGATAGTGTCAGCCTTTCATCAGAACTTATACTTTTCCTGTAATTTGTTTGCCGGATATTTATTAGTGACTACATTTTTTCCTCTAATTCCTTATACCGTAATTATTGATGAACATTCGGTACTAGTTCCTGAATTTTTCTTCGTCATTCCACAACGAAGGCACACTTTGGTGGATTTCTCCATGGCTCTTTACCTTGTCCACTGCGATCGTCTGGTTCTTTCCTTTCTCCTAATATATTCATAGGTTAGAATCATATTTCCACCCGAATTATCGCTTTCACAACACATTCTTTTTCTCTCGTGAATATGAATACGTCTGCAGCCTGTACGGTACTGGGCGGGAGTATCAGCTGTTTCCGTGCAGTCGATCCCTCTCGATCGATGAGCAGTGTGACAAGGTAAATTAATTTAGTCGTTAGTACTCGATGCCAGTTGGTCGCTCTTGATCGTTCGATGCCCTGTGTGACAGCGGGCTAAGTATTACTGTAACTTGTCCCGTACGGAAACCGTACGATAACGAGGTAACAAATGACTATAATATTTATTATTCTTATTATTGACACTACACGAAGAGAGGGATGTTGTCACCAATTATTTAATCCACTATCGTCAGAATATTTATTTATCCACGAAATTATCATCCTTGAAATTATTATTCTTATTCTTCTTCTTATTATTATTATTACTCAACGGTTCCTGGCACTGTCACGTTTGATTAATATCGTCATTATTATGCGGGACGCAAACACAAGTGGTTATTACTGTTATTATTATTATTATTATTATTATTATTATTATTATTATTATATCCCTCTTGTGGTTATTATTATTATTAATGAATAGGTGACTCAAGATATTATTATTATTATTATTATTATTATTATTATTATTATTATTATTATTATTATTATTATTATTATTATTATTATTAACGTCACTCAAGATTATTATTATTAATCAACCGGTCAATTCCGCCAAAAATGCATTAGGATATCGGTCGCGATTACAATTATTCAATGATCAACCAAAAGACGTCATTACTATTATTATTATGATAATTATTATTAATCTAACAACGATGATTTATCATCGTCCTAACGTTGTTATTATTATTATTATCGGTTGCATATTATCATTTAGATTCCCGTTTAACATCTTTATCAACGCTCATTTAATTAAGGCGGTCCAATCCTTTATCTGCAATATTTATTATTATCATCACGGCATCATGATTGTCATCACTCGTCATTACAATGATTACACTATACGATCATTTATGTGGAATCTGAACTCTCATTATCCTTAGATCCGTAGTATCTCGACGAATAGTGGTGCAGTCTATTTATTTCGTACATGCTGTCACGGGTTCGAATTCTACCCGCTACGTAACTCAGTATTTCTCTGTGACACTGCCCGTACATTTTACACTCATTTCAATCCTAAGTGTCTCTCGTACGGAATTTATATCCCTTTCTATATCAAGATTCCTTGATTCATTTATTTCTCACAGAATTACCACCTGACTTATTTATTCCACTTCCGACATCGTACGACCTTTTATTATCTGACTGCAGATTCTTTAACATTTTTGTATCTCATTTTGATCTACGCCTTAGTTCGTTCTCCACAAATAATCGTAACATTTTGAAATTCTATTTACCAAAATTTGACAATCATGGTTTCGTAATATTAGTCCTACGTGTTCCGGCTAATGAATTGCAAATTTATGACACAACATTTATTCGTAAAAAAAATTACTGGACCGTAATTTAAACCACACGTTCATTAACATGTACGGATTATTAGCACCGATATTATTATTCAATATTTTTAATTAATCACATTAAATTATCACACACTTTAATTCCGAATTAAAAACGACTTCCGTCATTAAATGATTCCCGATAAACTCAACATCTTATCACTTGAATTTTATTATTGCGCACTGCTCACGAACCTTCCAATATCTCTTGAATTATATTTATTATTAATATCGCTTCTCACAAATTTAACAACTTCACTTTGAAAATATGAACACACTGATCAACAACAAACACAGCTGGCATGACAAGGCTGGACTTTCCTTCAACGTCATTACATAACTCGTCAAAATGACTAACAGAAAAGCACAGATCGGGTCTATTAGACTATGATAACAAATTCAAATGTAAAAATATTCATGACTACAAAGAAAATATGAATGCATGCATGACTTAACGTACTACCCTATATCTACAAAATTTACATCTACAACAAACCGAATACGTAAAAAAACCCGATTATTTACGTTATTATTACTAAATCCTGTCCGTGCTACAAATTTAGGATGGGATCGTTAAGCGCACCATCTTGTTACAGAAGGTAACCAAGTCTAACCAAATTATTCCCATTTTCCCAATCACGCTAACATTTCCCAAATATTCTTTACATTTTGGTACTCATCTTAATTATTGGTAATCCATTGCAGCTTGGCAGATGAGAGGCTCCTTTCGACCCCTATCCACCGTACTACTCGCCCATTCTTGATGGCGGAATTCCACAAGTGACTTCCTGGCACATTACCATTTTTACACTAATACTTTAACTATCACACTACTTCACCATTGACAATGTTAACACTGAAAAGTTGACTTTTACAAAACAAATTAATACCCTAGACCCAAGATTTATTATATTACACTGTTTTAAGCTTCGTCCAATTACCGCACAAAAGGACTTAGACACGTACGACGAGGTGTCGAATTATTCGCCCGGCACGAGTTATGTTGTTCGACGCGATACGCCCGACGCAGGTTTCCCTCTTGAAGTGTTCATGATAGCGGTTCGATCCTCCTAAGTACAGGCTATTATTTCCCAGGTACTGTTCGTCACACAGTATTCTATTCTTGCACTTAATGCTGTGCAGTTGAATTTTATATTAGTCACTCTTGCAATGCAATTAATTTAACTTTACTACGATATTTGTAACTGGCACACACTGTCCTAAGTTAACTATTTTCAGTTCACGGTTTTCGAGCGCGGTCACATTTTATAAGTACCGGCGGATGCTCGCACCAATACATGTTGAATTACTGTAAGCACGACAAGTTTGAATTCAGCTGCGGACGGTCTTTCAGCTTCGAAGTACAATTTCAAGTCAAGCGCGGACGGTATTTCCGCTCCGAAGTTTATTTTCAAGACAAGTAAGACTAGCACAACTGCTAAGACTGCTACGACTGGTAAGACTGGGTGATGAGTGTTCTATGCACTCGTATATATTGACGAAGCTTTCCCTAGCGCATTATCTGACGTCATATCCATGATGGAGGGGGTGGATTTTTAATATCGGCACTTGCACTCCGAATTGGACGTTATAATTTATATCAAAATAATCCACTCCGCTAGCATGTTTGCTGGATTAAATATGAACTCCTGACGATCATAGATGTAGGAGATACGGGTGGATTTAGCTCCTCACATTTCGCGCCTTTGGAAGCGTCCCTTACAACGTGGTTTTCGTCCAGCCAATGACATTCAAGCTGTCTGGTTTCCAAGAAATCCAGCCTTCAATTTATTTAATTTGCCCATAATTATCTATTATTTTTCCATGCGTGACATCTAATAAGTTCATTACATTGATCCGTGTACTCACAATAATTTATTACTGATTACTTTCGAAGTTACATTGGTGTATTATCCCCCATCTCTTAAGATGGTATCCCTGAGTCCCCATCTCAATTTTCGTGATTGGCCTACAAGTGGTCACGTGATTTAAGTTTCCACCTGCAATAACCTAGGCTAGCGAATGTCGTTGAAACCGCTGTACTTTTCCATTCAACCTTTCCTGGAATTCATGACGTCGCGGAAGTTTCCGTTCGCCCAAAATATCCCAGCGCACTGCACGTGTGGCAAGCTCCCATTGTCTCAAACTACCCCCTTCTCTTTCTGACCATGACTTATTTGTGGACTTGTATTTTTTCTGGTCGCCAAACTAATGGGCTCCCCTGCTGCGAAGCAGCTAAATTCTGTTGTGCCAGGCTAAGCCTCACGGCTCCAGTCTGTCGGGTCCCCCAAATAATATTTCAACACAGCTCGTAGGGAATAAGTTTTCTGTATTTCAATAAATGTACCATATATTATTTTATCAATCAAATCATGACTGACTATGGACCTATGTCACTCGGGTTCAGTATATCCCCAGAAATCTGATCAATTCCAGCCGCTTTTCTAGTATTCAACTTTTGTATCTTATTGTAAATATCATTGTTATCATATGTAAATGTTATTACATCTTTGGCCTTAGTCTCCTCCTCTATCTCGACATTATACTTGTAACCAACAATCTTTACATACTGCTGACTGAATACTTCTGCCTTTTGAAGATCCTCACATACACACTCCCCTTGTTCATTAATTATTCCTGGAATGTCCTTCTTGGAACCTGTTTCTGCCTTAAAATACCTATACATACCCTTCCATTTTTCACTAAAATTTGTATGACTGCCAATTATGCTTGCCATCATGTTATCCTTAGCTGCCTTCTTTGCTAGATTCAATTTTCTAGTAAGTTCCTTCAATTTCTCCTTACATCCACAGCCATTTCTACCTCTATTTCTTTCCAGTCTGCACCTCCTTCTTAGTCTCATTATTTCTCTATTATAATAAGGTGGGTCTTTACCATTCCTTACCACTCTTAAAGGTACAAACCTGTTTTTGCATTCCTCACTCTATTTTTTTGTACTGGGCGACGTTTTTGAGTGCGGCACAACATGAATATGAAGTCCTTGGTAGTAATGATTATCACAGTTACAATAGTTAACGATGGTCGATTAAATCCTGAGGCAGCTGGTGGATTGGGAAGATGGTGACGATATCCAACAATGTAGAGTTTTGTACAGAATTTGCATTATACAAATGAATGCGTATTTTTGTCGTGTTGACCTTCCCCTTTATGGAAGGTGCCGACATAATTCTGCGTAATGAAAATAATTATTTTTGTGAGCTAAAACCTTGTGTCTGGATTATTTAGAGTGATGTACATTTATAGTGCGTTTGTAAGTTAAACATGGCTATGTCCAGAAAGGTTATGTTGTCATTATTTTGGTGTCCATGGTCAGCTCGAAACGAAATGTATGGATTTTAATGCCGGGATATCCCAGGATGGGTTCGGCTTGCTAAGTGCAGGTCTTTCTCTTTGACTCCCGTAGGCGACCTGCGCGTCGTGATGATGATGATGAAATGAAGACAACACACACACCCAGCCCCCTTGCCATTGTTAACCAATTAAGGTTAAAATCCCCGACCCCGGCGGGAATGGAACCCGGGACCCTCTGAACCGAAGGCCAGTACGCTGACCGTTAAGCCAACGGATCGGACAGCTCGAAATTAATAATAAATAACACTAATAACAAATATGTAATCTGTCCCGTAAAAATACCCCTGGATGAAATGGATAGTAATGGATTCAAAGAGTTTCGGAATAAAAATGAGTTAGATTTTCCGTAATTGAATATATGTTTGAGGCCCGAGTATAGGCGAATTTTGGAAGTTATAGTCATCAATCCGGACTGAAATGTATCGTTTCTAACTGTGGGAGATCATTCAGGTGATTTGTGCCGTTCTATTTGAGTGGATACTATCCAGGGTAGCCTGAGAGCCCATGTGGTGATATTTTGTTTGTGCAGGATTTTATATGTCCGGGATGCAGTCTGTGAATGCCTGCAGATTTTGACCGTTGTAGGTTTAATGCTCATTGTTAGGTAAGTGTTGTATGAATTTTTGTCGCTTCGCGT